>NC_133770.1:210113298-210319196 GCF_003597395.2 Chelonoidis abingdonii
TTCCTTCCTAAGTGGAGCACTTTGCATTTGTCTTTGTTAAACTTCATCCTGTTTACCTCAGACCATTTCTCCAATTTGTCCAGATCATTTTGAATTATGACCCTATCCTCCAAAGCAGTTGCAATCCCTCCCAGTTGGGTATCATCTGCAAACTTAAAAAGCGTACTTTCTATGCCAATATCTAAGTTGTTGATGAAGATATTGAACAGAGCTGGTCCCAAAACAGACCACCTGCAGAACCCCACTTGTTATACCTTTCCAGCAGGATTGGGAACCATTAATAACTACTCTCTGAGTACGATTATCCAGCCAGTTATGCACCTACCTTACAGTAGCCCCATCTAAGACATGTTTGCCTAGTTTATTGATAAGAATATCATGTGAGACTGTATCAAATGTCTTACTAAATTCTAGGTATACCACATCCAGTGCTTCTCCCTTATCCACAAGATTCGTTATCCTATCAAAGAAAGCTATCAGATTTGTTTGACATGATTTGTTCTTTACAAATCCATGCTGGCTATTCCCTATCACCTTACCACCTTCCAAGTGTTTGCAGATGATTTCATTAATTACTTGCTCCATTATCTTCCCTGGCACAGAAGTTAAACTACATGGTCTGTGGTTTCCTGGGTTGTTTTTATTTCCTGTTTTATAGATGGGCACTATATTTGCCCTTTTCCAGTCTTCTGGAATCTCTCCTAGTTTTCCAACGATAATAGCTAGAGGCTCAGATACCTCCTCTATTAGCTCCTTGATTATTCTAAGATGCATTTCATCAAGCCCTGGTGACTTGCAGGCATCTAACTTTTCTAAGTGATTTTTAACTTCTTTTTTATTTTATCTTCTAAACCTATCCCTTTCCCATTAGCATTCACTATGTTAGGCACTCCTTCAGACTTCTCAGTGAAGACCAAAACAAAGAAGGCATTAAGTATCTCTACCATTTCCAAGTTTCCTGTTACTGTTTCTCCCTCCTCACTGAGCAGTGGGCCTACCCTGTCCTTGGTCTTGCTCTTGCTTCTAATGTATTAATAAAAACTCTTCTTGTTTCCCTTTATTCCTGTAGCTAGTTTGTGCCTTTGCCTTTCTAACCTTGCCCCTGCATTCCTGTGTTGTTTGCCTATATTCATCCTTTGTAATCTGTCCTAGTTTCCATTTTTATATGTCCTTTTTATTTTTTAGATCATGCAAGATCTCATGGTTAAGCCAAGCTAGTCTTTTGCCACATTTTCCATCTTTCCTACCCAGTGGAATAGCTTGCCCTTAATAGTGTCCCTTTGAAAAACTGCCAATTCCCCTCAGTTGTTTTTCCCCTCAGTTTTGATTCCCATGCGATCTTACCTATCAGCTCTCTGAGCTTACCAAAATCTGCCTTCCTGAAATCCATTGTCTCTATTTTGTGTACTCCCTTCTACCTTTCCTTAGAATTGTGAACTCTATGATTTCATGATCACTTTCACCCAAGCTGCCTTCTACTTTCAAATTCTCAGTGAGTTCCTCCCTATTTGTTAAAATCAAGTCGTGAGAACAGCTCCCCTGTAGTAGCTTTCAACCTTCTGAAATTAAAAAGTTGTCCTCCAATGCAGTCAAGAATATCTTGGATGGTCCGTGCCCCATTGTGTCTTTACATTTTTCCAACCTATATCTGAATAGTTTGAAGTCCTTCATTCACACCAAATCTTAGAGCTTGATGACTTTTGTAGTGCTTTAAAAAACAGCCTCATCAGCCTCTTCCACCTGGTTAGGTGCCTGTAGTTAGACTCCTGCATACATGACCCTTGTTTTTTACCCCATTTAGCCTAACCCAGAAACTCCAACACTTCCTGTTTCTATGTCCATCTCCACCTCAGTCCAAGTGTGTACATTTTTTATATATTAAGGCAACAGTTCCTCCTTTTTTTCTCAGTCTTTTTCCTGAGCAAGCGTGTTTTACCCATTCCACATCCAAACCTTCCAATTATATGTATTATCCCACCCAAGTTTCGTTGACGCCACTCATGCTATGTATTTATTTATTAGCACTTCCATTCTTTCTGCCTTCTTACCCACACTTCTATTAACAGTAACAAAACTCACCGGGCCCAGATGCATTCACCCAAAAGAATCTGAAGAAACTCATAATGTGAAAGTTGCAGAAACGATTATACTTATGTGTTCTAACATTCCTTTAATCAGCTTCTGTAACCCATGACTGGAAGACAGCTAATGTAAAGCCAATATTGAAAAAGGGGACTCTAGGTAATCCCCGGCAATTACAAGACCGCGATAAATCTAATGTCATACTGGGCAAATTAGTTGAAAAACAATAGTAAATAATAAAATTTCCAGTAACATAGATAGAACAGTATTGATTGGGAAAAAATCAACATGCGTTTCTGTAAAGGGAAATTTCAACGTCTTTTACTACTATCTAGAGTTTTGAAGGGTCAACCAAACCTGTGGCAGGGGGTTCCAGGGACACGTTTACTTAGATTTCCAGAACAGCCTTTGACAATGGTCCCTCACCAAGCTCTTATGTAAAATTAAATTGCCCGCGGTAAGAAGACATCCTTTCAGGATTGAGAATCTGGTTAAAAGACAGGAACACAAGGTAGGAATAAATGATAAATTTTCAGAATGGAGGGTAACTGTGTTTCACAAGGGTCAGTCACTAGGACCAATCCATTCAAGTATTCAAATTATCTCGAGGAAGGGTAAACATGTGAAGTGGCAAAGTTTTGGCGATTGGAGTATTAAACCTGGGCTCAAGATAGTTTAAAGACCAAAGAGACGGAAGAAGGCTTCTACAAGATTTCACAAAACTAAGTGATTGTGCAACAAAATGGCAATGAAATTAATGTGGTAAAATGTAAAGTATAGCACAGTGAAAAATAACCCCAATATACATTACAATATGATGGGGGCTAATTAAGACTACACACTATCAGGAAAAAAGATTTGGAGTCATTGTGGATATGCTCTGAAGCCGTCCAGTCAGTCATGTGTGCAAGTGGCATTCAAACAAGCAAACAGCGATGTTAGGATCATTAAAAAGGAATAGAGAATAGAACAGACGAATATCGTTATTGCCCTGTAATATAAATCCATGTCACCCACATCTTGACACTAACAGTGTGGTCTCCTCATGGTCTCCAAAAAATTCTCTCCATATAAGCAGATTAAAGGGCTAGGACTTTTCAAGCTTGGAAAGAGTGGACTAAGGGGGGGTATATGATAGAACAATAGAAAATCATGAGTGGTGCGGAGAAAAGTGATACGGAAAATTATTTACTTGTTATCCATATATAAGAACGGGCCACCAAATGAAATTTAATGAGGCAGCAGCGTTTTAAACCAAATAAATAGGCATAGTATATCAGTGGTTGGAAGGACCTCAGGAAATCACTAGTCCAACCACCTGCTTGCAAGCAGACAAATCTCAGTTTTTGTTGTGTTTTTTTTTACCCCAGATCTCAGTGGCCCCTTCAAGGATTAAACTGCACAACCCTAATTTCAGCAGGCCCAATGTGCAGAACACTGAGCTTAATCCTCCCCAAGTTCTCTTACACCAGCGGCACAGTCAACCTGTGGAACTCCTTGCCAGAGGATGTTGGGAAGGCCAGGACAATAACAGAGTTCAAAAAAGAACTAGATAAATTCATGGAGGATGGGTCCATCAATGGCATCCCTAGACTCTGTTTGCCAGAAGTTGGGAATGGGTGACAGGGGCTGAATCACTTGATGATTACTCACTCCCTCTGGGACACCTGGCATTGGCCACTGTCGGTAGACAGATACTGGGCTGGATGGACCTTTGGTCTGACCCAGTATGGCCGTTCTTATGTTATGTTGGCCGTTGGCCCAACTGTATATGTAGTTTTATTTCTTCCAATATTTAACCTAAATTTATCTTGTTCCACCTTAAACTCGTTATCTCCCATCTTATCTTTGCTAACAAATGAGTATTGGATGCTTGTTCTCTTTACAACATCCTGGCCAAAAGAAGATGCATCCAACTTTGATTAACTTTATTAACAACACGGGCGTATTTCACTGCAAAGTTAACTTGAGTTATGAATTGAGTGTTGCCGCTAACTCAACTCTCTTTCACACACAAAAACCCTTACCAAGAGATTTTTCAGCTTCAACTAGCTAGCCCACCAAGGGATATAGGCTAAAGCTTGAGTGCGCACAACTCATCAGCTGCTAGCATAATGATGTTGCAGTGTGGATGCAGGCTTGACTACCTCCAGTCCTCCAATGCCTTCCCACAATCCTCCCTGGGTGCTCAGAAAGGACAGACAAGTTCTCACACAATACATTGTGAAAGAACTCATAGCATGACTCAACATACTGCAGCATTAAGAATCACAGGATATGCCCTCAGAAGTCCTAGGGAAAAACACAAGTGGGTGCAGCGCCAGTGTGGACACAGCAATTCAAGTGTTATTTCAGTGTGGTTCTCTCATTCAAGCTAGGCTAACTCAGGAGCAGTAACTCGAGTGTAAAAAATGTGAGTTAACTCTGCAGTGAAGACATACCATTAAGTTGCAAGTCAATTAATTTAACCACAAAAAACATACTATAACAATGAACTAAACCCTACACATACCAAATTGAACAGAATTCTTTTAAAACACTATATATCGTATAATCCAGGCCCTGCGTACTCCATGGTAAACTGAATCTAAAGTATTGTAGCAAGTTCCCTGGTTTCTATAGCATTCTGGTGTAGAAGACTGAACATAAATGAAACTGGCAAGAATATTTGTTTAAAAATAAGCTTTTTTAATGAATGAAATATGAAATAAAAAATGTAATAAAGTAGCCCTGCCTTGTTTATTTTAATAAATTTTGTTTTGGTTTTCAGGTTTTTTTTGTCGTCCCCACATTTTCACTATGCTGCACATTTCTGTATAAATAATGCATAGCAGCACTTTACATTTTTTTAAGGGGGAGGGAAGCTGGAGATTTCGGCAGCAGCTTAGGGGACAGTTGTGTCTTTGGAACATGAGGATTACAGCTGGGTAATGTGTTATTTGCTAATGTACTTAAGTGTTGACTTTGAAATTGGCATCTTTAGATTTCAGAGTTAACAACACATTAAGATGAATGGGACATTCATACATGTCAGATCTATTGTTTAAGGCTCTCCGCTGACTCAGAAAGACTATGCTAGTTAGGTGCAGAGTCAGTTCACATTTTTTAAATTATCTTCACAACCACAAGGGTTAGAAACATTATTTGATTTAAAACGAAAGATTCCAAAGCACAGTATCACAGCAGTGGATGGCATCCCTCACTGCAGAATTCATGGTGCAGTGTTTATAACTCCTTGCCCTTACTCCACATGCCAAAAGCAAAGATCCATCCTTCAGGCATGTACCCCAAATAGTGCCTACAGATAACAGTTCTAGCACCTATTACACTTCCTTCTCATCCAATCCAGTACTTGCATCTGGGTAATCTGGCCGCAATCCAGAAGCAAATAATCCAATAAAGGGGTTGAAGTAATTATGGCTATAAGGATTATGCACATATGAAAAACTACTAATTGCAATCCAAATTGGAAAGTTAATCTCTTCTCATCCCACTAACAATCCCAAACTGTTGAAACAACTATCCCAGTCAAATCAAAGTCCCCAATACACCTACAGTATAACATATGTCAACCCCAAATCAAACTATGCCTGCTCACAAACATGGACAGATGAATTTGACCTTAATGAGCAGTGAAGCTAAGAAAAATTGAGCCCACTTTGCTGCTTCTTAAAACCCTCCAAATAGTCCACTCTTGACTTCTTCCATGTCTCAAATTCTCAACCAACTGGTCTCTAGACTCAGACCTAGAACCTCCTATCAGTGGTCACCCAGGTCTCATCCTGGGGCCACTATTAGTTGGACAATTGACTCAGTCCCCTCCTTCAATCATTCCATCCTAATGAGTTCCAGCAAAATTGCTCAAGCTGGTATGAATTATATTTCTGTAGAGATTCATCTCTGCCCTTTGTTTTTACTGTAGACTACACATGTTAAATTCACGTAACATTTCTGCTCATAGCTCTTAAGTTTGCAAGCCTGTCATCATTTGTTATACTTGCCTGCCTCTGGACTCTTATATATTCATAAGATTTCATTTCTTTCAAATATAACTTTGGGGATGAACTAGAAATCACCCTTTTAATGCACTAGAACCCACCCTCTTAATCTTTTCAATGGCAAAGGAGCTGTTTTCAGTACGTAGATGAGCTTCTGAGTTGTACAACAAGGCATTTGAGTTCAGATTTCAATTTTTTTTTTTGTGATAAAGTCATAGAGTAATTGACTTTAAGGTCAGAAGGGACCAATATGATCATCTAGTCTGCACAACGCAGGCTGAAGAATCTCACCCACCCACTGACACAACAACCCCCTAACTTATGTCTGAGCCACTGAAGTCCTCAAATCATGCTTTAAAGACTGCAAGGTGCAGAGAATCCTCCAGAAAGTGACCCGTGCCCCACACTGCAGAGGAAGGCGAAAAACCTCCAGGACCTCTGCCAATCTGCCCTGGAGGAAAATTCCTTTCTGACTCAAACATTTCTGACCACATAAGGGAATAAGATAAGTAGTCTTCACCCTCACGGTGTACTTCATATAATATTCAGCACTAAATAAGCAAATAGATAAAATAAAAAATAGCCTTTGCCAATATGTACCCCAAGGAACTTGTTGGTTTCATAGTATGTTGTGGGAAAATAGCTATATTCTGCACATATTGTTATCCCTGACACTGCTACTTGAGCAGCCTTAGAAATGTTCCATTCATGTTTTCTGGAGCTTGTATCAATGCACAAATCTCCAGCCAAGCAAAAAGGAATAAATTGAACATCCTCATGTGACAAAATCAGGAAATCTGTTTTAAATACTAAAAAGTGGAACTGCTGGTGCAAAGTCAAAGTTCTATTACTCTGAAATATCAAGTCAAATCCAAACATCAGATGTGGTTTCAGAATGTGATTTTGCACAATAGCATGTGGAGATTCTATGTGAGAGACAGGGAACCTCAACACAATTTATGGAGAAAAGGGTTACCCTTTTGTTGTCCAAAATAAAGGTCTGACCTTGCTCCTAATGAAGGAAACAAACTCAGTGGCAAAAAGGCAGGTATGCCTATGAAGAAGAGATGCATGTTTGTCCATTTTAAATGAAGAAAATGTTCAATAACAGTTTATTCTTCTCTAAAGGTGCCCAGCACTAAAGGTGTTTCAGGCAGTGTTAAAGGGCAGGGGTCTGTTGCTAAAGAGAGCAGACATGTAAGCATTGAGTGCCAGATCATGGGCTCCCTTTTTTTAAATCTGATCATAATATACTATAAAATAGCATACATCAGAGTCAATGCACAGTGAAAACCAGGTGTTGAAACACATCTAAATAACCACCCACAGCCAAGAACGAGAAAGATTCCTCCTTTTTACACTGCACACGTCAGCCTGACAGACCTCACAGGGGGAACTCCCAAAGCATAAATACAGTACCAGAGAGACTGGCCCAAAGGTTTGGTTATTTGACTTGAAAGAATTCTATTTCAAGCCTCTTAGATGATGTGAACAGTAAGCGTGACAATTTGCAATCCTCACAACAGACATGGAAAAAAGACTCAGAGAAGTGGACATTACAGTTGAAACTACAATGGCCCAGGTTTTTAAAAGTACTAATCAAGCCACACTAGCGGAAAACATGTCTGTCATCATCGAAGTTAAAGAATAAGCACAGGAGAAGCAGAAAGTTAATAGCTCCCAAACTTAGAAGTGTAAGAAAAAGATTCAGTCTGGTTGAGAGAGAGTTGGAAATGACAGATGGATTTAACCCATGCCTTTAATAAGGTCTATTCATTATTTTTGTGGGTGAAAAAACATTATTAGGATATTGCTTCTTACATGTGTTATGACAGTATATTTTAATTTTGTAAAATTGCATAGAGAACTTGGAATGGGCACCTAGTAAACATCAAAGTAAATAAATACATAAAAGAACTGTTTATTTGTTCATCTAGTAAAGGAGAACTGATCTGATATAGTTTATAAAAGAATGTATTACTGAGAGGATGGACCTGTACTTAAACAGGGTCCTGATATATATACACTCCACTCCAATATCCCAAAGTGGCCATTTCAATTGCAAGACAAGGTGGAGAGCATGATGATCTTTACTTCTCTGTATGTCTGAAAGACTCACAGACTCACAGGGTATGTCTACACTACAGGATTATTCCAATTTTACATAAACTGGTTTTGTAAAACAGGTTGTATAAAGTCGAGTGCACGCGGCCACACTAAGTACATTAATTAGGTGGTGTGCATCCATGTACTGAGGCTAGTGTCGATTTCCGGAGCGTTGCACTGTGGGTAGCTATCCCGTAGCTATCCCATAGTTCCTGCAGTCTCCCCCGCCCACTGGAATTCTGAATTGAGATCCCAATGCAAAAACAGTGTCGCAGGAGGCGTTTGGAAACATCCTGAAGACCAGGCTGGCTAGGCTCATGTCATCGGACCCTGGACATGGCGGCTCAATGCAAGGGCCAAATGAATTATAAACTGTTCGGTCCGGCGAGCGTATGGGATACCGATCACGCCGCGCTGGTTCAGACCAAAGGTGGAAACGAGGGTCATTTCCGCAGTTCCTACGTTGAGTATTGTGCGCCTGGTATCAGGACACCAGGTCAACCTTTGACAAGGCCACATCATGAAGATGGGTTCTGGATGGGTTCCTGCGAATAACTGTAATCCTATGGAACCAACTCACTCGAGGCGGGGAGATTGGCGACCATGGCTGGAGGGTGGCAAGAAGCAAGAATAGCTTAGGGTGAACTGCGGGCAAACAACCTACCCTAAACGAGCGAACCGACATGAACCTACTAACGGGCCAACCAACCCTAACTCAAGAACCCAGACCCCTATCCTTCCACTCCGTTCGCATACTTCTTACCGGCCAGATATCTAATGACTGTTCGAGATGCTAGTATAACGGGACAATCAAGAACTGCCAGCCATCTGGCCGATCCCCGCCGGTGGCATCATCTGCACCCAGCAACAAACTTCGCGGCCAGTTATCTCTCCACTTGGAGGCGGGAGAATCTTGAGGTGGCAGAGTTACCGCGTGAGGACACGGGGGCAATGTTAGCTATCACCAATCCTTCGTCAATCCAACTCTCACCCAAGGCCAAAGTCATTTACCCTTCATGTCACAAGCTGTGGATTGCCTAAGTGAACTGCCTGTCCAGTACAAGCGTAGGAATGTGTACTTTGCAGTCTCAATTCCCATGCTACTGGGGGTAAGACTTGGCAACCAAGAGCATTCCAGAGGTGGAATGGTTACACAGCCAAGCCAGGCAAGCTTCGGACCCATTCCTATTCTGAGCCGTCCACAGAACCTGTCTGTGTTACCAGAGACCATGACTAGGTATGGCCGATCCCATTCGAACGTGACCAGCACGCTCCGTCCCAAGCCCGGAAACGGACAGAACAGACAGCAACAAGCAAGTGGCACAACCTTTCACAACGCAGAAGGACCAATGAGCTGAACTGGCAGAAGCACGACCCTACGAGGCTCGCCAGAGCTGACATACACCAGTGCACCCGACAGCGTACCCAGCTACAGAAACAACCCATCATCTAGATACTTCCAGAGGACCACCCAGTCCGTCTGAGGAAGACTGAGTCCCGCTTCAGACATTAGACTGCGCAGAGCAGATGACAGCCTTCAGAGAACGCTGGCACCGGCACGGAGACCACGCCTCTCAGTCTTTGACCTCCGTGTTAGACAGCTTTTATACAAGGAAATCTTTGGTGGACGCGAGAATGGCGCGCATAACGTGTGGTGTCAACTAAACAGAGGAGCTCTTGAGCTTACTCCGACTCATCCAGTGGTCATGCGGGGTGAACAGAACAAGAAGGTTGGGAAGTCCTTCTACTGGGAGGGGGATGCAAGGAAGTTGCCAGTATGTCAGTCTTGTGAGTGTGTGCAAGTGGGAAGCCTCAAGATCTGCGTCAGGCCCTCCGCATCCCATAATTGAGGTCCATTTAGCACCAGTTGTGTGGAATTCTGGTCTTTCCAGAAGACACCGGGAAGCAGTCGTACTGACTTTCTGGCTTTGCTACCGATGGCAGAAGCATTGCTTGGCAACGCCTAAAGCGTGTGCAGGCCCTAACAGATTTTCGCAGGGTGGTTGGCCCTCCGATATCCTTACCGATTCGGATTAATTCTGGCAGGACATGAAGACTTGGAATATATGGGGAATATTTGGTTGCCACCGTACCCCTCACCAATGGCCTGGTGAGAAGGTTTAATGGAACTTTGGGGCCATGATCTATAATACGTCAGATCGCTTGCTTGGACCTGGGCAGCAGTTGCCTTTGTTACAGGCTGTGCCACATTCGTTTAGGGTTTTCCGCATTTGATTGTGTATGGCCACGAGGTTAAGGGCCATACAGTTGGTGGGCCATGGAGGGTTTACACCCTCTCAGGACTAAACTTCTGGACTTTGTAAGCAACCTACAAACACCCTCGACATTCTTAGCCTTGCTAGAGAAACTAAAGTACTCGGAGAGCAAAGCCTGGTATTAACATACCGAGAACGTTCTTCAAGAAGAGCAGTTATGGTCTTGAAGGCGCAACAGCCATAAGAGGAGCATCATGGGATGGGGCCTTCAACGGTCCAAGACGCCTGAGCTGTTACTACCTCATGCATTTCCAATTCCTCACTAAACCAGTGTGTACCATGTTATTCTCTCAGCCTTTATTCCAGAGACTTAAGGTTTGTCAGTTGTCCAGGGAGCAGGCGCTGAGTGGCTCTGTGCGTTCTACTTGACGGGAAGGGGCGGGGTAGACGTCTCACCACCCTGGCCTCTTCAGCGGCACAAATCAGGGTGTTGCACCAGTTCGCACATGTTCTCGCCACTCCGCGGACTGAACGGGCCATCCCTCATTGCACAGTATGCTCCCCAGTTAGACACCCTACCGGGTGTCCCCTCACGCACAGCTCTATAGACGGGAGATCCAGACATGCTCGATGGAATATCGCTCATTCTACCAGTTCATGGGCATCTCATGGGTTGTACCAAACCAGATGGGGATCGCTGGTGGACTACCATAAGCTAAGCGGATGCTCGTCCAGACAATATCCATGCACGTACGGATTGAGCTATTGAAAAGTTGGGACATGCCCAGTTTCTCTTACAATAGACTTTAACACGGGTACTGCAAATACCGCTAGATGAACCTGCAAGGAAAGTCTGCTTTCGTTACCCATCGGGGTGTATGATTTAACTGTATCTTTTGGGCTGCCGATGCACCGCACTTCAGAGCTGGTAGATGTCTACTAGCAGGCTGGAGCAATAGCGTTGCCTACTCGATGATGTGGCTATTTCAGATCTGCCCGACACTGACACTGAAAGGTCTTTGAGCCGTATACAGCAGACTAACTGTTAAGGCCCAAAGTGTAATAGGCCAAAACAGGTGACTTACCTGGAACACGGTGGGTCGAGAACCTTAAACCCCTACAGCAAGTTGAGGAGCTATCCAAAATGGCCTGTCCCAAAGTAAGAAACAGGTCCAATCTTCTTAGGTTTGGCCGGTATACAGGCCATTTGTACCACACTACAGCAATCGCTGCACCAGACCGACCTGACCAAGAGCCCAGCCACTGAGTTAAATGGACTGTGATGTCAGGAAGCTTTACCCACTTAGGCCGACGCTCACGTATGACCTGTGCTAAGGCCCAGACTTTGAAACATTCCTAGTAACCACCGATGCTCTGACTGGTATTGGAGAGTTCTATGCGGACGACGGATCACAACTTCCATCTGTCGTGTTTCTCGAAAAATATGGAGAGAAACCACTGGTCTCAGTGAAAGGAATGCTTGCATTGTACGCCCTGAAGCTACGCCATACGTTGTGGGGACGCGGTTCCAGTACAAACTGACCATGCTGCGCTAGTGGCTTCTAGCCAAGGGAACACAGAATTCTGGTTGGCATCTAGCTTCCAAGTTTTGATTTTGAATTCAACACATTTCAGGAGCTTCTAACAAAGTACTATGCACTCTCCGCGAGAGTTTCCCGAATACTGGTTAAAACTTTCTTAAGATGTAGAAGTCTTTAGTTTACATGTTGTAGTAAGGTGCATGTTTGTTCTCTGTTAGTTTAAGTTCTGGTGAATCACTCCTGTGATTTTACACTGTCTGTGTTTGGGGGCGTGTCATAAGTAGATAGGTAGGGTTAATTTTCTTTTACCTGCAAGGTGAAACAAGGGGAACCAACACCTGACAGAGACAATCAGAGACCTGGATTTTTTAAGTCTGGAGGAACTGGAAATCGGGTCTTTTTGTTTTCCCGGCTGTGAGTAAACGACTTTTCTAATCTCATTCTTTCAATATTCTACTATAAAGTGTGAGTAAGAACAAAAAATCGGCTTGATGTGCTTTGATTGTTTTACATGGGTGTTGATTGCTGGATGGTTTAATTGGCTATCTTTTATCAGACTGTTTATTCTATATTTTTATAGAAGAGCTGTATCATCTCTTAATGCAGTTTATTGTTTTCTATTTCTTTCTTTTTATATAAAGTTTTTCTTTTTAACTTGTGGAAGTTTCTTTCCTAGTGAGAACGGGGAGGATTTGTGCCGGAGTCCTGTTCATTGTTAGGCTGGAGGGTGGGGAAGTTAGGGAGAGAGAGAGCAGCTTGTTCGGTGCTAGGTTGTCTCTGCGGAGGACGGGAGCCAGTTTCTTGTTGTCTGTAAAGAGTTGCCATCCCTCAGGCGAAAATGGAAGGAGAGGGGGAGGGGGGATCATCTTGCGGTAGACTCAACCTTTTGCGTCTTGGGGGGGTCCCAGGGAAGGTGGGGGGACTCGGGGTGACCAGGAACCCTAAAAATCCTGGTTGGTGGCAGCGATATCAGATCCAAGCTGGGTATAAGCTTGGGGGAGGTTCACAGTAAGCACCCAGATTTTGTACGCTAAAGTCCAGATTTGGGACAGACGCTTACCACAGAGGCCAATACTGTCGATTTGCGGCCACACTAACCCTAATCCGACATGGCAATACCGATTTCAGTGCTACTCCTCTCATTGGGGAGGAGTACAGAAATCGGTTTAAAGAGCCCTTTATATCAATATAAAGGGCCCCGTTGTGTGGACGGGTGCAGGGTTAAATTGTTTTAACGCTGTTAAATTCAGTTTAAACGCGTAGTGTAGACCAGGCCATAGACTTTACGGTCTGAAGGGAGTATCACAATCATCTAGGCTAGTGGTCTCCAACCTTTTTACACACAAGATCACTTTTTGAATTTAAGTGCAACCCAGGACCTACCCTACCCCTTCTCCAAGTCCCTGCCCCTTCCCCAAGGCCTCACCCTGCTCATTCCATCCCCCCTCCCTCCGCCGCTCACTCCCTCCTACCCTCACTCATTTTCATTGGGCTGGGGCTCGGGATTGTGATGCAGAAAGGGGTGAGGGCTCTGGGAGGGAATTTGGGTGCAGGGAGGGCGCCAGGCTGGGGGAGTATTGGGATGCAGGAGGGTGCACAGGGGTGCAGGAGGGGATTTGGGGTGCTGGCTTCTGGAGGTGGCTCAGGGCTGGGGCAGGGGATTGGGGTGTGGGATGGGTGCAGGCTCCCACTGAGCAGTGCTTACCTCGGACGGCTCTCAGGTGGCACTGCAACAGAGCTAAGGCAGGCTCCCTGCCTGTTCTGGCCCCACGCCACTCCTGGAAGTGGCCAGCACGTCCCTGTAGCCCCTGACGGGGAGGGGGCATGTGGCTCCGCGTGCTGCCCCTCACTGCAGGCACTGCCCCAGCAGCTCCCATTGGCTGCAGCTCCCCACTCCCAGCTAATGCGAGCAGTGCCTGCAGGCAGGAGCAAAGTGCAGAGAGCCCCTGACCCCCACTCCCAGGGATCGCAGGGATGTGCTGGCTGCTTCTAGGAGCAGCACAGGGACTGGGTGGGCAGGGAGCCTGCCTTAGCCCTGCTGCACTGCCAGACTTTTAGTAGCTGGAGATCACGATCGACTGTCAGAAGCTCCAGGATTGACCTGTCGACCACAACCTACCAGTTGGTGACCACTGATCTAGCCTGACCTCCTGCACATTGCAGGCCACAGAACTTCACCCACCACTCCTGTAATAGACCTCTAACTTCTGACTGAGTTACTGATGTCCTCAAATCATGATTTAAAGACTTCAAGTTACAGAGTATCCACCATTTACACTAGTTTATACCTGCAAGTAACCCATACCCCATGCTGCAGAAGGTGGGGAAAAAAATGAGGGTCTCTGCCAATCGTACCGGGAGAAAATTCCTTCCCAACCACAAATACAGCAGTCAGTTACACACTGAGCATGTGGGGAGGACCCAACAACCAGACAAGTGGGCAAGAATTCTCTGTAGTAACACAGAGCCCTCCCCATCTAGTATCTCATCACTGGCCATTGGAGATATCTGCTGCTAGCAGTTGCAGATCAGCTATGTGCCATTGTAGGCAGTCTCATCAGAACATCCTCTCCATAAAGTTATCAAGCTCAGTCTTGATTTTTTGCCCCCACTGCTTCCCTTGGAAGGCTGTTCCAGAACTTCACTCCTCTGATGGATAGAAACCTTCATCTAATTTCAAACCTAAGCTTGTCGATGGCCAGTTTATATCCATTTGTTCTTGTGTCCACATTAGTGTTAACTTAAATAACTTCTCTCCCTCCCTGGTATTCATCCCTCTGGTGTATTTATAGAGAGTAATCATATCGCCCCTCAGCCTTCTTTTATTTAGGCTAAACATGCTACGCTATTTGAGTCTCCTCTCATCTCACGAGGACAAGAGCCTGATTCTGCTCCCACTGAAGTCCTGGAAGAGAAGGAATATTGCTTAGGGAAAAGTTAAGTAGTTCTTCTTTCCAGATGTCAGTCTAGTCACACAAACAAAGAAATGGAATTATTGGAGACAAAGCTAAGATTTTTAACTAGAAAACATACAAACAACTTATTTTTAGATCCAGCCAAATGGAATGTCATTTATGCTTACAATGTATGACAATATAGTCTTCTCGTTCCTGAACAAATAAAGAAAATTTAGTAGCAACAAACTCAGGAAGCCAAAGATTCAGTAATTGAACTTTTCTCAGTGTAACCAGTCAGGCACAACTTTATAAGCCAAGAACTTAATTTATTCTTTCTTACACTTTGACTATCTACTTGTGAGTATCTGATCATTCACACATTTATTATTCTGTTCCTAGAGGATAATAGTTTACCAGGCCCAAAGTGCCTCAGTGAAAACTCTGCAAGTTTTCCATACTTAGCAGTCTTTGGGTATGTCTACACTGCAAAAAAAAAAAATAATAATCCATGGCATAGTCTCAGAGTCCAGGCCAATTAACTCAGGCTCATGGGGCTCAAGCTGCACAGCTAAAACTAGCAATGCAGACATTCTCTCTCCGGCTAGAGCCCAGACTCTGAAACTTGGTGAGGGGCGAGAGTCTCAGAGCACAGAGTTCAGCTTAAGCAGGAAAGTCTACCCTGCTATTTTTGGCCCACAGCCCAAACCTTACAAGTCTAAGTCAATTGACCTGGACTCTGAGACTTGGTGCCATGTGTTTTTCTTTGCAACATAGACACACTCTCAGAGGTTTCCTTCTAGGAAACTATGGCCTGGTCTACACAACACAGTTAGGTCAACATAAGGCAGTTTGTTTACATTTGCCGGAGATAATGCTGCCCGCTTCTTGTTTGCAAGGTCACCTGTCATGCTTCAACCACCATTCCAGAGAACGTGTCCACCTTGATAACAGGTACTGCTTGATTCAAAGAAGTGCGGACCGATGCATGTTCATTTTCATCATCTGAGTCAGATGCTGCCAACCGAAGGTTGATTTTCTTTTTTGGTAGCTCGGGTTATGTAGTGTCTGCATTGGACTTTTAAGACTTCTGAAAGAAAGCATGCTCCACACCTTGTCCCTCTCAGATTTTGGAAGGCACTTCAGATTCTTAAACCTTGGGTCAAGTGCTGTAGCTATCTTTAGAAATCTCACATTTGTACCTTCTTTGCATTTTGTCAAATCTGCTGTGAAAACGTTCTTAAAACAAATAACAAGTGCTGAGTCATCATCCAAGATTGGTATAACATGAAATATATGGCAGAATGCGAGTAAAACAGAGCAGGAGACATACAATTCTCTGCCAAGGACTTCAGTCACAAATTTAATTAATGCATTATTTTTTAACAAGCGTCATCAGCATGGAAGCATGTCCTCTGGAATGGTAGCCGAAGAATGAAGGGGCATACAAATGTTAGCACAGTGGTCACCAACCAGTAGACAGTTGTGAAGCCCCTGCCAGTCTATTGCAATCTCCGTCTGCTAACAATCTGGTGGTACAGCAGGGCTAAAGGCAGACTCCCTTCCTGCCCTGACCCCGCACCGCTTCAGGAAGCAGCCAGCATATCCCTGCATGGTGAGGGAGGGGGTCTCCGTGCTCTGCTCCTGCCTGTAGGCACTACCCCTGCAGCTCCACTGGCCAGGAACAGGGAACTGCGGCCAATGGGAGCTGTGGGGGTGGTGCCTGCAGGGAGGGTCAGTACACGGAGCCATGTAACCCCCTCTCTCCCAGGGCCGCAAGGACGTGCCAGCAGCTTCCGGAAGCGGTGTGGGGCCGGAACAGGCAGGGAGCCTGCCTTAGCCCTGCTGTGCCACCGCCGAGAGTAAGCACCTCTTGGGGAAAGCCTGCGCCACAACCTCCTGCCCAAGCCCTAAATCCCTTCTGCACCCAAACTCCCTCCCAGGGCCCGCACCCTCTCCTGCACCCCAACCCCCAGCCCCATCCCAGAGCCTCCTCATATACCCAAATTCCTTCCCAGAGGTTGCACCTTTCACCCCCTGCTGCACCCCAACCCCCTGCCCCAAGCTCAACCCAGAGCCCCCTTTCACACTCCGAACCCCTCGCCCTCAGCCCAGAGCCCACACACCCCCACCCCGCACTCCAACCCCCCTGCCCCAGCCTGCTGAAACTGAGTGAAGGTGGGGGAGAGTGAGCGACGGGTGGCGGGATGGAGTGAGTGGGGCGGGGCCTCGGGGAAGGGGGGGGTAGATCCGGGGTTGCACTTAAATTCAAAAAGTGATCTTGTGCTTCAAAAAGTTGGAGATCACTGGTTTAGCATATCTGACACAAGTACCTTGCAATGCTGGCTACAAAAGTACCATGCAAACACCTTTTCTCACTTTCAGGTGACACTATAAATAAGAAGCAGGCAGCATTATCTCCCGTAAATGTAAACAAACTTGTTTGTCTTAGCGATTGGCTGAATAAGAGGTAGACTTGAGTGGACTTGCAGGCTCTAAAGTTTTACATTGTTTTGGTTTTGAGTGCAGTTATATAACAAAAAAAAATCTACATTTGTAAATTGCACTTTCACGATAAAGAGATTGTACTACAGTACTTGTATGAGGTGAATTGAAAAATATTATTTCTTTTGTTTATCATTTTACAGTGCAAATATTTTTTATTTAATATAATAATATAAGGTGAACACTATACACTTTGTATTCTGTGTTCTAACTGAAATCAGTATATTTGAAAATGTAGAAAAACATCCAAAAATATTTAATAAATTTCAATTAGTATTCTATTGTTTCACAGTCTGATTAAAACTGCGATTAATCACAATTATTTTTTTAATCGTGATTATCTTTTTTAGTTAATCGCATTAAAATCAACAGCCCTACTAATTACACACATTGAAAAACATACAAGCAACTTTTTAAATATCCAACAAAATAGAACACAATTTATGCTTATAATATATGACAATATTTGCTCTGGAATTAGGAGGTTATATATTAAATCAGTGAAAAAAGATAGCAGTAACTGCCGAAGTTCTAGTGACTGCACAAGTTCTAGGTAGCCCCTGATAAAAGTTAATTTTTTAAAAAGATTAAGGAGTTGCAATTTTATGTCATCCTCATTTTCATATTTTAACTATCTCATAATGTCATTATGTAGATTGAGACAAGGTAGTTGAGGTAATCTTTTATTGGACCAACTTGTGTTGGTGGAAGGTACATGCTTTTGAGCTACACAAGTAATCACTATGCTTTTGAATGAACTCACATAGGAAAATGATAAAAGGCAAAAACACCTTATCACCTGGACGATTACTTTTTCACAAAGTGATCACATTATATCTGTTCTTTCAGTACTTGTCCTCAGAGGAAACCTGTTCACCTTCAAAAGGCAGGCCTGAGAACTTAAATTCATAACTCGGTTTGATACCTAAAAACCATGAACTTAACAGGGACACTGGAATCATGGCTCATTACAACAATTTGTAACACATCACATTGCCTGCTACCCTTAACTGCACACTTCAAACCCTTTTTGCATAACAGTCTAACCCTCAGTTCCCAATTTATTTCAATTGACCACCTCTACACATTACCCATTCTGCTCCAGTAAAAGATATTACCCCACCTACCTTGTCTCTCTGAGCCTGGGACCAAAGGGGCTACAACAACACTGCAAACTTTATGTAGGTTACCATGTTACAATCAGGATCAAATTCCTCCGTGGTGTAACTCCAGTGACTTCAGCAGAGTTACATTAAAGATGAATATGCCCCAAGAAGATTGTTTTTGATTTAAACAAACAATAGTATTTTTGCCTTTTTCAAAATGTACCAATGAACTGCAAGTTCCCTGCATGCCTCAAATTATTACTCAGCTATCAAACTGTCAAACCAGCTTAAAATTCCTGAACTGATTCTCATCTCTTGATATCAGTTGTGAGCAAGTAGCATTACATTATCATACAGTATGTTGGTTGCACAAAACAATTTTAGAATTCTGACAATTCTAACATGATTAATACCTGTAGGTATTAGGTCAGTTTTAGGTAAATTTTGCTTTTCCAGAGTGGAAAACAGAAAGCAGAATTAAGTATTTGTGAGCTTATGCATTTTATTCAAATAATCAGAGCTATTACTGTTTCAGTACATTTCCTTAGCTACTACCATTTGAACAGTTGGAGTAGTCATCTGGCTAGTGCAACGTTACTATAATCTACTCAAGCCTACAGACGGAAACTATTGTCTATCACATTATACAAATAATCCACTCTGCTGCCCCCTGGACAATTAAATGTTTTCAGCAGAGCCACAGCTGTGGCTAACAAGGCACACAGATCTACTGCCATTGTTTACCAAACTGACATTTCATTCTAACAGCTGACTGACCCTGTGTCTGAAATGATTCACATTATTTTGATGCCTAGAGTTATTCTTCCACATGACTAATGGATATTAGGTGTGAAAAGGGGCATGTCAAAGAAAGACCACAATAACTTTTGCTTTACTAACCCCTGTAACCTTTGCTAAATGAAAAAATTAGTTACATCAGTTCTGACCATTCGTGCCATATAAAGATCCTACGACACACATCAAGTTACAGTAGGTCACTGAATGAAACTACCATATAGTCCATGTGACGTATATTGATCCAAACACCTTTGTATGTTGTTTTCAAAAACGTGATCCAGAAGCATTGTCTTGAGAAAGGCTACAATGTAAAAGAAGCTGAAAGTTGTGAAGCATAGCATAACCATGGCACACATATTGTAATTTTAAACAAAAATTAATATTCCCAGCCCGGAATATCCCCTTTTCCAATGATATATAGCATAAGTCACTGCTAAGAAACAGTAAGAAAGACAAAGCAAGACATTCATCTAAGAATGTAAGTGCTATTTTAGGGGATATGCTGTTTGTGAGAACAGTTTGTGCTAGCCTACAGTGTAGCAACATTCATGGCATTTTCAAGTTATGTTACTTGATAAACAGTGAAAACTACCCAAAAGTGTATACGTGAGAAAGCACTAGTTGCACTTTAATGATTGTAGTAAGTGCTCAAGTTTTGCTTAGGACCTTTTTGCATACACTGTTCATTAAACATGCAAAGTACTTAAGATGGGACGATTTGTAAAGCAGCATCTCTTATCAAGATACGTAAATATAAAAGGGTCCACCTTTATTTCTGAATAGCAAAATCCATTATTTAACATTATCACTATTCACAATACATTTCTTTACTTAAAATAAGCATTTCCTTAATTCATTTGATTTGAATTAATCTGATGTGAAGTGAAAGCAAGGGAATTTTGAACTACTAAAATTTGGGCCCTGATTCTGGTGCCACTAACCCAGTGGTAAAAAACTCTGACTGATGCAAAAGGGAGCATGAGAAAACCCTTTAAGGTCCAATCTTGCACCACTGATTTCAGTGAGCACCAGATCAGGCCTTAGTGAGTTCTCTCTCTCCCCCCCAGGACTAGTATATCATTTATCCTTTTCCACAGACTGCAGTCTGCAAAGTAAACCTGAAAAGTAGTAATAATTTACATATGTATCACTTTAATATTCTAAACAAGGTTGATTTAAAAACATTAGGTACACTTAAAGCTCAGCTTCTTCTAGGGCTTATTCATTTATTAAAATTTGTTCTCTTAGCTTTTATTCTCCTTCTGCCTGAATGCTTTGTGGTTTCACTGTCTCAGCAGTCACGATATTTCACAGTGGATGCGACAACTTTGCCTCAGAAAATAACATGATACCTTTTATAAACTATTGGAAGGTTCCATTCTTTCTGTATAAATTAAATAAAACTCCCTAGGCAAAGAGGCTTGCTAAAACACATGAAAATGAGTCAATTATGAAATGCCATCACAATATAAGAACTGGATGGTGATGTCCTGCTATACTATGGATTTTAAACCAGGTCCTAAGGCCTTTTGGTAAAATAAACTAGTCTGATTTCAAAGGAATCGATTTGCTTGAAAACTATTAAAAATACAAAACAAAAATCCTCTTTTTTATCTTACAGTTTGCACTTCTTGAAGTGCTTATGTGAAGGCTAACACACTGAAGAAATAATGAAATATAAAGTTCCTGGTTTTGTGTGTTTTTGCATTGGTCATTTTAAAAACTGGCATTCTACACAATTTTTCTAATTATTATTATTTACTGGTTTATAATACCCAGAAGTGTGATAGATAACTTAGGGCTTGTCTACATGGAGAAGTAAGGTACTCTCCTGGAGGGTGAGGTGGGTGATTTCTAAAGTGCACTAATACGTTGTGCATTAATTAGTCCATGTAAACCCCACTGGTGCGCACTAAAGGGTCCCTAGTGTGCTTCAATGCAGTGCTGTTTGAAACAGCAGTATGTTAATGTGCACTCAGGGAACTTTTAGTGCACAACAGCAGGATCTACATGCACCAATTAATGAGCAACATGTTAGCACGTTTTAGAAATCGCGTACTTCTTAAGCACATAAGCCTGCCATGTAGACAAGCTTTAAGAATACAATAAAGACGATCTCAAGAACTTTTAGACACAGTTCAAAGGATGAGGAAAAAGGTAAAAGATGGGGGTTACAGCAGTGAGATTATGCAGCTAGATCTTCATCCTGCAAAGATTTACACACAGATTTAACTTTACATGCTGTAGGAGGGCACTCCAGGGGCCAGATCCTCAGCTGGAGTAAACTGGCATAGCTAAACTGAAGATCTGGCCCACTGCGTGTCCAGTTAAGCACATGCTTTCCTCTTTGCAGGACCAGCACCTTATTCAGAAAAGGCTTCTGCATAGCATACTGGAGGGAAAAAAAATGACGGCATTTTAAAAATATAAATAGAAGTAAATAATTCTGTTTGTTGATTCAATTCTTTTTAAATTTCTATTAATATTTAGCACTATAATAAAGCTGACTGAAACAGTACCATGATCTGAAACTTTTTTGTAAGAAAATATACTGCACATCAAATTAGCACCCAAAACGTTCCTTCAAATTATTTGCACCAACTGCCATGTCCTAGCTGGTAGGAGGGAAACGGGTGAGTGGATAGTGATGGCTGGCCTTGCTTTCTGGACTACACACAAGAGAATTCAGCAAATGAACATGCTCAACAAAATAATGTATCTTTTGGGATTTATCTCATCATTTGTCCACCTATGACTGACAGTTTACCCATTATTCTTTAAATCACCTTCAATTAAAGCAAAAAAAAAAGCTAGCCTCCTTATCAGAGAGAAAAGTAGAATTTTAAGATAGATAGATAGATAGATAGATAGATAGATAGATAAAAATGATTTAAAAAACCACCTAGCTCACCACATGTACAATGTTGTGGTTCTGATTTTTAGAATGGAAAAATGTTATCATGAATACACATTAATAAAGTCAATGTTCAAGACAAGCAGAGTACACAGCTATAGGGCCCCAACTGCTGCAAGTGATAATTGAAAATGAAGGACACAAGACTAGAACTATAACACAGAGGAAGTAGTTTGAAATGATGTTGAACTGATTTTTTTAACATAGGAATTGCCTCACTGGATCAGATCGATGGTCCAGCTCATCCAGTCTCCTGTCTCTGACAATGACCAGCATCAGATGCTTCAGAGAAAGGTGCAAAAAAACTTCACAGTAAGAAGTTGTGTGATAATCTGCCCTCCCATATTCAATCTCCTCCTAATCCTTAATAGTTACAGATTGTCTTAAACTCTGAAGCATGAAGATTAATATATTTTCCAAAATTTCTTAGTATTAACTTTGAATATCCTTGTTATCCATATAATTGTCCAATTCCCTTTTTTTCATTGCTAGGATTTTGGCTTCAAAGACATCCCGTGGCAATGAATTCCAGGTTAATTATTTGTTACATGAAAAAGTATTTCCTTTTATTGGTTCTGAATTTTCCACCTTTCAATTTAATTGAATATCCCCACCCCCAATTCTTGTGTTATGAGACAAGGAGCCCAGAAATCCAACATTTGTTCTCTATACTATTCATTATTTATATACTTTGATCATGCCCCCTTACCTCCTTTCTAAAATAAAGAATCCCACACTGTTCCACCTCTCTTCATAGGAAAGTTTTTCCATTCCCCTAATCGTTTGTCTCTTTGCTCTTGCCTCAACCCCAATTCTGCAATATTCTTTTTGAGATGGGTGAGCAGTACTGCACACAGTATTCCAGATGCAGGTGCACCATTATATTTTCCATGTTATTCCTAAGCAATGTAACATTTTGTTTGCTTTTTCAGCTGCATGTAGGTCAGAGGTTTTCATTGAGTTGTCTACAGTGATGCTCAGATGTCTTTCCTGAGTTAACATAGTTAATTTAGAACCCAGTAAGTGGTATGGGTATCTCATTTTTCCTCTCCAATATCCTTTTCAATATTGAACTTCACTGTCTTTGTGTTACCCATTCCCCCTAGCTTGGTTAAATTCCTCTGGAATTCCTCCCAATCCTCTTTGGACTTGAGTAACCTAAACAAATATGTATCAACTGCAAGCTTTCCTATGTCCCTGCTCTCTCCCCTTTCCAAATCATGCGCAACACTGAACCTACAGAATGTTGAGGCATCTTGTTGTTAATTCTTTGCTATGATGAAAATTGTTTCCTATCTCTTAGATCTGGTCTACACTACAGACCTATATCAGTATAACTATGTCACTCAGTAGTGCAAAAAATCCATACCTCTGAGCGATGTCGTTATACCAACCTAACCCCCCATGTAGACAGTGCTATGTTGGCGGGAGGACTTCTCCCATTGATATAGCTACCACCATTCGGCGAGGTGGATTAACTATGCCAACAAGAGAGAGCTCTCCTGTCGGCATAGAGTGTCTTCATTAAAGCACTACAGCAGCGCAACTACATCAGTGCATTTCTACCAATGCAGTGTTTTAAGTGTAGGTTTGTCCTTACTCAAATCACTAGAGTTTCATAATCCCTGTCCCTCTTTCTGCCACTGTATCATCCTTCTCTCCTTCACGGTTACCCAAATCACCTGTTCTGGTGATTACTGGTGTTACTCTGATAAAAATCCTACTGGCTTCAATGGGAGTTTTGTTTGAGTAAAGCCTGCAGGATGATGCTTTTGCAAAACCAGAGAACAAAGATTGTATCCACTAATAGCAGTGTACAGTAAATGTGGTTACCCAGTTAGCTCAGTTTATTTTATTTATAGATCTTTATGAATGTAATCTCTTTACTATACCAAAAGATCATACATATGTACATGTCCAGTTAAAGGTTCCAGCGAATCAGTTCAGCCAGTAGCATTCCCAATCAAAGGGGGCAGAATTAATACATAAGTGAGAGGGGGCAGAATTAATACAGAAAAGTGTATTTTTACACTAGGATAATAGTGCAAATGTTCCTTTAGTTGTTGATCTTGATCTCAGCCAGAACCTGTTAGTACTTCACAATCAATGACTTGGGTTTGCTATAATAAAGTAATATAACAATGGACAGTATAACACTAAGTCATTGTTTCCAATTCAAGTGAGAAAAAAAGTTTAAGAAAAGCTAAACTGTGGAAGATATTTTGTGTGTATTCAAAAGAGAAGGCATAATGTTTTGGATAGAAAGAAAATTTAGGGATTGTTGAAATATCACACACCGGCTAACTATAATAGCCTTACAGTGCACACTGCACTGGATTTATATGCATTCAGAGACTTCACAAATCAGGCTTTTATAGAGAAACAGGATCACATGCATTAGTTCCTTATCTGCCCTTTTCAGTTTTGCCATGGCACTACTTCCTGGGAGATCTTCACACTGCTGTCAAAAGGTCAAATGGTCATGTACTTATACTGTGTGTTCATATTTCTTTTACACAGCTTTGGTGAATATACTGTAACATTTAAAACTGGAACACTGATTTTGGTGGGTGATTTACTCCCAAGAGATGCTCACTTTAGTAGGGTTTCAGAACAACAGCTTCTGAATTTAGACTGACACAATTACAGCATTTTAATTAAAGAATCCAACCCTGATTGTTTCTATTGCAGCACACTGGCTTGGAGAAATGTACCAGACTCCTTTCAGCAGATATCCCAGTACAGCAGACCTTTTATGGAAGACTATCTTTTTCAAGAATCAAAACAGAGCCGTCAACCCCCACCTCTTCTTCCAAAAGTTTCATCCGGCCTACTACAATGCCTTGTACTGGAGACCAAAGATCACAACCGTTACAGCCACTGGAAAGCCCTAAGTGCCAGTTTTACTGCACTGTTAAATAGCAGGCAGTGAAGTGCCCAGCAGCTGAGGCACATCCATACTCAATGAACACAGCCCTTCGCCCATCCACGCATCCCCCATGATCCCGCTACACTACGAGCACAACCCCCATCCCATTCACCTGGAGAGGAAAAGAACCCAGCAATTGCCACCTACCCCCGGTGCACGCACATACCCTCTCCTCGCCAACCACTCCAGCTCCAGCACATTGGAAAAAATAACCCCAACTACACATACAATATGATGGGAGCTAATTTAGCTAAAACGAGTCAGGAAAAAGATCTTGGTGTCCTCGTGGATAGTTCTCTGAAGATGTCCATGCAGTGCGCAGAGGCGGTCAAAAAAGCAAACAGGATGTTCGGAATCATTAAAAAGGGGATAGAGAACAAGACTGAGAATATATTATTGCCCTTATATAAATCCCTGGTACGCCCACATCTTGAATACTGTGTACAGATGTGGTCTCCTCACCTCAAAAATGATATTCTAGCACTAGAAAAGGTCAGAAGGCAACTAAATGATTAGGGGTTTGGAGATGGTCCCATACGAGGAAAGATTAAGAGGCTAGACCTCTTCAGCTTGGAAAAGAGGAGACTAAGTGAGAACATGATAACGGTATATAAAATCATGAGTGATGTGGAGAAAGCGGATAAGGAAAAGTTATTTACTTACTCCATAATACAGAACTAGGGGTCACCAAATGAAATTAATAGGTAGCAGGTTTAAAATAAATAAAAGGATCTTCTTCACACAGCGCACAATTAACTTGTGGAACTCCTTGCCTGATGAGGTTGTGAAGCTGGGACTATTCACTGTTTAAAAGGAACTGGATAATCATTGTGTTTAAGTCCATAAATGGCTATTACCAGCATGGGTAGAAATGGTGTCCCTGGCCTCTGTTTTCAGAGGATGGAGAGGATGGCAGGAGAGAGATCACTTGATCATTGCCTGTTAGCTTCACTCCTCTGGGCACCTGGCATGACCACTGTCGGTAGTCAGATACTGGCTAGATGGACCTTGGTCTGATCCCTACCTCCCTTCTTATGTTCCCATCCAACCACCCTCACGTGTTCAGCCCCAGGTCCCCCACCCTGCGCCCGAGGAGCCCACCCGCTGGCCCGCCCTCGAGCTGTTTACCTTGAGATAGTCATTTCCGAGCGCAGCTCCTCGATCTCCCGCAGCAGCTCCTCCCCGCCGCCGGCGGGCAGGGAGCGGGCGCTTTGCTGTCCAGCCGATGTTCTCCGCGGCTGTCTCCAGCTCGGCTCTTCTCCCCCGGGCGCGGGCGAGGCGGGCTGCGGGGCCAGGCGGACTGGCTGCGCCGCCCCTGGCCGGCGGGCTCTCCGGCACGCTGGCCAGCCGGCTGGACCCAGGCACCGGGGTGCCCGCTCGGCCCGGGGCAGGCGGCTGTTCCCGGTCGCTGGAGCCGGTGCCGGACTCGGCGTCGCTGCTGGCGGCCTGGGCAGGTCGCTGCTCGTCGGAGAGCGGCTCGGAGGGGCAGTCGGACAGGTCAGAGCTGCTGTCCGTGTGGCTGAGCCTGGCCGGAGCCGCCTCGGCCGCATGGCCGCTGCCCAGCCAGGGCCCGCCGGCCGAGGCCAGAGAGCCCCCCTGCTGCGGGGCGCCGCCTCTCTTCCCCTTCCTGCCTTTGCCGGGCTGGTGGCCCGGCTGCCCCCCGCCCTGCCTGGCCCCGGCCTTGCCGCTCCCCTGCTCCTGGGCTCGGGCTGCCTTCTTGCTCCACAGGGCGGCTTTGGCGCTGCCCGCTCGGCCGCCCGTCCCTGCCGCTGCCTTTGCGCCCTGGGAACCGCTGCGCCTGGAGAGGCGGCTCTGGGTGGCCAGGAGCCCGGCGGATTGAGGCGGGGCGCCCGGCTGCTGCGGCTTGCCCGACAGGCTGGGGGCTTTGGGCGGCACCGGCGGCGGCTTGGCAGACGATGCCCGGCCGTGGAGATCCTTGAGGAACGGTCTGGCCGGGGAGGGTGCTCGGTTCAGTCTCTTCTTCTCAGCGTGGGGGTGGCCCTGCTGCTTGAGGTTCTCACTTGGGCTGGTGCCATTTAGAGTCTCCATGCTCCAGGCAGAGGAAGAAGCAGCCGCAGCCCTGGGGGTGTCGGGCACTTGAAGCTCTTTAATCCTGTCCACCCACAGGAATAGCGGCAGCGAGCCTCCCGGCAGAGCGCAGCAGCACGAGCAGCCTCCCCCAGCCTCCCCGTTCGTTTTCTCATCACTTCTGCTTCTCCCCAACCACCAGCCTCACACTTTTCTTCCTTAGACCCTCCCCCCCACACCCTCGCGCTTGCCCCTCCTCAGCTCCCACCCTCGTCTGTCTCTTAAGCACTGGCTTGTTTCAGTAAAATGAAGGCAAATCCCTTAGTGGCAGCCTCCTCCTCCTTCACCTGCCGCTCTCCAGTCCCTCTGGATCAGCTTGATGCAGCTCAAGTTATTTTGCAGCCCGAAAAATCGACTCGCTTTTCCTTTGGTCCGATGCAAATGACTATTTTCCAGGGTTCCTTCTCTTCCTTTTCCTTCGCTCACAAACCATCATTCATCAGACTCCAACGGCGACCCCCATCTCATTCCCATCCCCTCCTTGTTTCTCGCCTGCACCCTCTAATCTTCTCCGGGTCCTTCCTCCTCCTGCTGAAATAGGGAAACTGCAAACGCTGCTGTCTGTCTCTCCAGTCCTGACGCTTCCCGGTCTGTGCGCATGATCCTCCCCCCTCTGTCACCGAGCCAAACTGCTCTGTGAAAGCCACCTTTTCCTAAAGCTCCCTGTACGCGTTTTTATAAGGGTTGCTGGACCAGTCACTACTTATAATAAACCCAGATTTGAGGGAATGTAATTTTTCAGCCATTGGCTATGTACTATTTCACGTTAAATACTTTTCTGTAGCGTTCACTGCTTTGCAAAAAATCTTTCCCCATAGGTTTGCCACAACAAAACAACACCAATCTGCCACCTACATTATATCTTTGCTGAAGACACAGTAATCCCCAAGCAAGTCTAGTTATCCAGAGGATAAGCAAGTAGCTGGCTATGTGCTGAAATCAAAAAGGCATGGAACAGTCCCTCTGATGCCTGCTGGATACATTGGCATAAAACTGTAGTAGTTAAATTTGAAAGGCACCTGCATAGTAAATGAAAGGAAGGAGGGATTAAAGCACAGAAGGGGACCACCCAATCTAGTGGTTATAGCACAGCAGTTGCCTCTTCTGCTGAGTCAGGGTAGCTCAGTGTCCTCATCTGTCAAAAGAGGATAATAAATACTTATCTCATAAAGGTGTTGTGAGGCTTCATTCATTCATGTGTAAAGCTCTGAATAGCAGGTGCTTTCAAAAGTGCCTATGGAAGTTAGTGGCCCAGCTCTCGTCACTGGAAGGTGGGTGCCTAACATTCTTTGGCACTCTTGAAACTCCCACTCTATATTATTAGAAATACAATGTATTACTGCGAAAGGTGGAAGCCACCAAGCATTGCTGAATGTAAGAAAGCCAGATAACCACTCCTCCCTTGCAAAGTCAATGTACACTAACCAAGTGACCAATGGATAGCGCCTGCCTCTGAGTTCAAGTGCCACACTGGAATTTAGATTTATATCTATACCTGCTGCTGCAGTGCAGTAGAGAAGGTGTTACAGTATTGGTACCATTCTGTGGATGAGAGATTCAAGAAACTGGGATTATTTATGGCTTTAATGACTTGGCACTTCTATTTATTAAAAAATTATAATAATATAATTGTGATAACTGGTATCCTGAGGAAAGTTTACTCTTTCAGTAGAAGAGGTTTTTATGGCCGAGGGTATGTATGAGTTATTGCTGAGTATATAACAGTTGCCTGTGCCTATACATTGCACCATTTTGTAAAGCATGTGATTATAAAAGACTATATAAAACAGAACCTTGCTGTATATAATAAAACCGGTCTTGGCAACCGTTTGCAGGCATCACTGCAGTAAATCCCCACAAAGGTATCTTATATATGTTTGGGTGGCTAAGTTCTAGAATAGAAAGCTTGCTTAGTGACAGTCTGAAACTGTTACCATTCCACTGGAGGTTAGCTGCAGCCAAAGCAATTTGTGCTTTGTTTCTGGCTCAGTTGTTGTTGTGTTGTTGCTTTTGCTCAGATCTAAAAAAAGGGGCCTGAAGAGTCTCTCTAAGGGGCAGCACTTTGGGGAAGGCCTGATTTAAAGGTCTGAGGAAATCATGGAAAGTCCATGGGTGAATTTCTCTCTTCTGCTGGTAGGGCCAGGTCCAATACCTACTGAAGTGAATGGGAGTATTTTAAATTATTTCAATGGGAATTAGATCAGATCCTTAATACGAGGTAGATAATTATTTTTTACTTGAGAACTTAGCTTCTCTTTCTGCTTACAGTTTCCTCAGTTGGGATCACCACTGGAGGTTCAGCTATAGAAAAATGAACTGCTTTTGCATCTATAGGAACTTCTTCTAAGTCATCCTAGGAGGCATTTTTGAGCAGTGTGACAAAAAGAGAAGTCTGGTCTCTAGAGACATCAGGCCAGCTTCTTTTGCAAGCATTACAATTCACACAACATATTTAAAAAAAAACAAACATGTTTTTAGATTTAAGCCAGTCCTTCTATTCTAGCACATAAAATCAGTATTCAGTGATTACTAATCACACAGGATAGCTATATGTCAGCAGGAGCAACATGAAGTGACTCTGCTTGACCTCTATTTAGCAGAACAGCTTATAGCAGTACTTTACTGCAGTAGCCTTTGTAACATATCATTACATATATCAATCTTTTCTAACAGGCAGCTGCAGTGTTGCTTTCTTGTTAACATAATTACTTATCAGTTGGATGACTTGAGTTGTACATGTACACAATGCGCCTATTCTCTTTTTCTAACATTTTAGTGTTATGTAGATAGCATTGTTCTCTCTCACTCTAAGTAATGTTAATTATCATGAAAACTGCTGCTAGTGATACATCTGCCCATAACTCAGAGGATTTCCTTTGCTCTGTACAGGTTGCCACCACCACTCAGCTTTTTGTTATTTTTTAAGCACAGAATGGAGCTCCATGATATCTCTCCACTTCCTCTGTTTTTAATTAAGTGTCTCATGACAGAAGTGGAGCTGCTCTGCACTAATTGAAGAATACTATATGTTGACCTAGTTATTGCACTGTTTACTGTATGAATATATTAGTTTAGTGTAATAGGGTGATGTAAGGTAAAACAAGCATGAAGGGTAAGGTAAAACAAGCATGAAGGAAAAAGAATGGCTCAAGATAAGCCACTTCTCTGCAAACTCTTATGGTTAAGAGAAACCCAGGACAGGAAAAGGACTTGTTGGGGTCTCTGAAGAAGTTAGGCCTGCCTAGGTTACCATTAGGGGCTGGTAAGTCTTTAGGTAAGACAGACATATCTAGACTATTCTTTTCAAATCCCTTTACCTGTAATGCTTAGTTTCTACTGTGGAAATAAACAATACTTTGGTTTCAGAAGGCTGTTTTGTCACTGTATTCACTACTGTCACAGACTCCTGAAGAGAAGAACTGCAAGTGCCAGAATACAGTACTATAGTTCAGGGCCCACTCTAAAAATGTGAGACTTGTAGAATTCCAGCCCAGGAGAGGTAAAGACATGAGGCCTGATATCTGAAGGGTACACTTGGAAAGGGAGCAGAGGTGCAGCTTGCCTTGTAACATCTGTCACAGAAGGGTAAAATTGGACTAGTTATCCCCTCTATTTACAGGCAGCAGAAAATCAGCTGGGTGGCAAAATGAGATTTGTTTACATCACTATTCAAACAAAATAAGGAAGGAGCAGAAAGCGTATATAAATGAAACAAAGCAAGAGACAGCAAAACATACATTACAATAAAGGCCTAATTTTCATTTACACCAAGACCTGTTTAAAGTGTTCTGGCAGTGGGTGTCATTACATAAATAAACAAGATGTGGGTGTCTATTACATAAATAAACAAGAAATACAATATCCGTAATCCTTACTGAGCACCTGCCTAGCTAAATACATTTGGCAGATTTTTGTGGTGTGTGGCTAGCTCTAGTATTAGGGCCTACTCCCCCGTATTAGCGCCTAATCCCCCGATTCCCCTGCTGTGTATGCAGTGCCCACTTTAAGGCTTTACATTGCCAGCATGGTGTAAATGGCCCTTAGGGTGAATAAGAGTAAGATCCTAATATTAGAGCTAGGTACATACCACACAAATTTGTCCATGGCTAGGTAGATGTCCCGTAAGGATTATAGATATCCTATATCTGAGGTTTTTTATATTAAACTATTTTTTTTATTTGAAACTTGCTAATAATACACATAGCAGATCTGTGAAAGTGTGTGTTCCTATGAGGTTCACCCTCATTCTTTTCCCCCCAGCGCCTCCATTTGTTTCCTCTTGTCTTAAATTAGGTTATAAACTCTTTGGGATTGCGACTTTCTTACTATATGCTTGTACAGCACCTAGCATAATGGGGCCTTGATCCTGACTGGGTCCTTTGGGTGGTACTGTTATACAAATACACAATCATAAAAATTTAACCATGAATTTGTTTTAGCTGTGTTGGAACCCTTTGCATGCTTGGCTTATGCAGACACTTGATTTCAGTTTTACTCGCAAAAGTGATCATGGAAAGTGACTTTTACACCTGACCATTCACACCAGATATTGTTTGATACCACAGGGCTACAAGTTCCCTAATCCCTTTGCAGGAGCCCTTGCACAAAAGTTTACAGTTATTTTATATGGATATAATCAGACAAAGCTAAATGTAAACTCTGCCCCCGGCCAGTACATCTTACAGTAATATAAACCAAGGCTACTACCCTCTCCTATTTCAAATCTCTACTGAGGATCCACTTCTGCCATAACACAAGAAATCGGCGAGGCTGAGAGTTAGTTGAAGAACATTGATATTTACAAAATAATAAATGGATGTGGATGTATAGATAGATAATTTAGATCAATAGACAATCTATCACCCCCCTTATATATGTTGCTGTTCTTTATGGATTGTAAACTCTTCATGACAAGGGTCAATTGTATTGTCTAGCACAAAAGACTACCAGTCCCAACAAAGATCTCTGAGTGCTAAATAATATAAAATTAAATAAATAATACTAATAATGTGTATGTAGCCCAGAAAGGAAAGTTTAACATTTTCTAAAGTTCTCTAATCCAATTTTTGTACAATCTCTCCCTAAACTGCTCCCTGTTCCTGAGAGATTCATAGGCCCAGTGACTTTAAGCCTTACTCTGGATTAAAAGAGGTATACCGATATCATGACTTCACGGGGGCAGGGTGTGTCTTATTACTTGTTTGTACAAGACCAATCACAAAAAGGCCCCGCTCTTTGATTAGGACTCCTGGGAGATATAATAATGCAAACAAACAATGGTCATTCAGTAAGGGAACAAAAGTCATATGACCTGTCAAAACCAACCAACAGTTCAGTTCTCAGATATCTGAATGCTCAATCCCTACTGTTCACAATCAAGCCTTAGTGTAAAAAAAAATCACAAATAAAAAAATTGTCATCTAATTTCAAATAAATAGTATTCACTGGGAACCAGGGTGACAACACAAACTACATTCCATGCAGCTCATTCAAGAAACAGGTAATTGGTCTACTAGCCTGTGTTGAATCTGAGCTGGTCATCTCGTGACTCTGTTACCCTGCAAAATAATGTTACAGTTTTTAAAATGCCACAGTAAATGTGCAATGCAAAATAAAATAAAATAAAATAAATCCATACTACAACAGATGCATTCAAGCCTTCAGTTCTGCAACAAATAGTAAGCAGCATGTGAGGAAGTGCACAACCCCAAATACTGAGTGGTGGTTTTGGCTACATTTAAATGGAGAGACTGAATGCAATTTAAGAATCACTGTGACAATCACAGACTGGGCTAAATCTGGCATGTCAAAAAGAAAAATGGTGCACTTTATGTATTCATAGATGCTAAGGAGCTGAATGCTCACATACAGAGACAGAGTTAATTTATTAGATACTTAAAGGAGGAGAAAGATTAATGGTTGTTACTTACCGAAGAGTCTGGCAGCTGAAGCTTCACAATGAGGATGCAAAGATATGGATATTGAATACAGTTTGGAAAGGTTTTTTTTGAATATTACAATTTGGTAATCAGCACCTGAAATTTTTCACAGATCTATGGAACAGATATGTTTAAAATCCTACCTGCAGAGGAGCATAGGTAGACTTTGTTATTAGTTTGGATAATCAACAGGGATAAGTGTCAGTTCTCAGTGAACAAAATATTCTTAGGACATCATAATAAATTATTCACTGCTGGTGTGCAGTTGGACTGAAGAAAGTTGCTGGTGCAGAAAATATATGTCCAAATAAAAGTTTTAGAACAAACATTCAATATGATCAACTCCCTGGTTAAATTTGAGCTATTTTTTGACAGCAAACATATCAGCATCTCCCTCATTGTTTTGTTCCTGCTTTCACTGCCTCATCTCACCCTAAAATCTTTTCAATCAGTTCCTCTTTGACCAACATTTGGGAAGGAGCTCCCCACAGACTGCACCCTGGATTTTTTTTCATTCCTGCTTCAGCTCCTTCTAGGATGCAGTCATACTTCAGGAAACTTTGGTCTCTCCCTCTTCAGGAGTTCCAATTAATCCTTTGGTCTGAGGCTTTAGTGGCTGTTTCCTTCAAAGCCTTAGTTTTGGGAGGGAGGGGAGGATATTTGAGTTAAGTCTGGGTTTAGAGGCAGCTGATCCCTAGTTTGTGAAAGTCCAGAACAATTGCTTCTTCCAAGTATCCTGACTGTGACATCTTAGGAAAGTGGCTTAGTCCTCAATGCATCTGTTGTTCTGTCAGGGCTGAGGAAAGTTGCTTATGTAATTTCTCTTCTTTTATGGTATCCTTACATGCAGTTCCCACTCCCACACCTCCCCTCAAAGTTTAGGGTTCTGTACTACAATGGTGTGTTACTGCCAAGGCCTGGATTATTCCCATCCTTGAGATGATTCTCACAGAGTGACTTCTGGAGATTTCACACTTGTGATTTGTGCAGTTGGCATTTTCAGGGGAGCTCTTGCTTCTTGGTCATTCTAAAACTGACTGGGACCGTTCTAGAAGGAGCTGAGGAGGTTAGACTGGAACATGGGAGCTCGTGCCAAGTTGTAAGTGCCTCTCAGTACCATAAATCTAAAACCTTGGGGAGTTCCAATCTGTTTTACACTAGGGGTATGTCTACACTACAGGATTATTCCAATTTTACATAAACCGGTTTTGTAAAACAGATTGTATAAAGTCGAGCACACACGGCCACATTAAGCACATTAAGTCGGCGGTGTGCGTCCATGTACCGAGGCTAGTGTCGTTTTTGGAGCATTGCACTGTGGGTAGCTATCCCATAGCTATCCCACAGTCTCCCCCGCCCATTGGAATTCTAGGTTGAGATCCCAATGCAAAAACAGTGTCGCAGGTGATTCTAGGTAAATGTTGTCACTCAATCCCTCCTCTGTGAAAGCAACGGCAGACAATCATTTCGCACCCTTTTTCCCTAGATTGCCCTGGCAGATGCCATGGCATGGCAACCATGGAGCCCGTTTTGCTTTTTGTCACTGTCATCATATGTGTACTGGATGCTGCTGACAGATGAGGTACTGCAGTGCTACACAGCAGCATTCATTTGCCTTTGCAAAGTAGCAGAGACAGTTACTATCCCTATTGCACTATCTGCGATGTCATTGTAAATTGGCGATGAGATGATGGTTATCAGTCGTTCTGTACCATCTGCTGCTGTCATGGGTGCTCCTGGCTGGCCTTGCTGAGGTCGGCCGGGGGCGCATGGACAAAAATGGGAATGACTCCCTGGGTCATTCCATTCTTTATGTTTTGTCTAAAAATAGAGTCAGTCCTGCCTAGAATATGGGGCAAGTGTACTAGAGAACCAGAAAGCACGCGCTCCGGGTCAGAGCCCAGAGATCCCGCAGAAATGATGAGCTGCATGCCATTCTAGGGGGTGCCCCTGCAACAACCCCACCCATTGCTTCCCTCCTCCCCCAACCCTCCTGGGCTACCGTGGCAGTGTCCCCCCATTTGTGTGATGAAGTAATAAAGAATGCAGGAATAAGAAACACTGACTTTTTAGTGAGATAAAATGAGGGGGAGGCAGCCTCCAGCTGCTATGATAGTCCAGGCAGGACATTAAAGGGTGGGGGAGAGGAGCACAGCCTCCCACTGCTATGATAGTCCAGGCAGTACAGAATCTTTCTTTAGACATGAAAGGGGGGGGGGCTGATGGAGCTCAGCCTCCAGTTGCTATGATGAGGACGGTTACCAGCCTTCTGTACCATCTGCCGGGAATGACCGGGAGTCATTCCCATTTTTACCCAGGCGCCCCGGCCGACCTCACCGAGGCCAGCCAGGAGCACTCACGGGCTGATGATGATGGACGCTACAGTCATTTTGTACCATCTGCCACCAGGGAAGGGGATGCTGGTGTTCAGCGCTGCAGCACCCCGTCTACCAGCAGCATGCAGTAGACATAGGGTGACATTGAAAAAAGGCGAAAAACGTTTTTTTTCCCTTTTTTCTTTCGGGGGGAAGGGGGTAAAATTGACGACATATACCCTGAAACACCCGGAAAATGTTTTTGACCCTTCAGGCATTGGGAGCTCAGCCAAGAATGCAAATGCTTTTCAGAGACTGCGGGGACTGTGGGATAGCTGGAGTCCTCAGTACCCCCTCCCTCCCTCCATGAGCATCCATTTGATTCTTTGGCTTTCCGTTACGCTTGTCACACAGCACTGTGCTGTGGCCTCTATCATAGCCTGGAGATTTTTTCAAATGCTTTGGCATTTCGTCTTCTGTACGGAGCTCTGATAGAACAGATTTGTCTCCCCATACAGCGATCAGATCCAGTATCTCCCGTACGTCCATGCTGGAGCTCTTTTTGGATTTGGGACTGCATCGCCACCCGTGCTGATCAGAGCTCCACGCTGGGCAAACAGGAAATGAAATTCAAAAGTTCGCGGGGCTTTTCCTGTCTACCTGGCCAGTGCATCCGAGTTCAGATTGCTTTCCAGAGCAGTCACAATGGTGCACTGTGGGATACCCCCGGAGGCCAATACCGTCGATTTGCGGCCACACTAACCTAATCCGACATGGCAATACCGATTTCAGCGCTACTCCCTCGTCAGGGAGGAGTACAGAAATCGGTTTAAAGAGCCCTTTATATCGATATAAAGGGCCTTCGTTGTGGGACGGTGCAGGGTTAAATCGGTTTAACGCTGCTAAATACGTAGTGTGGGACCAGGCCTATAAATCCCTGGGGTTCCCTTCAGGTGTTTAACTGTGAAGGTTAATTGGTTTCTTCTGGGTCCCTTAACCTCCTCGGAGCTGTGGGGTGAACATCTTCCTCACAGATCTAGAGAAATAGAATTCTAAGCTCTCAAATTGGGAGCAAAGTCCACTGCACTAGGCTTTGCCATGGAGATGACGGGGGGTTGAAAACATTAGACATAATCTGATGCTTTCCCTCCTGTGTGGGTTCTGTGTCACCATTGGATGTGTGCTTGTGTTGGATCCATTGGCCGCACCCTCCAACCCCTTCACCTTCCACAGTGAGAGCTGAAACAGGTAGTTGTAGCAATCTCCTTTGCAGACACATCTGGGAGTTCAGAGATCTCACAACATTTGTATGGGCATCCACTTAATGCTTTACCCTTTTCCCTTGCTTCTCAAGTGCAGCCACCACAACAGCTTTTTGAGATTCTTTGAGCCTTCATCATGCCCACAGAGATGATTTGGGATTGGGCCCCTGGCAGTTATGAGAGGTGAAGTCTGGACCTTCTATATAATGGAGGAGACTGTGCTCTAATCTAACCACGTGTGGTATGTAGTCCCTTATCTTTAGGACTGCTGTTGAAACTAAATAGGAGGGACTGGCTGAATTGCTGGGCTAGAAACTGTTATCCTGTTTTCTGTCAATGCTTCGCTGGGGAATTTGTCATCCCTTTATGTAGTTTTTCCCTCATGGCTGCAGTGTTTGTTTTCACAATTTCATACCTAAAAGCAAATAAACATGAACTAACATATTATTAATGATCAGCCCAAAAACAAAACCCCCCTTAGACCTGAAACACTTCCTGGATTTGCGGGTAGCTTAGATATGGATTCTAAAACTTGTAGCTTAGGCCTCTCTCCACATATTACTGGTTACTGAGTTAAGGGAACTTGGTGGTTCTTGCCATGCCTTTTGCCACACACAGGTTCTTGGAAAAAGGGTAGGTCTAAATCCTCAAGTGGAATTTAGATGAGTGTGAAGTTTGCTCAGGCATCGTGTTTGGCTTTTTCCCCCATGGAAAAACTGTGGCTTTCCTTCAGTGTGTGTCCTTTTCTCATTCCCAATATTTTTAGTGGAGAGCAAAAAAAAAAAAAAGTTTGCTCCTTCAGATCTTGTTAGAGTTTTAAGTGGATTGTTTTTTTCATATGATCCTGGACAGAAGGACTTAATGGATTTTTTTTCTGATTTACAATGTTAATCCTATTTTTTTTGTCAACATTTGATAATGGATAAGTCAAGGGCAGTTATTCAATCTAAATTCCAATAGGTGGAAATAATTACAGAAAGCATTTACTAATAAGGACCCCCCCCCCCCAAGTAAGTTTGGCAGTATCCTTTTCCCCTCAGGGTCTTAAGTCCAGCAACCCAAAAATCACCTAAAGTCTCAAAATTCCAACAACCCAAAAGTCTCTGTCCCTGGTCAGTGCAGCCCCAGAGTTCAAAAATTTATCTGCAGAGTTTTACCTTCCAGCCTGCGGGAGGGGAGGGGGGGAGGGCGGTGCAGCGGTGTTAAGGGGCACCTTGCATGGTCCGAAGCCAACTGCTCCACCTCTCCATGAGGTTCTGCTGCTGCCTTAACCGCGAGCCACTCTGCCAGCCACTTCACCAGCCGTCCCGTGAGCTGCTCTAGCCATTCCAGGAACTGCTCCACTCACCACTCTGCTCCACCAGCTGTCCCATGAGCTGCTCCAGTCATCCCACAAATGGCTCTTCCAGCCACTGAGCAACACATCTTCAGCCCCCCTACCCCAGCACTTACTGATTTCAGCTCTTAGTAATTTTAATTCTCTAGTGATTTCAGCTTGTAGTAAGGAAACCCCAGTGCTGGTACACAATTGGCCCAAAATGAATTCAGCTCTGCAGCCTATAACTAAACTGCTAATAGAATTAAAATTAGCTCTGATATTGCACAGTATAGCAAGGAGGTGCAATTAGTATTTCAGGCCCTCAAAAGGGACCCATGCCCTCAGGTACAAATACCTGTCTCCAGACTCTATCTCTCTCAATTTATTGGGTTTTGGAACCCATGTCCCTTGTATAGCGAGTGCTACTAAGTTGATGGTGAGTCCCTCTGTCATAAAACAGTCTAATTGTCCTTGATTCACATAATCAGGGTAACAACACTTTATTCTTCCTGCCCCAATAACAGAGAAACTGGGGATCCCACAGCAGCCAAAGTGACCATTTGGACTCATGCTAGGCAGAGTAGGTGTGCCTATGCAAACAAGATCAGCCCCTGAAGTTCTTTTCCACAACTCGCCACAATTCACCACCAGATGTCAGGGTAGACTCTGCTTACATTGGTAGCAATTCTAGCCTCTTAGGCTAGTTACTAGCAGCAAGTTACGTTAGTAGCAACAAGTTACTCACATGAGATACTAGAAGTGCTACCATCAGACACTTATCCCTGGCTGTGTTTCTTAGGTCAAATGCATCTCTCAGTAACACAGGTGGAGCTCCACTGGAATCAATGAAGTTACAAAAGCATAAGTGACAGGTGGATTTTAGCTGTGTGTGTAAGGCTTTTAGCACTAATAAGGACATGATGCTCTCTCATCTCCAAAGAAAAAATAGATCAAGACTGTGATCCCATTGTGACATTGCAGTCTATATGGTTTTATAAAAATATGCTCATGACTGAATATAATGTAACTGGAATATGCTTCATGCAAAAGGTCTCTTGTAAGGTATCATTACAAAGCTTATGATCTACTGAGTACGATCATCCTATTTGTATAAATGTACCACTCTCGTATCTGAAACTAGAAATATGAAATATAACTCTGAGGGCCTATTGTAATTTTGCAAAGTGTGGGCCATTAATTGTGATTTGGAATCCTGATGACTCCCATTAACCAGGACAATTGTCTGCAGATGGCTGTGTTTTACCTGTAAGTCTTCCTGTATTCCTGTGTGCTGGCAAGTGGGCAATGAAATCTTGCAGTGACATGTGATCATGTCACCTTAACTGGAATCCATCTTTAACCTGGTGTCTTTCCATTGAGAAGGAGGGGTTGGGATCCCAGAGAGGGACAAAGGATTCCTGCCTTATGCAAAAGATATATAAAGGGGTGGAACAGAACAAAGGAGGAGGAGCCATCATGAAGAATCCCCTACCATCTGAGCGGGAATAAGAGCTGTACCAGGGGAAAGAATTGTGCCCAGGCCTGGAAGGTGAGGAAAAAACTTACTGAAGCATCTCTGAGAGTGGGATTATCTGTATTCAGTTTGATTAGACATAGATGTGCATATTTTATTCTATTTCCTTGGTGACTTACTTTGTTCTGTCTGTTACTACTTGGAACCACTTAAATCCTACTTTCTGTATTTAATAAAATCACTTTTTACTTATTAATTAATTCAGAGTATGTATTAATACCTGGGGAAGCAAATGACTGTGCATCTCTCTCTATCAGTGTTATAGAGAGTGAACAATTTATAAGTTTACCCTGCACAAGCTTTATACAGGGTAAAATGGATTTATTTGGGTTTAGACCCCATTGTGAGTTGGGCATCTGAGTGTTAAAGACAGGAACACTTCTGTTAGCTGCTTTCAGGTAAACCTACAGCTTTGGGGCAAGTAATTCAGGCCCTGGGTCTTTGCTGGAGCAGACGGAAATGTCTGGCTCAGCAAGACAGGGTGCCGGGGTCCCGAGCTGGCAGGGAAAGCAGGGGCAGAGGTAGTCTGGGCACAACATGTGGCAGCTCCCAAGAGAGTTTCTGTGATCCAACCTATCACCCCCATGATTGCAGCTGGTGGACTCCACTCCTCCCATAAAAAGAGAGGAGTTATGTTCTGACTTCTATCTGGAGACAGTGGTAGATGGAGGAGGGTGCAATTGCCTTGATGTCTATTCCACTGCAGAAGATCAGATCCATTGTAATACTAACTGAATGGGCAGGGTTGGTGAGTGTTTGAATAAGACCAGAGGTTGTGCCAGGGTGGAAGTGAGGTTCTGGGCCAGCCTATCAATGGGGACTTCTACTTAGAGATGAAATCACACACCCATTATGACTTGAGTAGCATGCTGATCACTAGCTCTTTCAGAATGTATTTAATTATAGAATTGTAGATACTAAGAAGATATTAAAAAAAAACTAAACCAGTATAACTTCTTTAGGCATGATGAATGCCTTGCTAAGCTGCTAACATGTATGAGTTAACAAAATACTGTAGCAAGAAACACCAATGGATATAATTTGTTTTTAGATTTTCAAAAGGGTTTAGATAAAATCCTTCACAAGAGGCTGTAAATGAATTCTGATAAACAAAGGGTGAGCAGTAAAGTCCTGTAATGCAGGGGCTTCTCAGCCTTTTTCTTTCTGAGCCCCCCTGCCCTCAACATGTTATAAAAACTTCACTGCCTACCAGTGCCACAATAACTGGTTTTCTGCACAGAAAAGCCAAGGCCAGTGTTAGGAGGTATAAAGCAAGGCAATTGCCTGGAGCCTCATGCCACGGGGCCCCCACAAACCTATATTGCTCAGGCTTCAGCTTCAGCCCCACGTTACAGGGCTCAGAGTCCCTGGTTTTCTGCCCTGGGCCCCAGTGAGTCTAATGCTGGCCCAGTTTGGCAGTCCCCCTGAAACCTGCTCATGTCCACACCCCCAAGGGGCCTTGGACCCCTGCTAGAGAACCACTGCTGTAATAAATTAAAAACGGGCAGATAGGAAATGTGTAGGAATTAGTGCCCGTCAAATACTTGAAAGGCTGCCATCAGAAAGATGGAGAAAAGTTGTTCTTTCTTGCCACAGTGGGCAGGACAAGAGACAATGGGTTCAAACTACCGCATAGCAGATTTAGATTAAATCTCAAGATAAACTTCCTAAGAACAATAGGACAATGGAACAGACTGCCTAGTGGAAGCTCCTTCACTGGAGGTTTTCAAAAGGACACTGGTTTGACACCTGCCTTGGATGGTTTAGACTCAACAAATCCTGTATCTTGGCAGGGGGTTCAATTAGATGACCCTTGTGGTCCCTTCTAACTGAATGGTTCCATGATTCTAGGTCTCAGCATGGGAATAGTTTAGTATTGGGATGCCCCCATGGAACTGTAGTAGGGCTGCTGCTGTTCAATGTATTTATTAACAACTTAGAAGAAGGGGTAAATAATGAAGCAGCAAATTAGATAATGATGCAAAACTATTTAGATTGCTCAAGATGATTGTGACAAACCCTACAATGACCCTAATGAAATTAGGTAATAGGCAATACTGGAGTAGATGAAATTCATTGTTGACTCATGGAAGATAATGCAGTAGAGCAGCGTGAATAATTTATTATGTATTCAGTACATTTAGCTTCTTTATATATGTTTGCAAATTGTCAAAGAGCAGCTTATGGTTTTCTATTCAAAACTATTCACCAAATAACTTATCCAAACCATTCTAGTTTTAGCGATTGTTTGTGGCAAATACCCCATATCTGAAATTCAAGCTGCGCTTGGTTTTGATAGACACATAAATCACATGGCATTGTTTCTAATCCCAAATTGGTAAAGTTGCAAGCACGAGAATAAAAATAAGGACTGATTCCCAAGCTCCAACTACAAAACCACACTTGCTTTCCAATCACAGAGTTGCATACTCAGAGAAATTGTAAAAGGTTAGGTCTAGTCAAGTTTGAGAACATGTAAGAGGAGATATGATAGAAGTATAGGGAACAATAAAAGATAACAATATTAATGAGCCTTTCTGTTTCCTTCCCCTATTATGCAAGAGGAAACAAAGTATTTTACAAAAGGCAACAAAACTATGTTACAAATATAAAAATGAAATATTTATCCATCATATAATTAAACTGGCTATTATTGAGACATAGTTAATTAAGATGTAAAAATCATTAAAAATGATGTGAATAAGAATAGCATACAGGAAAAGTAAAAAAAAATGTGGTTCATAATACAAATCAAATTCTCAGGAAAAAAATGAAACAGAAAACATAGGGACATTCAAAGAAAGAAAGTTGAATGGTTTGTAAGGTCCAAAATGAAACGTGGGAATACAGCAGTAACTTCTTGCAGTAATTTGTCAGCAGTTCTGGCAGGAAGTTATCATTGGTTATGGACACAACTTTTGGCCTCATTTAAAAAGAAAGCTTCCTGTGGGTTAGAAGCCAAGAACACTTTGCACAACAAAGTGTGGAAAACTAACATTTGGTGTTCTAGACATCCCAAGGTAGAGTGACCAGATGTCCCAATATTATTGGGACCATCCTGATAGTAGGGGCTTTGTCTTGTATAGGCAACCAATTATCCATCCTGATTTTTCACATCCTATCTGGTTACCCTATCCCAAAGGCACTGCTTCCAGACACATGCTGGTAGTGAAGACCTAGGCTCAGGTTTTGTCTTTCTACAAATATCTGGATGGGAAATGACAGTTTTGGGAGCCATTGCAACCAACTGGTCTTGTATAATAAGTATGGATACAATTTTGTCAAGGTAAAATTAGGCAAAATTCACAGAACAGTATAAGTAAAACTAAGTAACATCTGACATTCTGGTGGGTGAGACACAAACAGTAGCTGGATGGAGACAAAGTGAAGCAAAGCCTATTTGGGTTATGCATGCCTCTAAAACAAACACCTTCATGCCCACGATGCCTCTTGCATAATAGCATGCCTGGGAAGTTCTTGCTTTGCAGCCTTACTAACCAGAGACACTTCAACCTCTTTCTCTGCCCCCGCCCCCCACACATGCCCCTTTTAAGCAGGAGAGGGTCAGTGCTTAATTTGTAATGAAAGAAGGACTGGGGACCAAGCAATTAGATGCCAGGGCTCAAGGAATTTTTTTACATTCATAACTGATGCAGCAAACCCAGAGGAGCCAGGGCTAGAAATTAAGCTCTAGGGAGGGAGAAGGGGTGAAGAGAGCAAGAAAATATGAGAATGTTACATTGTGACACTGCATCAATACCCGTTGTAATTTGTAGGAACAACACATCCTCAAAATACACAGATGCACACATCACAATACAGGCTTTTGTGGCACTATAATTTTGTGCTTCTCTGTTTCCCATTAGTTAAAAAAGTGGCTCTACAGCTTTAATATGGTGAGTAGCACTGTTCCTGAGTGTGGAAGCATAATGTGGTATATGAGGAGGACCATAGTATTACAGTCTGATTCCAAGAACAAGTTGCATTTGTACTGTTTCTCATTTTTAATTCACTATTGCAAATGGATTGATTTTGTACCGATTCTGATTTTCATGCATAATATTTTTATGCACATGAAACAGTAGTGGTCCAACACTGACCTTATATATTTTCTATTTTGAGTACTAGTCATTTCTACTTTCACATGAATTATTACTGGTGCTGTCAACAGAGGAGAATGAGACCATCCAAAGCGCTGATATTAAAATTCAGATGCTTCCTTGTAGTGACAAACTCTGCACAAGAATTGAAAATGCAACAATATGAATCATTTTTTATGACAACAATTGTAGGAACAAAGAACAGTGCATACCTGACTTGTTATTACTATCTGTCAACTATACATTGTCAGTGGTCTTGTACTGCTCCTGGATACCATGGGAGAGGTGAATTCTCCTTTCTTCTGCCCAAGAATGGCAATCATGATAAGCAGCGAACTTCCATATCCCCACACTCCAGAGAAGAGCATCAGTTTTTTGTAACTGCTTCTTCTTGACTTTGAAGGGCAAGAAAAATCTGTAGCGTGTATTAAAATTGCAGTTTGTCAGTAATGTTTTTAAGCCTATCATTTGTAACTTCAAACCCCTTTATTGTAGATTCTGCACGTCAGACCTTTTTAACAACAAAAATAGAGCTTTTAATTTCAAGAAACAGAGACGTATTAAAAATATATGAAATGTATCCTGCATTCTAGCCTAATAGCCATCTTTCTTGTGTGATTACATCAGGGAAATTAAATTCTCTTCTCAACCTTCAGAACTACGAAAAGAAACAAAAGCATCACTGGCAGCTATTCTGGTGCAAGGTTTGTGTTACTCTGGTACTCTGCCTCTATAGCTCAAACATTGGCCAACTCCTTGATTATCCTTTCATTGCTACTACTGCAATCTCTTCCTCTTCCGGCTCCTCCCTTGCATCCCTGATCTCCATCTTGTTCAACTCCAGTCCACTCAGAACATTGCATCAAAAAAAAATCATCTTCCCCATGTACCACTTGGACCATGTTACTACCATCTTCAGAATCCTTATACTAGCTCTCCCCATCCTACTCCTATGAAACTGAAGCTTCGCATCCTCCTCACTTTCTGCCCTTCCTACTTCTATACCCACCAAAAGTGAATTAAGCAGGTTTCCTAGATCTTGGCTCTGGGCTGGGAAAGTGCTCATCAGCCAATACAATTTGGATCCAGAAGGACTGGCTCTGCCATGGAGACTGGGCAAGTGGCAAAACAGGGAGCTAGGGAACCTCCTGCAGCACTTCTTTCTAATTTTGCTCTCAATCCCTGCATGATAGCTTCTTCCCTCAGCTGGCTCTAACTCCACCTGCTCCCAGGTGGTTGGCAGCAGCTGTATTATGAGGCTTGGTGCTGCCAAGGATTCTAAGCACCGAGAAGAGGGAGTAGATCAACTCCCACTCCTAATACCGGCTCTCATTTCTTACTACTTCCTTCAATCAGCAATGAATTTCGTCTCACCTTTCAGCCTCATACTGGCTTCCTCTGGCTGCTTTATGCTGCTCTGATATACTGGAAAATTTGTCCTTAAAAGTTAACAAAAAATGATTCAGGGTTGATATTGTATATCTTCATATAATTAGAAATACCAAATGGTCATATTGTCTTTGGGCTTCTTGTTTAGTGTTCATACATGAACTATTAAACAATTTTTAAAAACTAAGGATATTCTCAGATAAAACTGCATTAAAATGGAGTTATATATCTGTGACTTAAGGATAGAATATATTAGAGATGTTATAATTATTATTATTAGAAACCAGGATATTCGGGATTTAGGTTACACTTAAAATCCAAACATGTTCAAGTGAAACATGCACAGTTAAGGTACTCAAACAACCTTAACTCTGCCCTGTAGGAATATCATAAACGAACTGTATGATTATAGTTGGGCATTTTAGTATTTGTGGTCTAGCTTAAACTGATTTTTATAAAACAAGATAAATATTTTTCATAGTTTTCCCCTTACAGCGTCACCAGACGACAGAGTCAAGGGGTGAAATCCTGCCCCATCCAAGTCTACCAAAGTATTACCATTGACTTACATTTGCATGGAATCACTGAATAGGCCTGAATTATTTTCAGAAAGTTTGGAACATTTTTAAATCAAGGCACATATTTACTACAAAAATAAGAGAATCTGGCTAACAGGAGTTCCAAACTGTGCAAGCCTCCAATGTGACCAAAGGGGTTAGACTTACTAACCATATTTGTCTCTTCTTGTAGAAGTAAACCACCATAAAAACAGCTCTTCAGAAAGTGAAGTTACCTCATGTGATGCATCTGCAAAGGAGGGAACTACTACAACTCCCTTCAGCTCCCTCCCGACCGCACTTCACTTTCCCATGGCCCAGGCCAGGTAAGGGGAAAGGTCCTGAACCAGGAAGTATTCAAGCTCTGTTTAGTAACAGGTGCCACATGGCATCAGGAAGCTGGAGCGAAGCCCCAGGAATTGTGGATAGAGCCACCTGTAGAACAGGCTATGACTGCTGGATGTTACAGCTATGTGCAGGTCTCTGTGGGACTTATGGGGGAGCAGCAGCAGCTAGGCAGGGAGCCAGGGCAGAGGGGTCCCAATGAGAGACATTAGGCTGGAAACCAGCAAATGCCTGTTTGCTAGACTAGTGACAAGACTGGAGACGGAGCCCCAGGCACTAGACATGAAGATTCCTGACTCTCAACTGGACTTCCCCCGAGACCCAAACAAGAACTGCTACTGCTCACTTTGAACTGTCTCTGTTTAAGCTTCTGTATCTAGGGTATCTAAACTTTCCCTTTCCTGCCAGCCCTAGTAAAAATACCCCTTCTCGTAGCCATGTGCCTGAGTGGTTATTGGGTCCCACTAGGGCTAACATCTACAAAGCCTAGCAGCTGAAGCACCTACAGTGCTTGCCTCCAAGCTGCAGTAAATGTGGTAAGCTACTGGCATCCTAGTGTACTGTTGTCATAGTATTCTTTCCTCAATCTGAACCTTAGAGTCCAAAAATGAGGTACTAACATGAATTCCTCTAAGCTTAATTACCAGCTTAGATCTGATACACTGCCACCAATCAGGACTCTGAGTGCCTGATAAACTCTGGTCTCCCCAAAACCTTGCCCTGGGTGACCCCTAAGTTACCCAGACCTTCTTCTGGATTCTGTAATTACAAGGAAAGGTACTTTTTCTCTCACTAATGCCTCTTCTAGCTTTCCTCCTGGGTATACCCTGGAAGATACTGGGATCAGACCCTTGAATCTTAAAACGAGGCTTTCACCTCACCACAGAGTGCAATACATGTCAGGCTTCATGAATCTAAACAAAGGGGTTCCCTTCCCCCTTCCTTCTTTCTTTCTCCCGCCACCTTCCTGGTAAGTATCAGACTCAATTCCCTTGAGCTCAACTGGGAAAAAATCAAACAGGTCTTTAAAAGGACGTTTTAATAAAAGAAAGAAAAATAAGAAATCTCTGTAAATACAAGATTAAATTACTATTGATTCTTCAGCTTAACACCACAAGAGAGAAAAGCCTCCCCCCAGCAAAATACAATTTAGCACTCTTCCAGCAAATTACACATCTGCAATAAAGAAGAAAACAATCTTAAAGACTATAACTTCCTTTGTACTAATATTCACTATTCTGAATATATAAGAGACTGTAGCAGGGAGTATTGGCAAGAAACTGGTTGCACGTGTCATAGGTATTAATTCCCAAATCTGAACCTTAGCGTCCAAAATTTGGGTACCTGCATGAATCGCCTAAGCTTTAATTACCAGCTTAGATGCCTGCAGCGCTGCCACCAACCAGGAATTCAGTGCCTGGTCACTCTGGTCCCCCAAAACCTTCCCTGGGACCCAAGACTCAGATGCCTTGAGTCTCATATTACAAAGGGAAATAACCCACTTCTCTCCATCTTTACCTCCTCGCCAGGCCTTCCCCTCCCTGGGTACCTGGAAGATTACTGTACTTAAACTCCTTGAATTACAAAACAAAGAGGACATCACCTTATCCCCCTCCTTTTTTTCCCCTCCCAGTTTTCCTAGAGACAACAGTAATCTGGCACAGAGATCCTATCCCTTGAGCCTCAACTAGAAAAGAAATCAAACAGGTCTTTAAAAAAAAGCTTTTAATAAAGAGAAAGAAAAGACATAAAGATCGTCTCTGTAATCAAGATGAAAATATTACAGGGACTGTAACTTATAAAAAATGAATAAACAGCTCTATTCAGAAAAAATACAATGTTAACATCTCCAGCAAATACACACACTTGCAATACCAAAAAACAATGTAAAAGCCTATATAGTCTTTCTACTGTATCTACAAATTTGGAAACAGAAGATTAGAGACCTGGAGATAGTGTGATCACCCTCAGAGCCTAGAGAGCACACTACACAGACAAGGATCCACACCCAAAACTTCCCTCCCTTGAGATTTGAAAGTATCTTGTTTCCTGATTGGTCCTCTGGTCAGGTGTTGTTTGTTAACCCTTTACAGGTGAAAGAGACATTAACCCTTAGCTATCTGTTTATGACAGCACATCTAGTCCCTTCCAGGACTCAGAGAGAACAAAGCAAACCCCAAAACCCACAAACAAAGGCTTCCCTCCACCGAGATTTGAAAGTATCTTGTTTCCTGGTTGGTCCTCTGGTCAGATGTTGCAGGTCACTGTTTGCTAACCCTTTACAGGTAAAAGAGACATTAACCCTTAACTATCTGTTTATGACAACTGTTGCCAACTTCTCTGACTTTATTGCAAGTTTCATGACATTTGGCCTTCCTTTTGCAGCTCTGCTTCCTGTAGGTCTGTTAGTAGGTGAATATCTTGGCCTTAATTTTAACAATAATAATCCCAGCCTTTATGGCTGCTGAAAGACACTTGAAAACAAGATCCAAGTGTACCCCAAAGACTAAAAAACCAGAAGGCTAATAAATAGAAGGCCCAGTTCAGCATTTTTTTAAACTCATGATTTTTGAATGGATTGTCAATACTGTAATAATAATATTGATAAACCATCCTTTCCAAAGCTGACTTTCATCCCTGGACCCTAATGACAATGAAACGGAATTTTTTTGTCTCCAAAGTGCAGCATTTTGTTTTAAATAGCTTGTAACTGCAACAAATCTTGCAGGAAGTTATTCCTAATTCCCTAGGTTTTATAGTGAGAGATGGGTTTTGTCCCCTTCTCTGTAAATTATTTCATTTCAATACAGCTTCTGATTGTAGCAATAGCTCACCCTCATCTCATACACCTACTATTTGTCTTTTACTTACAGTTAGTATTTGAGTCTGGTTTTATTCAAGCACACTCCCCTTTGATCCTCGAGTCTTCCAGCTTCCACAGAGAGTCTGCAACACAACCTGTAAGCAAGACGCGGAAGGCCATCACCACAGTTACTGAACAGACACAAGCGCTGATTCAGTGTACTACTCAGAAAATTCTACACAGCTGCATCTTTGAACTTGCCTGCCTGGTGCAACATGTTTAGTCACACAGTTGGCTCTCTATGCTCCAAATCTCTGAACTTAAAACAGAGGACACATTCTGAGTCCTTCTGTGTGCCTTCTTCTAATCATAAATGCATGATAACATATGGCATAGGTAAGATCTGCATGTGTACAACAGAGTGAATGAAAAATAGCAGATCTATTTTATTTGTAGAGTTTATAGATTATAAACTCTTTGAAGCTCTTTGCTTCACACTTGTCTGTCAAACCCTTAGAATACTCTTGCTGCTATACAAATAAAATAATCATATATCAAAAACAATCTGTGATGAGAATATTGAAAAAAAATGGGCAAGGTTGGCAAATTGAGAGAAAACCCCCGAAATATCAAGTTTCAGCCAGATAAACAATTATTTCCCCATTTGAAAAAAAACATCTTCATAGTTGAGGAAGAACTGTAGTATTGTTCTATCTGAATCACTTCCCCATCTGTGCACATTTTGTAAGTGTTTAAATAATGAAGATCAGGAGGAAGGGAAGCTGTCTAGTTTGTTTTCAGACTATTAGGCAGACAGCATGCAATGGCTCATAATGCTAATTTCTGGTTGATTGCATTAGCCCACCACCCTTCTGTGACGGGAATTCAAGCCCCAGCTGCAAATTCAAAGTCCTAATGAGATTACGGTGATGTTCTCAGTCTGAGCCTGCCTGGTGGCACAAGCAAGGGAGAGGGGGATGCTAGTTTCTTAGCTGACTGACTGAGTGGTTAACCCTGGTAAGAAAAGGTGTATGGGGTAATTAGTTGGAGTGACAGTGCATCCTTCAAACTTCAACTTGCTGTTGACTAAGGCAAAAACACTGCCAAGCAAAGACCGTGGGGAAATTACCCTTATTTGAATCCCTGTCTCTTCTAGTTGATGCCAGTGGAAGGGTGATGGGGGCAAAGAGACTCAGGCTGTGATAAAGGATATTAAATTGTAACAGCTAGATAAATACAAAGCTATACTTCTACACCCTCTACTAGGCATTACTTTCAAGTGAAAGGGAAAATGTTTCTCCCCTTCTTCATATAGTATTTTCCTCAATCTCTAATCTATCTTCTATAATTTTAATCTTTTTTTTTATTTCCCTGTATAATGAGGCAGCAGGCGGGGGGAGTGTCTCTTGTAATCCACTCCACCAGATAAGCAGATTACCCTCTATTTGTTATTCATGCTAGCGCTGGAGTTGAAAGAGGTTGACTGGAATTTATGTTTTCACACAACTGCTGACTGAGCCACTTCTCAGATCTCTGTATGTACTGAAATTGTACTAGAATTCAAAGTGTGTATATAAAAGAGCTCATGGATAAAACAGTTGGTAACATTTCCTGCAGTTTTGCTAATAATTTGTCCCATGACATAGGAGATGTGTGGCATTGTTACTAAAGAGAAGACGTCTGTCGCAGCCCTAAAGCCTATGCTCAAACATGGCATCTGTTTGGCCAATTGTCGATCAAAAGGTCGCATTGGTACCGTGTGCAAAACCATAGTGCGGTGTGCTACATTATAGTGACGTGTGCATTTTCTTGCTCTTTCCCTGGTCACCTAAGGGTCAGGCTAGTGCCGTGTGCAAAATACCAGCATGCCGTGTGCATAGGGCTAGTGTGCCGTGTGCAGATCCTGTTTTCATGAAGGGCACCAGCTCGGAACCTGGAAGGCGAAGGAGCTAGGGACCCATCAGACGCTGACACGAGTAAGAGCCTTCGAATAAAACTATGTCTCATGCCAAAATCTGCAGGGGTATCCACAAGCAGGGCCAGTGCTACCATTTAGGAGACCTAGGGAATGGCCTAGGGCGCCAGAATTTTTGGGGGGGGCGCAGCACTCGGGTCCGGTGGACCTACCGCAGTCATGCCAGTGGCAGGTCCACCGGAGCCTTTAGAACAGCGATCCGCCTGCCGGCATGACGGCAGCAGCTCCACTGGAGCCTTTCCAGCAGCGGACTGTCTGCTGGCATGACTGCGGTAGGTCCACCGAACCCACGGGGGGCGGCAAAATGGCCGTCCGCCTAGGGCGTCAGAAACCCTGGCACCGCTCCTGTCCGCGGGCTAGCTCAAAGGCCTGATCACCCTTTCAGCCAGGGTCTCCTCCAGATTTAGCCGGCTCGGGTTTTCGTCGATTTGCTTTCTTTTTTGGATTATTTTCCCTCCAATTCGTCATGCCCTTGGTGTCTGTATTGCTGGTCAGCTGCACCTGGAGTGTGCTGTAAATACTCTGTTTGTTTAGCCTCTTTCCTTTTTTCCCTCCCTTACTTGATACTAAGCTGTGTATATAGTATATGAAAGTTAAATTGTTGCATTAATTGCTATTTTGGTTAATTGTTGTATTTTACAATATTCGGTTAATGTGCGCACAGTTTACTTAGTTTTGTGTATCTGTTCTGGATTTTAGTAAGCAGTTGATCATAGATTGTTTAGTTTCTTGTTGTTGAATGTAAATAGATTGTTTCAAATTGTGTGTATATTCTTGTTCTGATAGTGTTGTTAGTTGGTAAAAGTGCTCCTCCCTAGCCCAAGTTGCAACTCATTCCCCATTAATAAACAACCACTTGGTTTTGAATTACAATCTGTTTTCATTTTGATTTTCCTCTCTCAATCAAATCCTTACTCGAACCTGCATTGGTTTTGGACAATGTCTATAGAAGGAGAAAGATGGGTTCTGTTTATATATTTCCTTTCTTTAAAGCAAGTATGAACTCTTAAGGGTGAGCTGCAGGACCCAAGACAACAACTCTTATGTATGTAGGTAGTCAATACTGCTGTGAGTAATCCCACTAGGCCTGATTTTGACTTCACTTATACTGGGATAAAATCAGGGATAACTCCACTGATGTCAAGAATTTTGTACTGGTTTAAAAAACATGGGGAATGTAAAATCAAAATCAGGCCCACTGAGAGAGGGTCAAAGGATCAGGAACATGGTTGGAATTGAACCAGGACTCCCGACATTGACTGAAAAGTGGTAGATTGCGTTAATCACCCTGTATTTTTATTAGAGGCTATGCCCTCATCCCTAGCCCCCCTTGGGTTTGTGAGGGGCAGCATGCCGATCCCTGGGAGGGGAACTTAGGAAAGCAGTGTCTCCTGGGTGCCTGGGGAAGAAGCAGGAGGCAATCCCTTTAAAAAGAAACTGAGAATTTGTAAGGCCATATTTGTACATGAGCGCAGCTGAGAGGAACTGTAATAAATTACAAAAGAATTTTGCTAATTTTAAATCTCCGTGACCAAACTGGAATCATATTTTGTAGCTAGAAACTTAATTTTGTTTTTTGGAGATACTCACTTGCAAGACAAAGAAGTGGTGACCAAATCCTGCATTCCTGATATATTTCCTTCCTTAAAGATACTTGTATCCATTGCTGACCAATCTATTATGAAAATGGATCATGGTAGCCCTTGACCTGCTGCTGTTTGCTTGTGGTGGTGGGGTCCATTCATTTCTAACAGAATCATTTTTGGTTTTTATTCCCAATATAACTGCTTACCATGTTTGGAAAAAAAATACAACAATGAGGTTTTTCTCCTCTGTCCCAATAGGGAGATCTATAATTCTTATAATCTCATATTGACCTTGGTTCCCAGGATCCTCTAGTTTAGTCTTCTGCATCCCATTGTCTGCTGTTAGGTCTTCCAAATTTGAAATTGGTAGGTCCTTCTCTTTAACTGCTTTGTCTATTTTATTTATTCTGTAACCCATGTTCTGAGTTTTGCTTTCTAGTTCTTCAATGTGTGCATCCTGCCACAGCGACATGTTGATTGTGATTTCAGCCATTACTGTCTTGGTTGCTGGTTTCATCTGCAGTTCCTCCCTTTTGGTATCAGATGTTTCCTGAGGCGTTTTCTTTTCTGCATTCTTTAGGTTTTTTTTGTTCTTCAGCAGTGTGCCACAGATCAGGCTGAGACATTATGGTGCCCTTTTGAAAAGGCTAAATTATCCTTAATTATAGTTTCCTAAACCCAGGTCAGTGGGAGCTTGAGATGCACATTGCTGTTCTATCAGCCAGACCATGTGACTCCCTCAATTTTTATGAGAGTCTATTAACCTTCTGAGGAGAAGGTGGTGAAATTAGCTTCTATATAGGATTAGCACAAAAAGCTGGTATGTTCAAATAGTCTGGAGAAGAGATGGGCACACAGCAGGATATGAACTTCATACTTTTTTAATTGGGAAAGCCCAACTGCATATATCTGAATGGACTCATGCTCTGAAAGTTTGCTTAGGGGTTGGAGAAGGGTTCAGAATCATTGTTCTATATCATTGAGCTATATCCAGGGTTTGATCCTCTAGCTAAGTTTTGGCATCAACTAGTTTCACCAACAGCAAAAAATGAGCATTTTTATTTTCATGGGGGTGTCCAAGATCTTGCTCACAGACATTAAGGCCAGAAGGGACCATCATCAATCTAATCTGGCTTCCTGCACATTACAGGCCATGAATCCTCACCCACACACTCCTGTAATAGACTCAGAACCGCTGTCTGAGTTACCGAAGTCCTCAAATCATGATTTAAAGACTTCAGGTTAGAAGAATCCACCATTTACATTAGTTTAAGCCAGCAAGTGACCCTGCACCATGCTGCAGAGGAAGGCAAAAAAAACCCATACCCAATCTGACTGGGGGAAAATTCCTTCCCAACCCCAAATATGGTGATCAGTTAGACACTGAACATGTGGGCAAGACCCACCAGCCAGACACCTCGGAAAGAACTCTCTGCAATAATCTGGAGCTGTCCCCATCTAGTGTCCCATCAGCTATTTGCTGATAGCAGTCACAGACTGGCTACATGCCATTGTAGACAGTCTCCTCATACCATTCCCTCCACAAATTTTTCAAACTCTGTCTTGAAGCCAGTTAGATTTTTTTCCTCCCACTACTCCCCTTGGAAGGCACTCCTCTGATGGTTAGAAACCTTCATCTGATTTCAAGACTAAACCAAATTAGTCTTTTTCATGGCCTGTCATAAACAGATAGCTAAGGGTTAATGTTTCTTTTATCTGTAAAGGGTTAACAAAGGGAACCAAACACCTGACCAGAGGACCAATCAGGAAACCGGATTTTTCAAAGCGCAGGGAGGGAATGTTTGGGTCTGTGTCTTTTGTCTGGCTCTCAGCTATGAGAGGGGTCTTTCTATCTTCAAGCTTCTAATCTTCAGTTTCAAAGTTGTGAGTACAAAGGTAGAAAAACAATAGGCTGTTATTGTTTTTTTGTATTTACATGGTGTAGTTGCTGGAATGTTTAATTGTTTTTTTTGAATAAGGTTGTTTATTCATTTTTCTTTAGCAATTGACTCTGTTTGTCAACTGATACAGAGACATGTTATGTGGTTTCTTCTTTTTTATATAAGCTTTCTTTAAGACTTTTGAGTTTCTCTGGTTAGGCTAAGAACAAAGGAAAGGGAATGCTCTTTGTTTAGATCTACGAAGGTGGATCTGAACAGCCTCCGGGGAAGAGGAGGGGGGAGAGATACTTAAATTCTCGGTGCTTGATTTCAAGGACTTGCTGTATTTCAGGAAGCCTGGGAGGGGGGTAAAGAGGCGACAAGGGGAGGTTATTTCCCTTTGTGGTAAGACCAGGCTTCTGAGTCTTGGGTTCCCCAGGAACGTTTTGGGAGACCCGAGGGAGTCAGGCCCTGGAAATTCCTGGCTGGTGGCAGCGATATCAGATCTAAGCTGGTAATTAAGCTTAGAGGGTTCATGCTAGCTTCTCAGTTTATGAATGCTAAAGTTCAAATCTGAGTAGGAAGCTACGACAAGGCCACATCAGATTGGTGGCTCCTGGTCATCCTATGATCAACCAATATACCCAGGTTTTTCTCCTCCTCTGTAAATTCCAACTGATAATTCTTCAGTTTATAGCAAAAATTCTTGTTATTAGTCCTTAAGTGCATGACCTTGCACTTTCCAGTATTAAATTTAATCCCATTTCTATTACTCCAGTTTTCATGATCATGCAGATCTTCTTTTATGATATTCAGTCCTTCTCTGTATTGGCAATACCGCCCAACTTTGTGTCATCCACAAATTTTATTAGCACACTACCAATTTTTGTGCTAAGGTCAGTAATAAATATGTTCAATAAGATTGGTCCCCAAACCGATCCCTGAGGAACTCCACTAGTAACCTCCCTTCATTCTGACAGTTCAATAGGACCTTTCAATAGGAACCATTGTAGTCTCCCCTTTGACCAGTTCCTTATCCACCTATCAATCACATATTAGTCCCCATGTTCTCCAATTTAACTAATAATGTTCCATGTGGAACTGTATCTAATGCCTTACTGACATCCAGGTAGATTAGACCTACTGCATTTCCTTTGTCTAAAAACTCAGTTATCAGCTCAAAGAAGGAGCTGGTCTGGCATGAGCTACCTTTTGTAAAACCATGTTGTATTTTATCCCAATTACCATTTACCTCTACGTCCTTAACTACTTTCTCTTTCAAAATTTGTTCCAAGACTTTGCACACAACTGAGATCAAAGTAACAGGCCTCTAGTTTCCTGGATCACGTTTTTCCCCTTTCTTCAAAATAGGTACTATATTAGCAATTCTACAGTCAGACGATATAACCACCAAGTGTACAGATTCATTAAAAATCCTTGTTAGTGGGCTTGCAATTTCATGTGCCAGATCCTTTAATATTCTTGGATGGAGATTATCCAAGAATATTAATCCCATTAAGACTAAGTTGTTTGAGTTTGACTTCCACCTCTGTGATCCACCACCTCAATTATCTCAGCCTCAATTTCTGATCAAAAATTCACTGATCAAACACCATGATAAAGAATCCACGCTCCTAGAATGTGAAAAAACAACAACCAATCCATTCGGGGCTTGTTGAAGTGATGTCTGGCACCAGTCATTTGGAGTATATCATATGGAGAATATTGTTGCTTTATGTAAGAACAGTGGTTCTCAAACTTTTGTATTGGTGACCTCTTTCACATATCAAACCTCTGAGTGTGACCTCCCTTATAAATTAAAAACACATTTTTATATATGTAATACTATTATAAATGCTGGAGGCAAAGCGGAGCTTGGGGTGGAAGCAGACAGCTTGTGACCCCTGATGTAATAATCTCACAACCCCCTGACAGGTCCTGACCCCCAATTTGAGAACCCCTGTGTAAGAAAATGTTTGTCTTGGTCTCTAACAAACTACACTTTTTATATAGTAGCAATGGCTTATTGCCAGTTCTTATGGGTGAGTGATTAGTCTAGGGCCTGGTCTACACTACGCATTTAAACCAATTTTAGCAGCGTTAAACCAATTTAACACTGCACCCGTCTATATTAATATAAAGGGCCTCGTTGTGTAAAGGGCTCTTTAAACCGGTTTCTGTACTCCTCCCCAAAGAGAGGAGTAGTGCTGAAATCGGTATTACCATATCGGATTAGGGTTAGTGTGGCCGCAAATCGACAGTATTGGCCTCCGGGTGGTATCCCACAGTGCACCATTGTGACCGCTCTGGACAGAAATCTGAACTCGGATGCAGTGGCCAGGTAAACAGGAAAAGCCCAGCAAACTTTTGAATTTCATTTCCTGTTTGCCCAGCGTGGAGCTCTGATCAGCACGGGTGGCCATGCAGTCCCAAATCCAAAAAGAGCTCCAGCATGGACCGTACAGGAGATACTGGATCTGATCGCTGTATGAGGAGAGAAATCTGTTCTATCAGAGCTCCGTTACAGAAGATGAAAATGACAAAGCATTTAAAAACTCCTAGGCTATGATACAGCGTCCACAGCGACGTACTGATGACAGTGTTGAACAAGCAAAGAATAAATGGACGCTCTGTGGAGAGGAGGAAGGGGTAGAGGACTCGCTATCCACAGTGCCGCAGTCTCGACGTATTTGCATTCTTGGCTGAGCCCAATGCTGTGGGTCAAACATTCGTCCGGGTGTTCGGGTACGCTCGTAATTTTCCCCTCTCCCGTGAAGAAAGAAAGGGAAAAAATTGTTCTTGACTTTTTATAATTGTCCACCATGTCTATGATGCTGTTGGTAGCGCGATGCTGCGCGTGAACAGCGATCCTTTCCTTCCCTGTGGCAGATTGTACAGTTGACTGATCTATAGATGGATCTATCGGCCGTGAGTACTCATGGCTGGTCAGTGAGGTCGCGGGCGCATTGGAAAATAGGATTGATTCTGGTCATTCCCATGTAGATGGTTACAGAATGGCTGGTCAACGTTCTTATAGCAACTGGGGCTGGCTCTATCAGCCGTTGCCTTTCAGGGTGTAAGAAGATTCTGTACTGCCTGGACTATCATAGCAGCTGGAGGCTTCCTTCCCCTCATTTTCTCTCACTAAATAGTCAGTGTTTCTTATTCCTGCATTCTTTATTACTTTATCACACAAATGGGGGGACACTGCAACAGTAGCCCAGGACTGACTATTTTTAGATACCGTAAAGGAGGGATTGACTCGGGGAGTCATTCCCATTTTTGTCTTTGCACCCCCGGCTGACCTCAGCCAGGGGCACCCATGACAGCAGCAGATGGTACAGAATGACTGATAACCGTCATCTCATCACCAATTTACAATGGCATGGCAGCCAGTACAGAACAACTGATAACCATCTCTGCTATCTTGCAAAGGCAAAGGAATGCTGCTGTGTAGCGCTGCAGTACCGCCTCTGTTAGCAACATCCAGTAGACATACGGTGATAGTAAAAAAACGCTGAATGGGCTCCATGGTTGCCGTGCTATGGCGTCTGCCAGGGCAATCCAGGGAAAAAGGGCACAAAATGATTGTCTGCCGTTGCTTTTACGGAGGAAGGATTGAGTGACGACATTTACCCAGAATCACCCGCGACACTGTTTTTGCACCATCATGCATTGGGGTTTCAACCCAGAATTCCAATGGGCGGGGGAGACTGCAGGAACTATGGGATAGCTACCCACAGTGCAATGCTCCAGAAATTGATACTAGCCTCTGACCATGGACGCACACCACTGAATTATTGTGCTTTGTGTGGCCGCGTGCAGTCGACTTTATACAATCTGTTTTACAAAACCAGTTTATGTAAAATTGGAATAATCCCCTAGCTTAGTATCTCAAGTGACAGTTCATTTAGAGTCTCTAAATACTTGAAGAATGAAAATTATTATCAGTAAGACTTCAGTTTTATATGGCTTAAGTTTCAGTGTCTACTGTGGACAGGTAAATTTTAAAGACAATCATACCACAGCCTGCAAGCTAGCAAGACTATGGCACAGTTTCTAAACATAGTGGCAACACTGTTTGAAACTGCATTCTGTGTGTGTACAAACTGCTTGGCTGTCACTTTGTTAGAAAGAACTGTTTCAGATACTATTACAAGCACTAGTTTAGTCAGGGTCACAGAAAGAGCCTATCTAGACTTTAGAAATGTCGGTATAATAGGGAAATGACTATTGGACATCAGGTTAGAACACTGATCACACACTGAGACCAGAGGTGGCTAATGTGGATAGTAATTAAGTAAAACAAGAAATAACAAAAGAAGCCTCTCCAGGATAGTTCATAATTGTGTTGTGGTGTCTCCATAGTGTATAAATAAGTTGGGAAAAGCATAAACCTTTATGATCCCATTCTGGCTATTATGATCCAGAGGAATTCCTTAATAATAACTACATACCAGAGGTGATTGCACCAGGACCGTTTCCTTCTGACTGCAGGTCACATTTCTCAAGTATCTGGCATATCTTCAGATAGTTGTGTATCCATGGGGGAGGAATAAGATGGTGAGATGTAATGGCATTACCAGGTTTCTCTCATGCGGAAAATACGATCTACATTAAGCTAGTTCTTTCTTCTGAATCTGTTGTCTGGCACTTCATGACAGGTTGCTAAGTTATATATTTTAATGTAGGGATGGAAAACCCTGCAGCTGTCCTGGGCAGACAAAGTTTATTAAAAGTAAAGATTCTTGCTCCTCTTCCCAAAATTTATTTTGCATTTATAGTTTAGCAACAACAGAACAAGAATGGCTCGACTGAAATAGCAAATGCCTGGAAGAATCTGTCCACTACATCTGCTAACAAACTTAAGATCATTCACTCTTCATTTTCTCTGTGTTCTCACCTTTCTTCCTCAATATGCCTGCCCCGCAACACTCTCTTATTTTCCCACCTTCATTGCCTCTGCCCCTTCCCTCTCTCCAGTTTCTTTGCCCCCACTTCAATAATTTTCTCCCCATTCAAGTATATATGCCTATCCTTTCATTCCTCAGGATTGCCCCTCCCCGCATACTCCTCAGGAAGCCCCTCACACCACCTTTCTCTCCCCATATCCTACAGAAACCCTACTCTCACACACATCTCGGCCACTATTCCCCAGATCTCCCCACAAATCTCTGTCTCCACGCCAGGAAACCTTTGCTCCCACAGGCCTGCTGCCCTTCACTCCACCTCCTCTGGTGCTCTGCTGGGGTCTCTGGAAGCTGCTGTTACCACTGTGCAGGACTTTTAGATTGCTACTCCTGCCTTTTGCTTCTCCACGCGAGGATGTGTGCTTTCAAGGGCCACAGCTACAAAGAAACCCTTGGCCCAGCTCACTTTGCTGGACCTCATAGTGAGCCCCTTGTTGCAACTCTTGCTCTGCCCAGTTGCCTCACTCTTGGGTGGTTGGATGCTACATTGATAGTTCATCTGAGCATACTAGGAGCAGCAGCACTCCAAGCAGCTGGCAGCTAGTACAGGGGACTGTCATCATCGTCCCACTAACCATTACTGGGATTCACAAGAAGTTCCTACACCCCTCCTAGGAGAAAAATGTTTCGGTCAAGAGACCTCAGTAACTTATGCATACTCCCATGTCTGCAAGGCTTATGGTAAAAATTAAATACAGTACAAGAGTTAAAAAAATTGTTTATTCCTTCCAAATGATTGGACAACTCAAGGAGACACTTGATCAGCCCTTTCTTTCCCGAATAGTGGTAAAGACGAAATTATAAGTCTCAAAATTAGTTTTATATAAGACATTGAAAGTTTTTGCAAAGAAGTGTGGGTCTTTTCTTTGGTTTATTAGCCTAGCGTTGTGGGGTTCCCACTTCCCAGGAAGTGGGAAATGTAATTAGTCACAGAAGCTCTCCTACCTCTTTCCCACTTTTGGGTTTTTATTACCTGTGCCAGCATGAACGTTATCTGGCAGCTATGTTATGCATCAACAGGGACTAGCACAACTGTGGAGTAACTGAATTCTTCCCTTTCCAAACATGTGCTGCCCTTCAGCCTCCCATGGCCGAAAAGAGAATACAGTTAAATTCACTCATTAATCTCAGCCTCTTAAATGGCAATTACTGCCCTGTTGCCAATCACCTGGATAAAATTATTTGTATCAGAGTAGCACTCAACAGCCCCAGTCACGAGGAGAAGGGCCCCCATTGTGCTAGACATTATGAAAACACAAGAGACAATTCATTCCCCCAAAGCTTACAACCAGAATGGAGACAAGATGCAAAAAGCGGGTTGACCAAACCAATAGAGAAAGAGTGTATGTATAAGAGGTAGAGGAAAGGGAGGACAAAATCAGAGTGATAGGAACAAGAAGTTACGTAGACTAGCTCATAGAATATGAGCACAATATTTTATAATTTAGAAATTAAAGTCCACAGTTGTAGTTAATTGTGAATTATCATCGTTGCATTAAAATACATTGTGTGGATAGGACATTTTGAGCAGGGTGCCACAGACTTAGGTCATTTTCTTTTCCCCTGATTTTTGGATCATCAATGATGATGTTCATTTTACACATATTAGCACATCATTCCAACATGGGAGATGTGACGATTGAAATGTTAGGAAGGGATCAAGGGAGGTTACAAATAAGGACCGGAACTAACAAAGTGAGATTCAATTTGAAATTCATCCCAGTGTCTCTCTCAGCATTGCAGCTTTCCAAGTTTATCCCTCCCACTGAATCAATGGCATGTATTTTTATAGTGTTTTGGAAAATCTTATTTGGCAAAGTTTCTTTGCATTTGCTCAAGTTTGTATCTCAGTTTGTTGTGGACTGCCTGGATTTCTCACCTTTCAAGGTAGCGCTGTCGCATCTCATCAATCCTCACAGTAACACCTACCAGTTTGTTGGTGTGCTTTTGACTCTTATATTCCATTAGACTGAACCTACAGCTGATCAAAATGATCCAGATGCTGCAAAGACTTAAAGCATGCACGTAACTTTATGCTCTGTGAGTAGTTCCACTGATTTCAATGAAGTTAGACACGCACTTAAGTCTTTGCAGGATAAGGGTCTATGGCATCTCAGGATCATCTCCCTCCTTGATATTCATCATTTATCATAAAGCATAATTACTTACTTTGGATCTCACCGCATATGCCTGCACAACAGACATGGGCTATACCTGGGTAAATACTTGGGAACCTTTTGTTTATTGTCCTTTATAGAGTATTTCATTCCATTAAACCATCTTTTGACAAGATCTTTCTATCCTTTAAAATCCAGGTATGTCTACTGTGCCATTTTGTAATTATAAAAAGTATTATTCTTTATAAAACAATGTTGCTTTTGCTAGTGTTTTGTTTTCTCAGATTATTTGTTTGAAGCTTGACTTACTAGAGGGTAATTGTGCACTTGTCTTCTCTTTTTGACCTGTACAATTCTTTATGACTTTTCTAAAATATTTTTCAGAGCTAGAGTAAGTTTGCTTGCTAACTTCCTTACTGCTGCCATCCACATAGGACAATTCATGTGTGTTCCATTTTTCCAAGTATCTCTTATAAATAAAAATTTACTTCTATCTCACTTTCATGGTTCATTTTTCCTAGGTGAAGACATTGTAAAAAAAGAGAGAAAAAAGAAACCATCACTGCCCTTTTTGATTAATTTTCTCATTTATTAATGAACTCATTTTCTCTATAGCGTATAGAGTCCTTGTTCCTTTTAACCTTTTTGGTTAGCATTGACTCACATTGCTTTTTCCTCACCCTTAGATCTGGTTTACACAAAGTTGCACTAATTTAAATAAAGGTTTGATTATAAAGCAATTCTGTTAAAGTGGTGGAAGCCCTTCTCCCCCCATTTTTGGCCATTTTAATCTTGTTAAGCTTGCTGGTCTGCACATAAACTTTCAGAGAAATAACTAAATTGGTAGTAATTCACACCATTTGTAATTTCAGTGCACTTCTGTATGCGGACACTTATTTCAGAGTAAAAGTGTACTATGTTGATTTAGCTTAAAAGTCAGTAAAATGGACAGGATAAAATCAATAACACTCAAACCAAAATAAGTGTCCACACACAGACTTGCCGAAAGCATGAATTACAACCACTGTCGTTATTTTGGTACACATTTGCGTAGACGAGACCTAATCTTACTGATACAAACTAAACAGATATAACCAGTTTCAAACCAATAAGCATGGCCATACAGAGATTTGCACCTAACTAACTAAACTAATAGTGTTTTAAGTTGATTTAAATTAAGCCAGTGCAACTTCTGTTTTTTCCTATAAGCCTAGACTACGTATAGTGCAGGAGCTATAAAGTTCTGCCTACCACTAAAGATTTCCTGTCCTCTAGCATAAATTGCACTGAACTCAGAGCTCCTGGAGGCAAGGGAAAACAGCTTTCTGCAGGATAGCTGGAATTTTAAAAGCACCTGAATTATACAAGTCTAGCAGTTCTAGATAGCAGGGTCTCCTGATCAGTTTAAGACCAACAGGATAACTAAGGACAGGATGTCATCCAAAATGTTATAGAAGCAACAAAGCCACTGTTCTCTGAGGGCCAGCAAGTCTATGGATCTGCAGCTTTGGACATTTTAGTTTCCCTAGATGGCTAACGGTTCCACTTGGAATATGTCCTGCTTCTGGTGTATAACTAGAAACACCTATGGGAGCAGTTCCCAGACCGCCTGGAGCAGATGTCTGTTTTGTATTTTAGATTCCTGGTTATCTCAATGTTGTCAAAGACCAGGTTTCTTTCTACTCTGGCAGCCCCCAGCACTATGATTGTCCTGCTGAATTACTGATTTCCTTGTGTTTGCAATATTGCATACCACTTTCTCTGAAGCGGGGACCCAATGCAGTAGAACCTGACAGATTTTGGGTTCCAGGCAGTTTATTAGGATCCATGATCCTATGCCACCTTTGGGACTTCCTACCAACGGACGATGGCATGTGTAGTGTGACAATTTGTGGAATCTATGCATAATTTATGAATTCTGGTTAATTTTATGAAATGACTTCATCATTGAATGTCCAATGTGTATTGAGTCATCCATGGGCTGAAAAGGTCCCTGACACATATCACACACCCTGCCTCAAAGAAGCCATGAAACCAAAAAAAGAAGTTGTACCCATCACCCTGCCAGGGCTCTGGGATTAAAACTAAGGATGCTGCCTGAGCGGGGAGAAAAAACAGTTTTTCCATGTTTATCTTCAGGGAGTGGAATGTGGGAAATCCCCAAAGGAAGAGAAGAAAGGGACAGAGGTCAGAGCACAGGTTTAAAATGACAAAGGCACAGACTTTGGGAGGTGGAGAACTTTTATTGTGGGACCAGCCAAGATCAGATGAAGCTGGCTGAAAACTGAGAGGGAAGAGTCTATGTTCCAGTTGAGAAGACATGAGGAGAGAGGTCCAATAGAGGGGACCTGGAATACTAAAAGGACACTGTCCCAAATCCCAAAGAGTGGTGAAGAAATGGATACCTGGAATGGCATATAGGGGTTTTATTGTCTTGTCTAGGTTCATGTATTTCTTATGCTGTCTAAAGTAAAGTGTGATTGTTTTTGGAACCCCTTGCAACATCTGTGTGTTATTTAGGTGTTTTAACTATCACTTATCCTTGTAGATCATAGTGCCCACAAGGTTGTAGCTCTGGGAAAGGCTGTTCAGAAGCAACCAGGGTATCTTTTGGTGGTGGGACTACACTGGTCCTGAGGGCCTAACGTAGTTGGATTGCAAGTTCCCACTTCTGTGGATGGGTAATTGTGTGCGAGAGACAACAAAGAACGAAACAGTACTGAGGCACTAAGCTTAAGAACAGATCTTAAGAGCACACGGTTCCAATGTAGGGGGACCTAAACGCACCAGCCTGGTGAATACCCAGATGAGGAGCTTGAAGAGGGCTGTGACGTGTAGTAAGTATTGTCCATAGCGACATGTCAAGAGGGACCCATGGCTGATGTTACCCTTACTGTAGGAACCAAGTGAGAGAGCTTTAGAGTGAGAGACAATGTCCTGATTAAATACTGCTTTCAATGTTGGCAGGAGAAACTCCTCATGAGCAGAATAGATAGCAACTTTCATGCCAGAAAGAAATAGATTCGCCTCTCCCTAGTGACACAGACAATGGAGATACAGTGAACAAGCCAACTCTTCTGAAAGAAACTAAAATCTTAAATGAGAAAATATAAAATTAGCATTCAGAAAGAATTAGTTAAATATTTCATAGTTATTCTACCTGATGGGGACTAGAGGGCACTGGATTCCTCAGCCGGAACTGATCATCTTAAAGGGGTTGGCATAACATATTTATATTTTTCTATCCAAACCAGCCCTGGTGACAAAATGTTCATTTCTAACTTCTAATAATATAATACTCTGTCTCTTAGTACAATGCTGAACAACAAAAGAAGGTACAGAAAGGGACATCTCCAAATACAGCGGAACCCTGTTTAGCTGAGCCTCCATTATCGCATCTTTTCAGCCTTGTAAAATGACCACAACTACTACATGAAAACTGGTAGTACTGTCATTGGATGCTAAAATAGAAATGATTAATAAAATAAAAAAGGGAGAGTTACTGGCAAAAATAGCCCTAGATTACAACATTGGAGAAAGCACAGTATTGGACATCAAACACAATGCCAAGCAAATTCTTAAACATAGCCCTAATAACTCTGCATCCTGTAAGACCACAAAGCAACTGAAGGACACTGATCTAGGTGAAGCCCTTTACTGATGGTTATACAGGTGAGAGAGGACGGCATTCCTATTCACGGTCCTTTACTATGCAAGAAGGTTAAGAGCTTTAATCAAACTTTAGGAGGGGATGGATGTTTCACTGCTAGTCAGGGATGGCTTAGTTGGTTTAAAAAGTGTTACAACATCTGACAACTAACAGTCACCAGGGAAAAGCTGTCTGCCAATTCGGGAGTTATTTCTAAAAAAAAAAAAAAAAGTTGCAAGATATCTTAGTCGAACACAACTTGTCACTGAAACAAGTTTGCAACTGAAATGATGATGAGACTGGTTTGTATTGGAAGATATTGCCATCAAAAAAAGATCTGCATCTGGCTAAAACTGAGCCAAGAAGGTTTAACAATCCTGGCCTGTGCTAAAGCTAGTGGTACACACAAGCTCCTGTTAACTGTCATTGGTAAAGCAATGAATCCTCATGTGCTTAAAAATGCAAACATGAATGCTTTGCCCATCATCTACCAATCACAGGGAAAAGCATGGGTGGACAGTGCTTTGTTTTGTGATTGGTATTTAAAATTTTTGTACCAAAACGTACAGGCTCATCTGAACGACACCTCACCGAAAACTTAAGTACTGAACACCACACCCGCTCACTCTTGTGACAGAGGGCTTACCTCCCAAGATGACCTGATCTTCTGAATTTCTTTTCTCCCTCCAAACACAACATTTCTTGCACAGTCTGTGGACCAAGACGTGCTGGAGAGTCTAAAACAGTGCTATAAACAGCATCTGCTTACTTGACTATTGATGTCTAATGAAGCATCTGAGAATGAAGGCAACATGTTGCAGCACAAGAAAAATATCAGTATCAAAGGATGCTATATACAGGGTTGCAGAAGCATGGGAAGACATCCCCAGGCCAATCTTGGAAAAATCTGTGGCCTGAAGTTATTGCTGATGCTCAGGACAGTGAACTTGCAGCTGCAACAGCAGCATTAGCAGCTGAAGAAGAGACCAGTGCATTTGTTGACCTCCTCCAGACTACTGGCTACACGGAAGTTGATGAAGATGATGTTGCAAATTGGTTTGAAAGTTATGCTAATGACCCTGGCCCTCAGTTACTGAATGGTGTTTAAATCATGCAGACTGTACTACATGCTGACAGTGATGCTGAAGCTGAAGATTCTGCAGAGGAAGAATTGATGGGAAAAAATTCTCACTGTGATGCTGCAATAGCAGGAAACCTCTTCCTTCGGTACTTGGAACAACAGCCCGATACCAATCCATGATCGAGCAATGAAGAAAAGAAGTGCTCAAATAAAACAACGCAAACTGTCAGATTTTTTCCAGCCGTTATAAAGATGAGTGCTGATGTACCTACCACTATGCTGTACACTGTACTATATTTTAATTGGATACTTTATGCAGATTACATAGTATTAGTGTTGGTAGTTGCTACCATTAGTATTGCTGTTGTTCCAATTTAAAAAGATCATTAGTGCATTTTTAAAAACATTACTGGAAGTGATGGTTCATGTACACTGTGAATAAAGGAGGCTATGTTTTAATACTTTGTAAGGATTATCATGTTTACATTTTTAAAAAATTGTACTGTTTGATGTTATGTGTAAACAAGCTAAATAGAGATGGTGACTTGTGCAACATTAAACAGACTTTGTAGATGGTCCCTATCACATTCAGGGTTAGATAGTGTAAAATTGATCAACACAACTTTTTAAAAACTCAGATTAGTTTTCCTGGTAATAAGTGACCAAAACATTGTTTACAACAATTAATCATTTATATATTGTGTTAAGTAGATGGGGGGGGGTATGTTTTAATGTTTTTCCGGGAGGGGTCAGCTAGTTTAAAAGCAACTCCACATCTTAAAATAACGGATAGAAAACTTTGCTCATTCTCACAATAATCTGAATTTTTGATCTTCTGATCCGGCCCTAGTCCCAATTAGACTGGATAAGCAGGGTTTTTTCTGTACCTATAATTCATGCAAAGCTCAAATTTAAATTCTGTGTTCTTATGGAATGGCATCCTTCACCCTCAGCACATTATTCATGTTTTGTTGATAGCCAAAAGAAAAAACATTGTTTCAAAAAGCCACCAATAACTCACATTGAGTAGCAACCCTAAAAAATGGCAACAAGTTCTGTGGCACCTTATAGACTAACAAACGTATTGGAGCATGAGCTTTCGTGGGTGAATACCCACTTTGTCGGATGCATGTCATTGCCGCTTTTACAGATCCAGACTAACATGGCTACCCCTCTGATACTTCAATCTTAAAAATGTAGTGGTGAGACTTTAGCAAGCAACAAACATCACCAATTACAAGTTGTGCCCTATTATTTTGTTATCACGAGTCTTAAGTCACTTGCAGGATTGTTCACTTTTGGTAGATTCATGCACTAGAAAACGCAAAGGATCGATGAATGTAGATTTTAGAAAAGTTCAAAAATTACTCTTCAGCAATTATACTCATGAATTTAGTATTAAAATAATAGGAAACAGCTCACTGGAAACTAGGTAACATCTATTCAGCAGGAGATATATTAAGGAGCATACACAATTCATTGTTTATAGAAAGGATCTTTTCACTTTCAGTTCCTCAAAAAAAAAAAAAAAAGTTTCCTTGTATCATTACAATACTTGCATTGTTGTCACCACAGTATCTTCAGAGTTTACAGATGTTCACTACTTTGACATTTGAAAAACAAAAACCACTGTGAAATATTCTTCTTCTTTCAAAGCATCTGAGCTTCTGCTTTCAATGTAGTAAAAAAGTACAAACCAGCTCCTGGTTTAACAGGGTGCATTGTACATGCTTCTTTTATATGTAGAACTCCAGTGACCCCTAATGGACATCCTGCATTAGTGCACATGACATTCAAAGCTTATTTCCCTTCTGGAATCAAAATGTTAACTTGTTATCCGGGTATGGTTAAAAGCTTTATGTTTTATCCTATTATGTTACATGGTCCTATTAAATTTATTTAAAGCTGTACACCAGGGGTCAGCAACCTTTCAGAAGTGGTGTGCCGAGTCTTCATTTATTCACTCTGATTTAAAGTTTTGTGTGTCGGTAATACATTTTAATGTTTTTAGAAGGTCTCTTTCTATGTCTATAATATAGAACTAAACTATTGTTGTATGTAAAGTAAATAAGGTTTTTAAAAATGTTTAAGCAGCTTCATTTAAAATTAAATTAAAATGCAGAGGCCCCGGACCAGTGGCCAGGATCAGGGTAGTGTGAGTGCCACTGAAAAGCAGCTCATATTCAAGACATAAGTACAATTGATTAAAGATAGCAACCTTCCAAAGACCGACGACACACTTGTCATTTGAGCATACATATATTTTAGGAAATATAGACACAAGGAAAGAATAAACGTGTTCTTGAACAAGGCCTATGTTTATGCAATAGTATATAGTATATGGCCATGTCTATGCCATAGTAACAATGAGAAACTTGGTCTGTTAGGGTCCATGCTGTATATGCAATATTTTGATTTTAGACATACATGTACTACTAAATGGAAAATATTAGTTTGAAAGAGACAGTGAAGCCCATAGGAACGGCCATATTGGGTCAGACCAAAAGTCCACCTAGCCCAGTATCCTGTTTACCGACAGTGACCAATGTCAGGTGTCTCAGAGGGAGTGAACCTAACAGATAATGACCAAGTGATCTCTCTCCTGCCATACATCTCCACTATCTGACAAACAGAGTCTAGGGACACCATTCCTTATTCATCCTGACTAATAGCCATTAATGGACTTAACCTCCATGAATTTATCTGGTTCTCCCAGCCTTCACAACCTCCTCAGGCAAGGAGTTCCAAAGGTTGACTGTGCGGTGTGTGAAGAACTTCCTCTTGTTTTAAACCTGATACCCTTAGTCTCCTCTTTTCCAAGCTGAAAAGTGCTAGCCTCTTTAATCTTTCCTCATATGGGACTCGTTCCCAACCCCTAATCATTTTAGTTGACCTTCTCTGAACTTTTCTAATGTCAATATATCGTTTTTGAGGTGAGACCACATCTGTATGCAGTATTCAAGATGTGGGTATGCCATGGATTTATGTAAGGGTAATAAGATATTCTGTCTTATTCTTTATTCCTTTTTGAATGATTCCTATACTTAGGCCCATCCTCCAATTTGCAACCTTGATTTGGGCAAGGAGTTTTAGTCAGACCGACCAAATGTTCTGGAAACCGGAGATTAACCCAGCTAACAAAAGCTGTATCTGTTGTCTGGTGGGACAGTGCTGCTAGCACTTGATGCCAGAATCACAGTCTTTTCAGCTAGTACCTCTGCCTTTCCATATGCCACAAGATCTGCTAGAGCAGGAGGATCTCCAATGGTCTTTTTCCAGAGGGAGGAGGCTGGAGTGCAGGGAACATCTAAACAGATTCCTGTTCCCAGTCTAAACTCAGACCTTATCTACATTACAGTTAGATTGATGTATGGCAGCTTATGTTGACCTAACTCTAAGTGTCTACACTAAAATGTAGCTCCCACCGATACAACTTGCCCACTACACCGACTTAATAATGCCACCTCCATAAGTAGTTAAGTTGATGTAGTGTCACGGTAAACACTCCATTGCTTACATTGACTGTTGGTGCTTTTCAGAAACAGTCCCACAATGTGCTACACTGGCAGTTAAATGAGTGCAAGCACTCCTGGTCAGAACATAAACTGCCGACACAAGGAACGTAGCGTGTATGTGTAAAACCGATTAAATTACTGCAGTGGTAGCATGTCACTGTAACTTAGGTTGCTTTAGTTTTGTAGTGTAGACTTGCCCTCAGTATTCTCTGCACTCCTCCAAATGAGTTGATTTCCTTCCTGAACTCTGGTTGGTACATTTGGGCAGGGAAGGAGGGCAGGCAGGTCAGGGAAAGAGAGAGGAAGTGCAGATACACTCCACATTAACTTCCCACTTCCCTACCCTCACATCTGTGTATTTGAGGGAGGAAATACCACCCCTTAAGATAACTCATCCCCCTTTCATGTTTGATTAGGTGAGCCTGGGAATTGATTTACTGAAGGTAAAGATCAAACTCTTTGCCTACCACTGGGGAACTGCTTATTGCCATGTTAGGGAGACAAAGTGGGTGACACATTATCTCTTCTACTGGACCAACGTCTGTTGGCGAGAGAGAAGCTTTCCAGACACACACAGCTCTTCTTCAGGTCTGGGGAAGGAATTCCCAGTGTCACAGCAAAATGCAAGGTGGAACAGACTGTTTAGCGTAAGTAGTTAGCACACATTGTAAGGGACCATTCAAGGTAGAGTAGCCTGTTAACACCTCATTTTGCCCTGTGACTGAAGAGGAGCTTAAATTCATTACTCTGCTATACACCAAAAATCCATGGACTGAACAGACACACTGGTTTTATGGTTTTTTACAACAATTTGTAACCCACTAACAACCCATTCTTTTTGTCCTGTGACTGCAGAGGTGTTAACAGGTCTACCTGGACTGGTCCCTTACAACAGTGATCTCCAAACTTTTTTGATTGTACACCCCCATCAGTAAAAAATTTTTGAGCATGCACCCCCTGCTGTGCCTGCTCCTGTCCAAACTGACAAAGCAAAAAAAAGAAAGAAAGCGCGCACCCCCACTTTGGAGACCACTGCCTTACAATATGTGCTAACTACTTACACTAAACCGGTGGTCCGCAGACTCAAAGTCTAGGTCTAGAGAGCTTACAGTGGCACACCTGTACTGATGCAGATGTGCCGCTGAAAGATCTCCTATATAGCTGCTCTATGCTGACAGGAGAGGGCTCTCCCATCAACAATTAAACAACCCCCAATGAGCGACAGTAACTGTTGGCAGGAGAAACTCTGCCACCAATATAGCACTGAGCACACTACCCATTATGGGGGGGGTTTTTCACACCCATGAGCGACATAAGTGGTAGTGTAGGCATGGCTTAAGGCAGTGATACTCAGACTGAGGCTTGTGAGCGGCAAGTGGCTCTTTAACATGTCTTCTGTGCCTCTTTGCAGCACATGCCATTAAAACACTGTGCAATTTAATTATTAACCAATCTAAGTTATTAAACCATCAGGATGCTTTTACTAGATTAACCAATTGTAGTTGATAAAATATTAATATTTGGTCAGTCATTCTGCTGGGAGAATATATTAAACAGTGAATTCACCTACTGTGGCTCTTTTGGGTAATGTTGATCGCTAATTTGGCTCCTGATATTTGTAATTTGGATATCACTGGTCTAAGGGGTCCATGAAAGGCTATTACCATAGAACAGTGGTTTTCAACCTGTAGTCCATGGACCTTTGGGGGTCCACAGGCTGTGTCCAAGATTTCCAAAGGGGTCTGCACCTTCTTTCAAAAAATTTTAGGGGTCCAAAAATGAAAAAAGGTTGAAAACCACTTTGATAAACAATCTATTCCAACTTGCATTTTACTGTGATGCTAGACAGTTCCTTTCCCAGACCTGAAAAAGAGCTCTGTGTGGCTCAAAAGTTTGTCTCTCTCACCAACAGAAGTTGGTCCAATAAAAGGTATTACCTCAACCACCTTCTGTCTCTAATATCCTGGAACTGACACAACTATATCTACAGTGCATATTGCCATGTTAACTGTTAGTGAAGTCTTACTGGAGCAATTGTTATCTCTGGTCCTCCAGCAGATCTCCAATAGATTAACCAATGTTGTGAAGGCCAAGACTATAACAGGATGCAAAATAGAACTAGATACATTCATGGAGGATAGGTCCATCACATGCTATTAGCCAGAATGGGCAGGGATGGTGTCCCTAGTCTCTGTGCCAGAAGCTGGGAATGGGTGACAGGAGATGGATCACTTGATGATTACCTGTTCTGTTCATTCCCTCTGGGGCACCTGGCATTGGCCAGTCAGAAGACAGGATACTGGGCTAGATGGACCTTTGGTCCGACCCAGTATGGAGGCTCTTATGTTCTTAATAGAACAGAGTCTGTGCCTAGACAGCATAGCTGTGATTGTCACTAGAGATCTGATAGACCAGTGATTCAGAACCTTTTCCATACCATGACCCTTGTTGCAACAAAGAAATTTCAGGACCGCCTTTCCAGCTTCAGGACTCTCCTCCCATCTATATATAAAGAAATTATGTATTCATAAAGCAGAGGCTGAGTACCACCTACTAGGCAACTAATTTCTAAGTCCATTATAGTAAATGCAATGAAATGTTGCATCTATCTCAGAACATGCTTTTCAGTTATCATAGATGTGAGATTTACAATGCTATTAGAACAGCAGCATTTGATTCAGTCTGAAGATAGAACACGTTGGGCAAAATCCTAGCTCTACTGAAGTTGGTAGCAAAATACCCATTTATTTCAATGGACCCAAGATTTAACCCATTATTGCAAAGAGGTCAAGGGGCCATAATTATTTTGGGGCAGATTCTCTGCCCTGTTCCACTCTTTTGTGGCACTCGTGGGTGGGGTTCTGCTGCCTTTGCACTAGTTGATTCCTCCAGCATGGAGGGATCCCCAGTGGCCACAAGAGCTAGCATAATTGGCTGTCTTGCCTCCCTCCCTGCAGCACATAGTGCAGAAAACATACTGGGGCGGAGAGATGCCTGTGGGGAGCAGAAATGGCTATGTGTTCCTTGAGAAATGAATCAGCTGATGCAAATTAAAGCTGCTCTAACCAGTGAGGGATCTGAGAGAATCAGGGACATGTAACAGATTCCCAGCTTCTCTTCCCCCTCCTCCACTCAGGATACCCAGGTAGTTGTGTAGCAGAGAGGAGCAGTCCTTTCTTAGGACCTCAGCTAGGCTTAGGCAGAACCAGTTAAGCTCCCATCAATTCTGTTCTCCCTTCTGTCCAGTGCAACAGCCAGCCAGCAGAGAATCTACTGAAAAGCTAGAGCAGGGAAGGGACAGCAGCTGCTTAGAGTAGTGGGGTTTTCAACCTTTTTTTCTGGGGACCCAGCTGAAGAAAACTGTTGATGCCCACAACCCAATGGAGCTGGGGATGAGGGGTTTGGGATGTGGGAGGGGCACCAAGTTTGGGGTGGGCTCAGGACTGGGCCCACGGACTTACCTACAGCAGCTCCAAGTCAGCGGTACAGTGGCAGGCTTTCCACCTGTCTTGGCACTGAGGATAGTGGCCAGCAGCAGCTCTTGTCTCTGAGGTGGAGGCACACAAACAGCTTCGCGCGACTCTCACCTGTAGGCACTACATTCTCTCTCCCCTCCCAGTGCAGAGCCGGTGCTGAGAGCAGGGTCAGCACATGGAGCCCCATGGCCCCCCTGCTGGCTGCTTCCTGGGCACAGCACGGTGTCAGAACAGGTAGGCACTAGCCTGCCTTAACTTGGCAGCACCGCCAATGGGACTTTTAATGTCCTGGCTGGCGGTGCTGACCAGAGCGACCCAGTGCCTGACATGCCGCAACCCAGCACTGGGTCGCAACCCAATCTTCGAAAAATACTGGCTTAGAGGGCTCCTGACTCACAGAGCTGTTCCTAAAGCTGCAGAGGAAGTGGTAGGAGGCAGTGTCCTTTCTGTCCTCCCTGTAACAATCAGGTTAATGCAGATTGTTTAAAAATCACAGTCAAAGGCTCAGGAAACATTTTCAATTAATAAATGAGTTATTACAGTTACCTTCAAAGGTCACAGTTGGGACTGCCCTGTATTAAAATGCCTCCATTACATAAAGAAACAATAGCACATAATTACAAGAAAAAAAAATAGTTTATCTAAGTCCGTTTTCTTAATTTTTATTAAATTCAAAAATTGCAGAAAAAATTCACAACAAATTTCTAAATACAGGTAAAAACAAGTCAGCTGAAATAATCGTCAAGTTAAATCTTATTTTTCCATAACTTTCCCTTCCTTACTATTGCCCACAGTACCTTCAGAAATTCTACAAATGCTATAGAAAATGGTGGATTTCATCTGTTAGCATTAGAGTAAACCACAAGTTCACTATGTAAAAATAGCTAACCATTTAGGCACAAGGTGGCAGAAGACATGAGTACAATTTTCAACTAGGCTTCCTTTTGTTGTTAGTTGAAACTGTATGTGCCAAAGATGTGTTCCCTGCATAGTACTGTGTACAGAATGTAATAACTTGTTCAGCAGCCCTACAGCTCTAAGATCCTTTGGGCAAAGAATAAATTACCACCAATTATTTTGAATGCTTTGTTCCTTCCAGAAAACTCATGAGAAACTGGAGAAGTCCGGAGTATACATTATTATGTCTGTGTAAATGTTTACGGTGGAACAATGGCAAAACTGGTAAGATATTTCACCGAGAAAAAAGTAGTGATGAACTATATTTTGCAAAAGACTGGTTTTCATTTGTGTCCCCATGGGTCATAAATAGGTTTGCTACTGCCTCCCAAGATGTCACGAAAAGCAATCACATGCCATGACAGGATACCAATTTGGCTAGATCATCCCAACAGTGCAGTATTCAAAGCAAGCAAGCTATTAATGTGCCTTGTTTTTCCTATCTTGAAAAATAAATGTAAAGGCTAAGAATCAGCTCTTTACAAGGAATTTTTTTTAAAAAATTGTTCTATATCACTGATTTTACCTTTTATTCACCATCAGGTATATTTGCCATTCTAATAACAGGTGCAGCTCCACTGTCATTCATAAATACAAAATTTTATTTGCATTTCATTAGTTTAGAAAGACCACAATGCTTTTCAGTACCACAACATTCAGGACACACCAAGTTATTCGAATATGTAACTACTGATTTACCACGACTAAACTAAACAGTGCATTGTAATAAAAGATATACCAAAGATATAGTTCACAAAGTCATTATCAGACAAAAACCTAACACAGTATATGATTGATGGGAATAATTTCCACCATTAGGGGAAAAAAATGGTTTTCCATAAACCCCTCCCACCCACCTAGATGTTCAGATAAATACATATATATATTCCCTCAACACAGGAAAATGTATTAAATTCCTTTTAAAAAGAATTTGTCTAGGACAGCAGCATTGCTTTTCATACCATCTTTTAGAATTCAAAATACATCTCCACTTTTCTTGCAACTTAGCTTGTTTAAGCAGAAAATTAACTGTGTAAGTTGACACTGCACCCTTAGAATTGCACCAAATGTGATGTCTTAATACACAAAGTAATGGTCTACTATTAAACATAATAAATAAGACAGATTGCTGGAAATTACATGTAGCTTTGCTGTAGATCTAGTCAGCTGAAGATGCTACAGCTACAGCCCACTCCCTAAAAAAAAAAAAAAAAAAAAAAATCATCTGAATATATTAAAGGAAACAATGAAGGTTATGGAAGCTTTGTACATAAAGTTTTCAGTTTTAAAAAAATTCATCTTTAAAATAGTTAGCAAAGCACCATATACTTATCTTCATACAAGAAGAGCTTCTGCTTGCCTGTTTATAATAACAAGGACTACTACAATATTTATGTCAAGAATAAGTATAGATTTAATTTCTCCTCCTCCTAGACTGGGAGTGTGGCAGTTCCCCATAAACTGTACAATATTTATAACACTACATGATGAATGAAAATATACTATTTTGGGGAAGAGGGGCAATATTTAACGGCTGTAACTGAATCTTACACAGGATTGCATATTTACAAATAAGTGTGTAGTTCTGACTTGAAAAACAAAGTGTAACACGGAACTGCCAAATGATTGTAGTGCAGATACTTTCTTCTCTCTCCCACTCTGTATGAAGCAACAAGTCAACAGCAACGGACATGTGGTCTCGGCGGAGGCAGCTCAGGGGGGATTTCTGGCTCTGGTTGCAGGGACAGTATACTGTTAGACAACTCGTTCCTCATAATATCCAGAGGCATCTTTAAAAAAAAATAAAAGTCTATAAATGGATTACCTGCACTGAACTTTTTAGTTTATTTCACTTGAAAAGAAAAGCTGCAGAACTAATGCTCAGCTAAAATATTAACATAAGGACATCAACATCAAAATATTTCAATAATCACTTTCAAAGAGAAAGGAAAAAGTTACAAATCAGTGTTAAAAATACAGTATTGCTCTGTTGACAAACAGAAGCATGGAACAAATTGTATGTTATGAAGGAAATATACTTAATTTGAGAAGTTTCCATGTAGCCAGTTTGTCAATAATAGAGAATGTATTTTAAAGTTTTTAATATTCCAGAAGCTTTATCTATGTAAAGCATGTGCTATTTAATGAATTAAACAATGCTGGGAGATCAAATGAAATGTGCAGAATTCCTAACTTTGCCTCAAATTTAGGTGATCTTGGACAAATCATTCAGTCTTCTCTGTGTCCCGGCTTCCATATCTGTAAAATGGGGATAATACTTGCCTCTCTCTTGGGGTATGGATTAATTTTTCTATAGCTCATTCAGAAGTGCTAAGTAGTATTGTTGACCACCTATAAGGAATTGTGTATGGCAGATTGCATGGATAAGATTCAAGATCACAAATAATCCTGTGGTTTAAAGACGTACACTAATAAGTAATATACATAAAATGAAGTTGTTGCCTTCTAGTGTTAATGTAGTGGTTTAGACTTTAAGAATAGTTTAACACAAATGAGGCTATTTTCACAAAGAAAGACTAAACACTTGCATTGTTTTACAGTGTCTGAAAATACAAAAGGTAACATTTCTATCAGGAGACCATAATTTTTTGAAATATAGCTCACCATGATTTACACTTATACTAATAATACTCACTTACATAACACTGCTCAACTAGGATTGCACAGCCCTTTCCGAAGCTGGATAACAGTTATAGCCATTGTATAGATAGGAAAAGACTCTCCTATATTGAAGCCAGCAGGAAACAGAAGACAGGGGTCTCTATTGTCCGCTCTGATGCTCGAGCCTCTGGACTATGCTGCAGATAGAAGCTCTGGTCTGCAAACATACCAGGGACGATTCTCTCTTGCTAGCTGACATGTAAGTTGCCGACTACTTGTTTTCCCAGCCCTTTGTAGTTCTTATCTCTCATTTCAATTAAAGGATGAACATTTATTTCTGCTTTGTCCTAAGTCAATTCCCCAAATCAGTCTCAATTAACATATAGCAACAAATGGAAGCAGGCAAATGCAGTCAGCTACTGAACTTTGGTCTAAAATGACGTTACTATGAAAAGCACACACAAAAATTTCAACCGCCGTGCAGTGTTTAGCTGCTATTGAAGAGCTGAAGGATAGCAAATGGTCCTCAAGCTACATGCTGGCACCTCCAAACTAAGTCAAAATTTTACTTGCCATTATGTGCTATGAACAAATACTGGTACCACCAGTAGTTAAATATAGTCCCCATCTCCACAGTACATATATATTACCTTTTTCAGGATGTCATCTACAAGTTTCAGAAATATTTCATCCACATTAAAATTATCCTTGGCACTTGCTTCACAGAACCGCATCCCAGTTATCTGCTGTGCAAACTGATGGAAATAAATAAAGTAACTACATGAAGCTGGATTTTTTTAAGAGATTAAAAGAAAAACTACTCTACAAAATATGAGCAAAACTGAATCTAGTGTCACATTAGATCCTTTTGAGTCAACTTCAGTTCTGCAAGATATTTTTTTCTCCTTACACTCTTCAACACAGAATGGGATCAGTGTGTAAAAATTTAAGTTGTCTTTAATACATTCCGTTAGTTTACCATGTCAAGATGAAATCAGGAAATAATGGAAAACCAAATAATGAAATGTCATTAATGAAAAAGATAAATGTTAGCTCAACCATGAAACCAGACATACAAAAATGTGACAGTGTGCTGAATACACAGGTCACAGAGAACATTTCAATTCATATATTTGTTTGTTTTGTTTTATTTCTTTTCATTTGCTTTTAGATGGAGTTGATGCTCTTGAAAATGAGTAACTAGCAGCACTAGAAAATGCCAGGATTAATGCAAGCATATATGCTCCATGGCTTTAGAACAGCTTGCCAGCCAGACTTAACCCTGGGCTATGGTTCCATCTCATTCCATGGAGGATTTCAAAATTGTGAGAATTTGTTCTGAACTGGAATTAAATCAGATTTTGAAATAGCAAAATTATCCTTGAAGTGGAATACCTCCACTCAACTCTAAGTAACTCAAAAGGAAAAATGGAAAGCTCTCAGGGACTCCATGCACCAGAACTTTAATATCTCACCAATTCTTATTCTATGACACATCCATGTAGAAAAATACACACACAAACACATGAGAAAAAGCATTTTCAAAATTGCAGTTAGAAGATGCTCAGTTAAGAGTATCCTTTTTACTTTGTTTTTATATAAGTTGGTAATGAACTACAAAGAGGTTTTCAATCTTAGTGCCTTGAGCCAAGCAGCGCTTATGAGCTGCTGCATTAACACACCAAATTTTCAGACAACGTTTGAGTACATATTTAGCTTCTTCCAAAGGACAAATTACTCACATGTCCCTTTATGCCTTCACATCATGCACTTACATACTTAGCCGCTAAACAATTCCAGAATACCAGAAGAGGAGTTTTTCAAGTAAAACACAAGTCGAAACTATTTTTTTGTTTGTTTGTTTTTTAAATCAAACAGCTATCAGCTAGTATGTATCTGGGTTTCCCTAAGGTTACTGCAGTCTGTTTTAGAAATCTCTCCCCCTCCAGTGCTCTGTCCACAGTATCCTCCAGAAGTCATGCCATGACAATACTTTACATACTATAACAAGAACTCTTCCCGCCCCCCCGCACCCCATTAACAAATATGGAGAACCAATGTCAACAGTGCATTAGCTTTCAGCAGCACCTCTGTGCTCATTTCCAACACATGGATAGCATGACAGGTTACATAATCTTTATTTTATGCACTGTCAAAGCCTCGATTTTGAAAAGCTGTCTTCATATTCCAAAATCTTCCCAGGCTGGTCTGATGTCTCTAGAATTTCAGGAGACATTCAAATGATTCTCTTCCACAGAAAACCAACCTTACACACCCCGAGCATTGTGGGTACATATGATTAGTCTCCTGGATAGTAACCTACTGGAAGAGATGCCAAGGGTTGATTTCATAGTCTGGTTTTCTCACAGCTTGAAGTGATCAGAAGCAATTTGGAAGAGGATGAAATAGCAGATTGAACCTAAGCAGAAGTCCAGCAATGGATAAGTCCCCCTTGGAAAATTATTACAGTGGAAATGAGGTGAATTCACGTATTATACTTTTTACAGAAAATGCTCTTCCTTTCTGGAGTTTAAGATTCCTGAAAAAGTCATGCCAGTGAGGAAGAAATGGATCATGATCACTTTGACTCAATAATAGGTATGTAATGATCCAGACAAGGAGCCAATTCTCGAGTCTAGCCAAGCTGTGCTCAGTACAGAAGTCACTTAAAGCCAATTTTGTGCTTCACTAATCTCGGGACAGTCAGGAGCTACTCTGGTCCCTCATATGTTAGAGAAGTTTAATGGATGCTTTAACCTACACCAACTGTAACAAGCCCTCAGAGGTCATTTGCTGGCCCTGAGCACAAGGTGCCACAGTCTCCCTCCCTCCCCTTCTGTGAGGGAATGGAAAGGGCAGCCCATAGTCAGTTCTACACCAGCTGAGGATATGAGGGGAATCTTCAGCTGATTTCTCCAACACTTCATGCTACTTTGGGGGTCTGAGAATCCAGTCCAAGTTAGTACCTTCTAATTTCTTCTGCTTCTTTAGGGCAAGATGATATTCCTTACATTAAAGAAACATATCTGGGCATGTTCTGTAATACTTGGCATAAGCTTAAAACAGATTTTGGTAGAATAATGTATGCTTAAAACACTATGTCTTCTATAACTCTAAGGGTATGAAGGAGAGTAGTATCATAGATGCAACATCAAAGCATCGTGCCTGCTGTAGGTACTTGTTTATAGCAAAGGCAGTACAACTGTTTTTAATCAAACACTAGGTTAGAAAAAAAGATTTCTCCTCTTTACCTAAGTAATTTCTCCTTCTCTCCCCTCAAAGAGAGAGGTATCTTTCAAGGGGCAATGTGATTCCACTCAATGCTTGCCTGGCTTGGAATTCCAACTATCATTAGATTTATCTCAAACGTGCAAGACATTCAGCACAGCCCAAACCTACAGCTGTACATTCTTCATAATTCCAATATGAGCCCACAACCACCTTCTTTCACCACCACTAATGGATGTTAATGATTTGATTCCATCTGCTCTTACCTTTTCTCCCTGTTGTCGAGTAATCTCTCTGTCAACTTCACAGTCCAACTTATTTCCAACCAGTAGAAGCTCTGCATCTTCTGAGGCATACTGAATATAGAAAAATACCATACTTCTAGTTAACTACATCCACAAATGTAAGGTTTTTACACTGTTGGTAAAAACTAATACTTACGTACCTGCATGAGTTCTGTATCAAAGCTCTACACAAACATTATCTCAAGGATATATATCCTTATTTCTTTCTGCTTCCAAACACATTCCATAATACTGCATGAGAAATACAACTGAGTTTCCCATAGAGGGACTTTTGCGACCTTAGTGCAAAGAAGGTAAACAGAATGCATGGTTTTCCAGTGCACCACTGGGTGCCCAAATCTATGCACATTTCTGACAACACTGATGACAGCAATTTTAGTTCATCGAAGTCAGCAGAAGAATAAGAATAAGCACACAAAAATTAAATGCTTGCTAAAAGAATGAAGTGGAAATCTATAGCAAAAGAATTTACGTTTTTTATCTTCTAAGGGTTTATTACAAAACCGCATTGCAAAAATGTAATTTAATAGTGTCTCTTACATAAAGCAGTACATATATTGTATTGTCTATTTTCGGAAAAGTTGGAGCCTACCTTATCAATCATTTTCATCCATTTTGGTAAATCCTCAAATGTCTCCTTCTTGGTGATATCATATACCAATATGATTCCCTTGGCACTTCTGTAATAAGCTGAGGTAATGCTGTTGAATCTCTCCTGACCTGCTGTGTCCCTAAAGAGTAGCAGCAAACATTGGTGGAAGTATTTTACCAGTTCACAAAGCATAGACTAAGCTAATCTGGATTTTAATAAAAAACACATCATGCATTCTACAGACATATTCCATATTTTAAGTTTCCTTCTATAAATACTAATTTCAGACATCACCAGGTAAGCCGGGTTTTTAACAACTGGATCAGAAGTAGTAAGCAATTCTATATCAGACCTTTTTGTCCCACACTAACTTCACTGAAAACGCAAGGCCACAAATCAGTTTTACATGTCCTTGAGAATGGAGTTGTCCAATGAAAACAGATCAACAGATGGAAAAAAAATTAAAAATAATATTTCCTGGAAGAGTGAAAAAAGAAAAGGATGCATGCTCATCAAGCTAACACTGTTGGACTTTGTACTATAGAAGCAGCAATTCACAGATTAACAAGATTTAAGAGTTTTCATATCAACAACAAAAAATTAAGCCATGTTTTTAAAACCAGTGCAGAAAATAACTGCAGATATTATTGATAAAAGTAAGCCAATAACATGAGGATGTATGGTAGGACTTTCTGAGGCACACATACGGCTGAGTACAGTGTGAGCCTGAAGACCAAGTTCTAAATTCTGAAGTGTCCACTTATTTTGAGTGTGGAGATGGTGCACATTCACAAACAGCGCTGCCGAGTGGTCAGGACGAGGTTGGCAGGTCATCTCCCCATTGAAACACAGTCACATCTTTCAGCACTTCCACCCCAAGGGTTTCCAGTCCTCTCCTTTAGCACGGGGAACTTGGGGACTCGGCTCTTGAACAGTCAACATCTTTTCCAGCTGGCCTCTCACTGTACATGAAAGCTCTTGTTTTAATGTCCTCTTGGGTCCACCCTTCTCATTAGGCTTCAGTCCAGGGCCAAATGGTGGGCAGCTCCACTCGCCACCTTGGGGTACTAAACAGCCCTGCCCCACCCCTTTGGGACCACTTCCTACCCCCAGTCATCTTTAGCTTCACAGAATAAATCATTTCAATCTAGTCTCTGACTTGCACACTCAGTCACCTGACTCTTCTTTGTAGATATGCACAGGTCTGTGTTGTCAGGTCAGGGCAGGGGGCTCCTGGGCAGTACTTTCCCTTCAGAGCAGCTGCCTGCTCCCTTCCACTGCCTGCCTCCGAGCTGCTCCACTCCTCTTTTTAAAGCCCTGCCTCCAGATTGCGCACATGTGTCTGGGCGGGGCTGCCTGGGCCCAAAGCTGGTCCTTAACCCCCTGTTCTCCAGTGTGGCATTTAAATACCTCACCACAGGATGCCCAAGTGGACACACCTATGGCCTGGCTCTCAAAAGTGATGGGGGCTTCAGTTAGGGTGCATTTACCAGCAGCTGTACTTCTTTTAGCAAGTTTATGTCCTTGCGTAGTCAAGACCCAAGGTGTTTTCACCGTAACATGAAAACCTGCTCTGAGCCATTTTCAACCATATCACCAAAAAGCCTGCTTAGAGCAGATTTTTCATGACAAGTTGATAAAAATGCCTGAAGCTTGTTTACCCTAGAACTTTCATTGTTGTTAGTGCTGTTGCTAGAAAGTAGGTTACAAAATGCTCTAATGGATTCAAGGTTTAGGAGTTTCAACAGGGGTCTCCAAAATTAGTGGATATTTTTTAAAGTTTAGTATGAGAGCTGGTCAAAACCAGAAACTCTTCTTGTGAGAAGTTTCACAATTAAAAACATTTATTTGAATTATTTTGTAGAAAGATTTTAGTTTTCCCATGAGAAGTTTCTAACCAATTTGAAATATAGAAATTAATTTATAAAATGTCACTTTATTTAGAAATTTCCCATGGGAAAGCAACGTATGTTTTCCCCTGTAAAAAATTTAAATTTTGATGAAATTGTATTTTTCAAGGAGGGAGAGGGCGACTTCCAGCATGAAAATCTTTAACCAACTCTATTTAGTACTCAGGCATTGTATGACTTCATTATGAGAAGCCTTAGGGAGCAAAACATTTTTAATAACATGGATGGATTTTTTTTTTTGGAGTATTTCAAAAAGTGTCAGGTTCACAAGATCAAACTCACTGTCTCGGAGAAAGTAATTTTTATTTATCCACAGCATATTCACAGGACATACATTTGTAGAGAAAACTGCCTTTCCCCTGCCCAGTCTCAACCAAAACCTCCATGGATCACACCTATGGCTGACAGGTAATTCAGCATTAATGCTCAGTCAAATCAATCCTTGGCCTTTCTTCTGTAACTGCCACAATACCATCAGTTAGCATCTACTTTGTACAGATAGTTTCATGATGCAGATGACTGTTCACTGAAGCCTCAGCTTCAGATAGGCTACACCAAGAATTGTGAAAAAATAAAACTGCTAGATCATTATGACCAGTATTTTGCAGCTGGAGGATGGCACAATCATACAGCGGTGAAGGGAAAAAAATCAGTTCTGTCTTCTACTATTTCTATCTTCTGATTTAAAATAAAAATCCACACCTAAATTTACCCACACTAAACTTTGATACCTGTTTGGTTCCAATGATACATGAGACTACCTCTATGTATTTAATTGGTTGCTTTCTTTTTACTAATGACACTAATTTTAATTACAGCAATGCAAGTGCTCTATATTTTACAGCTGAAATTACATACTGCTATTACTCACCATTACAACAGTTTATTTTCTCCTATTTTAAGTTCACCTATCTTCATACCAGGGTCAAATTTATTTTTTGCAAAGCCCCTGTGACATTTCAATATGGGAAACACTTTCAAATACCAGTCAAGACTGCTGAATCTCCACATATGGAAAACATTGTCTCAATGCTTATGAAGAGACTTCTCCAAATAACTCTCTTGTAGAATTGCATCTGTCATTTCATGTCAATAAACAAGGGAATGGTGACATTGCACTCTGTATGATTTTATGAAAGTACGCTGATGAGTGTGAATATAATGTAACTAAAATATGTTTCATGCAAAAGGTCTCTTGTAAGGTATCATTACAAAGATTATGATCTACTGAGTGTGGTCATCTTATTTGTATAAGTGTATCACTCTTGTATCTGACACTAGAAATATGAAATACAACTCTGAGGGCCTACTGTAATTATGCAAAGTGTGTGTCATTAATGGTGGTTTGGAATCTTGATGGCTCCCATTAACCAGGACAATTGTCTATAGATGGCTCTGTTTTACTTGTAAGTTTTCCTGTATAGGTGTGTGCTGGCAAGGGGATAATAAAGTCTTACAGAGAGATGTGTGATCATGTCACCTGAACTGGAATCCATCTTTAACCTGGTGCTTTTCCATTTAGAAGGAGGGTGGGGGACCCAGAGAGACGCAATTCCTGCCTTGTGTCAAAGCTATATAAGTGGGTGGAACAGAACAAAGGGGGCTGCAGTCATGAGAAATCCCCTAGCTACCACCTGAGCTGGAACAAGGGCTATTCCACGGGAAAGAATTGTGCCCAGACTAGGAAGGTGTCCAATCTGTGAAAGAAACTTATTGAAATATCTCTGAGGGTGAGATTTTTATCTGTATTCAGTTTTATTACTGTATTAGACATAGCCTTGCGTGTTTTATTTTATTTTGCTTGGTAATTCACTTTGTTCTGTCTGTTACTACTTGGAACCACTTAAATCCTACTTTCTGTATTTAATAAAATCACTTTTTACTTATTAATTGAACCAGAGTATGTATTAATAAATGTGGGGTGGGTGTGGCAAACAGCTGTGCATATCTCTCTATCAGTGTTATAGAGGGTGAGCAATTTATGAGTTTACCCTATATAAGCTTTATACAAGGTAAAACGGATATATTTGGGGTTTGGACCCCATTGGGAGATGGGCATCTGAATTAAAGACAGGAACACTTCTTAAGTTGCTTTCAGTTAAGTCTGCAGCTTTGGGGCACGTGGTTCAGACCCTGGGTCTGTGTTGGAGCAGACTGGCATGTCTGGCTCAACAAGACAGCGTGCTGAAGTCCCAAGCTGGCAGGGAAAGCAGGGGCAGAAGTAGTCTTGGCACATCAGCTGGCAGCCCCGAGGGGGTTTCTGTGATCCAGCCTGTCACAGGAATCACTTTAGTTCCATCACATTGAATGCCAGACATGATAGAGGTGGGAGGGCAGGAATGCTATAGAGAAATATTATTGTTACTATATGGTTAGAGCCGGTGGCCGATAGTAACTGTCAACTGATCAGAAAATCTTATCTTTTAAGATATGTTATTTGTGGCAGAACACTATCCTGCTGGACTTGAGTGGTTTTAAAAATACACATTCTGGATTTCTTTAAAATCATACCCTGTAGAACAACTACACTGAATCACTTAACCCAAGTAGTTGCATCTTCTCTTCTAGCTATCTCAAAAGGCATTTGTTCACTTAATTGAACACTGAGTTCCTGCTCTATCAATCCTTCAATTCTATAAATTCAAGAGTTAAATAAAAGGTGATCCAGATCAACCGTATAAATATAAGCTCCTCCTCCTAAAGGAAAAAAAAAAAAAAGCAGCTCCAAAGAGCTACAACGATGGGAAAAGGAAGGAAGGAGGTTATATAGTGTGGAAATATTAAAACCCTAAAGCCCTGAGAAACAGTTATTCTAAAAATTAGCACTCTGATGGAACACAAACACAATTCTGTGCCAACGCCCAGAATCAACAAGGTATTTACACACATCCAACTTTAAACACATAAATAGTTCCCTATGTTTAAAGTTAGCCATGTAAGTAAGTCCCTTGCTGAATAAAGCTTAAAAAAATAAAACTAAAAAGTTCTGTGATTTAATTATTTGTCGAATTTTGGTCCTATTTTCAGTTACTGTAGCATGAATTAGCAAGAATGCAAGTGCCAAAATTTGATGCCAATATTAAACAAAGGAAAAGGAAACTAACCATGTCTATGTCTATTAATTTTGCAGGGAATTACACTTGAAACTATCATTATTTCTCTGTATAGCAAAACTATGCTTAAGTGGAATGTTCATTTGTAACATATCCATAGGTCTCTAAAGCATGCTGCAAAAGAATTCTTTCCTCCTTTTCCTTCAGTGTCCCTCATCCCTGCACAGAAAGTAGTGAACTAATGTACTCACTTGACTGTCTAATAATGTACAGCACTAAAGAGGTTTAATAATTTGAGCACAAAGAAAGAGAAGTTTCACCAAATCAGTAAGTCAGGCATGCTTCTGAAGTATTGGTGGGAACCCATTCACATGCAGGAAAAACATGTACAGTGGAAGAGAAAGACAGTTACACAATTACATTTTGAATAAGTTTACATGCAAATGATGGAGCTATCTAAGTGATATTCAGATTTCAAAAGTGTGCTGGATTTCTGCAGTTCCCTTAATGAAAAAAATCAACTTAAGTTTCCATTAACAGGGCTCTCCCCTTACTACAGTGAGATTGTATAAAAATAGAATTCACGTAACCTCAAGAAGCAATAAGTTTAGAATATCGTCCCCTGCCTCTCAAATTCAGAAGAATTTATTTCAAAATGCTGAGGGATCCCAAATGCCAGGTGAGGAGATTATTTTCTGTATGTTGTAATGTTCTATCAGTAGGGCTCTACCAAATTCACAGCCACGAAAAACGCATCACAGACCGTGAAATCTGGTCTTTTCTGTGCTTTTGCTCTACACTATCGTAGCAGGGCTGTTACCCCGCTTCTGTGATAAAAGGAGTGAGAGCAGCTGAGCGAGGCTGGCTGGCCCTGATAAGAGGGCTGTGAGCAAAGAGCTGAGTGAGAAGGGCCCAGCTTCCTGGGAGAGACAGGGTATCTTCGGCAGTGCTGAGGAAGGGGCAGGCTGAGCTGGGGAGCTCAGGCCTAGCTACCTCCCAGACTGAGGCCTGGCAGGAAGGCCTAAGGGGGTACTGGGGCTGCAAGGAGACAGCTGGGCTAGAAAGGCAACAGGTCCAACCCCCTTGTCAATATGAGTGGCCATTACAGACTGCAGTTTGCCCAGAGAAAGGGGGCTAGATGACGACTGACACCCACTGAGGCAAGGTGGGCATAGGGGGAGGGGGTTTTCCTGGGAGAGGAGACCCAGAGTATGGTGGCACTACTGTGGGGCAGCAACCCCAGGTAAGGGGCACCGGGGTCTGGGAGGGACATGGGGCCAGAGGTGGTGGAGATGAGGAAGCAGGTACTGGTAGGGAGAAATAGGCCAGCAGGAGCTGCTCTGAGACTGGAAAAAGCTAATTTCCGAATGACAAGCAGGAGGCGCCGCAGTGATGAGTAACTGCCATGCTACAACTATACAGGACTTCACAGGGAAACCAGCATTTCTCAAGTTAAGGGTCCTGACCCAAAGAGGAGCTGCAGGAGGGTGGCAAGGTTATTTTAGGGGGGTTGCAGTATTGCCACTCTTACTTTTGCACTACTTTCAGAGCTGAGTGGCGGCTGCTGGCCAGGTGTCCAACTCTGAACGCAGTGCCCTGACAGCAGCAATGCAGAAGTAAGGTGGCAATACCATACGATGCCATCCTTACTTCTGTGCTGCTGCTGCTCTGCCTTCAGAGATGGGCCCCTGACCAGCAGCCACCACTCTCCAACTGCCCAGCTCTGAAGGCAACGCCACCGCCATTAGCAGCGCAGAAGTAAGTACTGCAGTACTGCAACCCACCCCCCCACCAACCCCCCCACAACTCCTTTTTGGGTCAGACCCCTACAATTACAACACCATGAAATTTCAGATTTAAATAGTAAATGTCATGATTTCAGCTATTTTTAAAATCCTATGACCGTGAAATTGACCAAAATTGACCGTGAATTTGGTAGGGCCCTACCTATCAGGGATACGCGGTATACCCAAAAGTTCGGGGTGTACAAATTCTGCAAGTGTGATTAAAAAACCCACAGTCTCTACCATCAAGAAACCTTTTATGATAAGTCAGTTATGTTGTGTTGGAGCAATTCAGTTTTGTTTTGCTGCTCTCATCCATATTATACTCCAATCATAAGAAGTATTAACACATGGTATAATTAGTAAGACATTTATTATTTTAGTCTGAAGACCTATCAAACCATCCATAGGCAGTGGCAATAAGGCAACAGCATGATCAATCTCCACTTCATGAGATTACTGATCTAGTAATACACCTCTACCTCAATATAACGCTGTCCTCGGGAGCCAAAAAATCTTACTGCATTATAAGTGAAACTGTGTTATATCAAACTTGCTTTGATCCACTGGAGTGCGCAGCCCCGCCTCCCTGGAGCACTGCTTTACCACATTATATATCTGAATTCATGTTTATCGGGTCACGTTATATCAGGGTAGAGGTGTATTATGCAATGTAATAAACAATAATAAGAACTGCCAGTCCTCGATTACAGTTTCCTCTTAAAATTCTGAACATAGGTCCAAGGTTCAGGCATTAAAGTTAAATAAAAGTCCAAACAGCCACATATGTATAATCTAAAGTAATAAGTTTGAATGTTGGAGGCAGCATTCAAAAGTTTTTACACTACGAAGAACACCTCTACCCCCATATAACATGGGTTCGCACACAATGCGGTAAAGCTGTGATACGCTGCTCTGAGCAGCATGTTAAGGGTGACAGGCCGGGGCCAAGGGGTTGGATAAGAGGCAGAGGGTCTTGGGGACGGTCAGGGGTTTCCACCCCAGGGTCCAAGAGGGAGGAGCTGTGAGGGGGCATTTTGGGGGGCCCCTCAGTCCCAGAGAGGCCAAGGGGTTTAGCAGGGCGGGGCGGGGGGGGGGGACTGGGAGCAGCCCCCTCTGCTTCCCTTGCCCTGGCCTCAACTGTGTCGCTTTGGGGAGGGGGATTGAGGGGAAGGGATCCCTTTGCACTCACCAGCAGCGGCGGAAGCAGAGCAGCCAGGCCCCAGCCCACTCCACTCCACCACCTCCCAGCCGCAGCGCTCTGCTTCCCGCTGCCAGTGAGCGCGGGGGGCGTTCTTTCCCCAACTTCCCCGCACTCACCGGTGAAGGAAGCTGAGTGCTGCGGCTGGGAGGTGGCGGAGTGGAGCGGACTGAGGCTGGGCTGTTCCGCTTCCCGCCGCTGCCGGTGAGTGCCTGTCAGGAGGCGGGGAGCAGGGGAGTTGGGTAGGAGGTGGGGTCCTGGAGGTGATTAGGGACGGGGGTCTCTGGAAGGGACGGTCAGGGAACAAGAAACGAGAGGGGGGGCAAAGCAAGTTCGATATAACACGGTCTCACCTATAATGTGGTGAGATTTTTTGTCTTCCGAAGACCACGTTATATCGGGATAGAGGTGAACTTTGTCTTGAATTAAGTCTAATATGTTGAACATGCTGAGACATTCTGGGATGTCAAATATTGCTTTTACATCTATGGTACTTTTATACCTAGCACGTATTGCTACCGTAGGTAGCTAAGTAAAATTTTTGGTGTCTTTTTTTCTCCCCCAAAGGAATTCACTTTAAAATGTTGTGTTTTGTCTATATAATGCTATTTCTCCACTTCGAACTCCTCATCCCAAACTAAAGTTGTGAGAATGGGAAAAATGTTTTTCTTTCTTTTCCAATGTGCAACCACAAACAAGTATTGTGATATTATTCCTTAACTATGATTTTGCAAATAAAGAATCCACTCACCATTGTCTTTCTGCTTAATGACATAAAAATGAAGGACATCATGTAAAAGATGTCATACAAGGGAAAATTTAAAAAACATAAAAGCAATGTCCAAATGCTGTTAAGATTCTGACTTTTTTCCCCTCTATATTCATTACTATAACATACACAGTGATTTAGAAGTGTAAATCAGATATTGTTAGAAAACCCCTGAAAGTCTTAATTTGGATTTAATGGCTTAGGTCAGACAACTATTTTTGTTTTAATACAAATGCACTCCATCTATAAGTACGCGCACGCGCACACACATACAGAAGCCAACTAAACTTTTTTTGGAGGGTGGCATGGGATGGCAGTGGAAAGAGGAAGTAATTTAAACCAAAGTAAAAATGGGCTCCATCATGATTTTTTGATAGTGAAAAATAAAAATCTTTAGCTAGAGAAGATTTTTGAAGTGATGTATTGGGTTCATATGAAAACAAAGAAAAAAATTTTTTCCAATGAGCATCTCCTCCTCCTCCCCAAAACCCAGAACAGGCTGATAAGCTTTAATTATGTTAAATCATAGCTTGTTTATTTTCATACCTACCTACCTACGAGCATCTTGAAATATTTTCAGCCCATGATTTCTCTTTAGGGCTCGCCATAAGTTTTCTGATGAAACAGTTTTCTAATAAAAAAAGCTGATTCAACAGAAACAACACTGACCATGTCAATTCAATCAAAAACTTATGGAATCTGATCTGTCAGAAAACTGCTTGGTTTCCTGACAGCTTGCTCGCTCACCTACCTGGATTGCCAGCTGCCTAAGTACCCTGCTCCACCCCTGGCCAGCTCTCAGGCTTTCCTGCTTCTTGGGCTGCCTGGTAACCTGCTTGGCTGGTTCCCAGGCAGCCCACAACTCACCCTCCATTTGGGCATCAGAAAGCTGAAAAATTACATTTCAGTTCTCCTGAAAGGAGTTTTTCTGAAATTCCCTCTCCCTCCTCCCCCACCCCACCAAAAAAAGACCCAAAACACATTTGAGGTTTTTGTTCTGATTTGGAATGAAAAAAAATTTTCATGGGAAGGAATTTCTTATTTTCATCTTCCAGCCAGCTGTACTTCTTTTACTGTTTATTCCACACATTCACCTGCTGAACCCAACACTGAACTTTTTAGCAGGACATTTCAGCTAATATGGTTCAGTCATTTAGAAGAAAAAGGTTAGGGGAAAATGTTTGCCCATGTTAAAAAAAAATCATACAGCTATTTTACTGAGCAAGTCTAGAATCCACTGGAGCAGAAACTTGAAATTTGACTGAGGGGTTGCACTGATGTCAGAGATGTGCCTTTTGCTGACTGGGTGAAAATCTGCCCAAATCTGAAAAATCACAGTTTGCACATGCTCAGTAGATACTCATAGCTAAATTCCCAGAAGATTCCATTTGCGTCTGTGCACTGAGTGGACTACATATAACACCATTTCTATAGACTGAGCATGTCCTAGTTCAGGATTGTATGGATAGAGCAGTATTTTCCCTGCAACTGTTCTTCTCTGTAGCTGAGGGGACAACTATAGTTTCAGGCACCAGAATTGAGACCTTTCCTGCACTCTGTTCATGCCCAGGCAGGAAGGAAGAGAAGGAGGATGCAGTCAGAGTGGGATGCAGGGGGTGAGAAATGAGAGGAAGGGAGAAATAAAGAAGTTCTCAGTCTCCACAGTCCTCTGCTGTCAGCAAATAGCTGTGAAACCCACTGGCAAAGGGTGTATGTCATTTGCCTCTAATTCCTGATCCATATACTCAACCTTACTCCATAAGGCCGAGTGCAGAGGTCTATGCTGTAGATCCGAAGGTCTGAATCCACTGATAACCCTAGTTGGAGGTCAATATGATTCCACATGATACAACTTTTGTTTTTTCAGTTTTTTTTTAAATATAGGAAATGGTATTAAAAAATCCTATGCTGAAAGAACATTAAGGTTACAAAGTCAATCATTCAAAAGCTGGGAACTAGTAGAATTAGGTTGCTGGTATTGTGAAGAAAAATGTATTAATATTTGTGAAGCATTTAAGACACTTAAGAGTACCACAGAAACAGCCAGCACAAAATTAATAATTCTTTAGTCAGTGCAGGGTTTGGAAACTGTGCATTAACAAAGCTGATGGACACACAATACAAGGAGGATAAAAAAAACACAACAAACTACCAGAGACAATACACGTGGGGGCACGCAAGGTCCCATGCTCTCCCCCAGATTTCTGCCTTCCATTTAGCAACAACTAAATGTTACAAGGGGGACCCATCTAGCGAGGCCACTTCACGCTCTGCCCCACAGAGTGGGGTGGGGAATGGGCAAGGCCTTGGGTTACCTCTTGCCAGGAGGCCCAGCAGTGAGAAGGCAGCAGCTCCCCCTCACCATGTATCCATACAGCTGGCTGTGGGCTGACCCTTCCCACCCCCTGCTACATGGGACTGCTTCTCCCTCCCTGCTGCTGGAGTCCCAGTGCCTCCCACTGCCTACTTTGCAGACTACCCTGAGGCAAATGCCCCATAGCTGTTCCCAGGGCAGGAGCCACTCTCCCACTCATATAGCAGTGCAGGGGCTCTACACAGGGAAAATTGCCCCCCTCGCACTACAGTGGGAGTTGCCATGTCTTCTACAGCTACAGTTTCTAAGATGAGTGAGGGGGCGGAGGTGGCAGGTGGCAATCCCTTCCTGAGCCCCACCACACGGGGCTGGCCTGAGCCACCTGGAAGTATTGCTCGCTCCCTCGAATATTCCTCCACGGTCCCCTTGTGAGCGCGCCCCCAGTTTGAAAACCTCTGTTCTAGATGAAAAGACAAGGTTCTATATCCAGTGCCCCTCCCAACCATTAAATTGTGCCACCTCTCCAATCAATAGTTATGTGTTGCCTCTGCTACCAATTCATTGAATAAGGCTGGGGTCCTATAGGAAAAAAAATAGTACGTGATCACACAGTAAGAGTGTGTATGCATTATGATACAGTCAAGGGGGCTTGATTTCATAACCTTAATGTTCTCGCAATGTACTTTTTTTAAAATGTAATTTATGAACAGACAGGCAAAGCACTCGAGAATGTGTTGTAGGAAACAACTGTTGATTTATCTTCTCTTTTTGCTAATATAACAAGTGTTTTCCAACATGATTTTATATGTATGTCCAGAGATTTATTTATTTTTTTAAGTAAGGGTTAATTACAGCAAAGACATTTTAATAGTGAGAATCAAGGAGAAAGGCACTTTGGGACTACGTGTATTGATGCTTCCTTGTAATAACTGACGTATATTGGTATAAATTCAGATACTTAGACAATTTTTATGTATTTCATTTTTGCATTAATTTACATGCTACATGACTATTTTAGGCATGCCTCAGCAACTGAGTAAGGGCCACACTTTAATATCCCTCTACATTTGTTTTTTAAATTATATTTTCAAACAAAGGTCTACAAAGATATTCTTAATAAGTGGGAAAGATAAGGAGTTTAAGGGTATCTTTTCTGACAAAAAAAATTGATGCTATAAAACATTTATTCAACATTAAGAACGTCTGACAAGCTATATACATTTCACATTCAGTGCTACAATAACATCTTGACATAAAAAATGAGCATTACCTCTGCCAGCTTCAGTAGACCCTGGCTAACAATGGTGGCTCAACCACCAGCTCTGTAGTCATAGGTTTCCAAACAGGGACGCAGATGAGGGATGAAGACATGCCAGTAATATTCAAGTGTTAGATGACTGATGATACCAAAGATGCAGCAGCAGTTAACTCAAAGGGAAGCAAGACAAACACGTGGTGCAACAAACAGAGTTGATGGTGACCTGCCAAGAGGCGTTAGTAAGCTAAACTCACTACATCTATGTAATTAAAAATGAAATACTACCAGAACATCCCATTGGTGTCATTTCAACAACCCATGTGCTTTGATTTGCTTTTTCTATCAGTTGTTAGCATCTATAACAATTGATCTCTAATGCCAATTATGCATCAAGCACTGTTAATACACCAAAGCTATTAGATAATTTATAGGATTAGAATCTACATTAACATAGCTGGTTTACTCTCTCCTAACTGTGATTTGTATCATGCTATTGTGCATCGTAAGGGACCTCTCAGGACTAACAATTTCTAACTGAATGCACTGTACTATCATTATTGATAAATAATATCACTTGAGCAATTCTTACCAAGAAGTATGTAACCTTCCCCTGAACAGAACTGCACAGGAGAACATTAATACCATAGCTGTTAACACATACTTTTTTTTGTTTGTAAATGAGTGTTTTACTTGTAATTACATTGTTACATGTAATGTCACAGAAAGAGCATCTACAATATGAAATTTCTGATAAAAAGTTCAGAAAAGGCTAAAGAGATTCATTTACTCTAGGATGGCAGTTATAACTGAGGTGATTTCCATATGAGTGAATGAAATTGAAACTAGAGGTATTTTCCCCTCCTTCCCTTGTAGTAGCTTCCTCATGTTTACTATGAAGAAAGAGGATGATCATCTTAATAAATTTTGGATTTGGGGGTTGGTTGGTTTGTGCTTGTTTACTCCTATGCTGTTTTCTTACATAGCTGATATTGTTTGTCTAAAGAAAGGCTTTGACACCTCTGTAACACAAGCATATTTGTGTCAGCACAGTAATATCACATTTATTACATCATCCATCATTCCCCCTCTTGCTCTTGAAAAAAAATAAATGGCTAACAGATTTGTAAGGGAAGGAGCAGAAGGATAAGAGCTAAACCAGCTTATAACAATTAATCATATTAAACAAGCATATTGATCCATGCCAGAAACACAAAAATTAAAACATACTGCTAGTTGCATTCTTGTTTTACTTACCAGATTTGTAATCTAATTTTCTTTCCTCTTAGCTCTACTGTTTTGATTTTAAAATCAACACCTATAAATAAAATACAGTAAACAAAAAGGAGGAATAAGAAGCAAAAGCAATGAGGGCGTAATTTAAAATGAATTTTTTTGTACCTGTGCATGTGTTATACTAATACACTCACAACACTTTGAACAAACAGGGATTTACACCACTGTGGGCCAGCAGGGGGAGGGAAGAGAGTTATTTCATATAATCTGAGCTATTCAGCCCAACCACTGTTGAAAATGTTTTTCAAGCTATGCAGTATTGTCACTAGCAGCTCTAATGACACAATAGGAAGAAATAGGGTATGATCACTTCCTTCCCTCTATTCATGTTTTATAGTGATTGCCAGGAACAACCAAGCTCTAATTATGATTGTCACAGACTCCTTCCATGTCATGAACAGAGTCAACCTCTCTGCCTCAATTTTGCTATCTGTAAAATGGGAATAATATTTCTAGGTGTTGATGTTTAGTTTTTGTAAAGCACTCTGAAGATGACAGTGCTCTATGTTTTTATCCTGGAGTTGTACCTGGTTTAAAATATTATCAATGGCTTTTACATCAGTGTTTCTGTTATAAATTTGACAGCTGTGTATTCTGTATACGTTGCTAAACTCTGAAATATGGCTTCCCATACTTTGTGCAGGAACATATCTGAGGGTGAAATATAAAAAATATTGTTTCTTATGAGTGAAAATACTCCAGTTTCAATTTTTTTGTTATACTGTGAAGGGTTAATTAGCAATTTCTATGGGTGATCTCTCACAAATTAACTAGAAAGAACAGTACTTCGATATTATAGTGGTTACATGGCAGTGATTCTCAAACTTTTGTACTGGTGACCCCTTTCACATAGCAAGCCTCTGAGTGCGACCCTCCCTTATAAATTAAAAACACTTAAATATATTCAACACCTTTATAAATGGTGGATGCAAAATGGGGTTTGGGGTGGGGGCTGACAGCTCATGACTCCCCATGTAATAACCTCATGACTCCATGAAGGGTCCTGACCCCCAGTTTGAGAACCCCTGTTATATGGCCTTGTGGTCAAGTATTATCCAAAAGATTTGCGAAGTTATAGAGTGCACACTAAATATTAATGATAAATTCATACAAGATTCATATGAAAAGTAACATTTCAAAATAAAATTTAAGTTGATAGAAAAATCACAGACAATTGACAACATAAAAATGCTGCATAAATCCATAAAACCCAAGCACACAAGAATAGCTCCTCAACTACGTGAAGTGCCAATATGCTTAGTGTTCCAGGATATTTTACATACATTTTCTTGTTTGTCAGTTTCAGTCCCATTCTCTTAGTGTGATTTTGTATGAAGATCTTTTTCTTTAAATCTTATTCTTGAAACCCACACCCCCATAAAATACTACTATATTTAAGAGAAAGAAAAGCAGGAGGGGCTGGTTCAGACTAATACCATTAAACTTACACAGAAACGCAGAAGTATACTGTGTTGGAAACTCTCCCAGCCACTCCAATTATTTCACATAACAATGTAAACCAGTATGGTAAAACAACAGAAACAGAGGAGATAAAATATTTCGGAAAGTTGTTTTTCTAAAGATTGCATTGGCCAATTGCCTAGTGTCCAGCTAATAGTGCTCAGTAGAGGAGTGGACTATAAAACTTTTATTAAAAAAAGCTGAATTTGGCCCTTTGGTTTTACAACACTTGACTTCTACACACACCAAAATATTTTAACATTGTTTTTCATGACTAATGGTCTAAAACCTGTTATATGGCAAATCTGGAATACACCTCTACCCCGATATAACGTGACTGGATATAACATGAATTTGGGTATAACGTGGTAAAGCAGCACTCCGGGTGGGGGGAGGGGGTGCGGCGCACTCCGGTGGATCAAAGCAAGTTCAATCTAATGCAGTAAGATTTTTTGGCTCCCAAGGACAGCGTTATATCAGGGTAGAGGTATAGTCTAAAAGTAAGGAGCTTTGTTTAAAGACTGTTCTGTCAACCTTAGCTGATTTAGCTATATTGCTGCAGAATAGGGATGCCAAATATAAATATTTGACCAAATTTTAATACACAAGGTTAAATTTTAAGAAACAAGAAGGATCCCCTCAACTCTATTTTAGTCTACCCTACTTTAGTTTGGCTAGGCTGAGAACCAGGGGGATAGACAATATCTATTTGCTTAAACAAAGAACACGTACATTTAAAAAAAATATTCATATCAAACTGTACACACAGCTAAACTACAGAACAAAGTTTTCCAAGTATTACCCTTGTATTTCCTCCCATCTCCTTCCAAATATTTAGCACACTCACTGCATCTTAAGATATATTGTAAAGTTCTTCAAAGCAAAGAATGTGACTTATGTTTACATCTAACAAAATGGACCCCAAATCTTCTTTGGGGGTTCAGGACCCTACTGCAATAGAAGCAGTAAGGAATAAAACGAATTATAATATGCAGCCTGAAATTTCAGCAGACATTGTCAAATACTTTATAACTCCCTTACTTTAGGATGTGTGTGTTTGTGTTTTTTAAAGAGTCTATAAAATTCAGAATATTTTAATGAAACTGATTAAAAACTAATCAATTTTTTTCTGCATTCTTGAAAGCCTAATTATAACATTATGCTAGAGTTAAGTAAAAGAAAATGAAACTGATCAGTCAGAATATGCTGTCCAAAGTATGTGAAGTACAAAAGGACAACATAAAAATTTTTTTTTTTTTAAAAAGAGTTAGTAACACAGCTAGAAGTTGTTTTTTAAAATATAATTTCTTGACAGTCCTCTTTAATCTGCAAAATGTAAGCATCCAAAGTATCATTATTTTGTCTGTAGATGATAATTTTAAGGTGCTACAGAAATCATCACCATTTTAAAATATTACATCAACATACAAAGATATAACTCAAGAAACAAGGAAATTTGGCTTAAATGTATCTAGAACAACTCCCAATCAAACTATTATGTCTAGTATGTAACATTCCATTCATGACTTACCATCTAGTGAATTTTCTTTAAATTGAGTTCTTAATTTCAACATTCAGTATTTCCCAACCCTGAGAAATGGAACAGTACATCAACTTTTTTGCCTAACACTACAAGAATCTACCCATTTGCTTGAGCAGAGAAGGAGAGCAGAAAGCTCAGAGTGAGGGGCCAAATGCTAGATTAAATCACAAAGGCAGCAGAAAGAATACCATGCTGCTGGTCTGCTGAAATGCATCATATGTTCCAAACTGAAGCTTTGTAAGTTGATGTCTTGAAGGAAACAACTGATAGGATGCAGAAGTGCAGAGTGGAAGAGTGCATTCTTCTACAGAATTATTCCAGTGATTTAACATTTAAAAAAAAGTTAGTTGGGCCCCCTCAATAGGCTTCAGAGCTAAAGCTCCAGCCTGAGTTGCAACTTCCACGCATTATCTCTGCAGCTGTTTTTAGAGAGCCAAAGGGAGCTCTGCTAGCCCCCAGGTTTGTTCACACAACTTGGGCTAGCAAGCTCACTCCTGCAGTCTACAAAATGCTATGTAGACAAACTCTAAAGGTACATGCAAGGCCATAAACATGCAAAACCCTATCACCACCAGATTATGCTGCTGCTTCTCTACAAAGTGGAATTTACTTCTAAATAAAAATGAACATTCTGAAAGCCAATGGAAGATTCTGAATCATCTGATTCCAGTTTTAATTTTTGCAATCTCATCTGTTTCTCAAATTCAAAAGTTAATTTGATACTTATTACAAGTGTTTTTACAGTAAGAAAGTGTTATTTATAGGGCTGTCAAGTGATTAAAAATTAATCGAGATTAATTGCACTGTTAAAAGAATATTTAAATATTTTTTGGATTTTTTCTACACTTTCAAATATACTGATTTCAATTACAACACAGAATACAAAGTGTACAATACTCACTTTATTTTTGATTACAAGTATTTGCACTGTAAAAAACAAAAGTAGTTTTTTTCAGTACACCTAATATAAGTACTGTAGTGCCATCTCTTTATCATAAAAGTTGAACTTACAAATGTAGAATTATATACAAAAAACAAAACCATGTAAAAAATTTTAGAGCCTGTAAGTCCACTCAGTCATACAACTTGTTCAGCCAATTGCTCAGACAAACAAGTCTGTTCACATTTGCAGGAGATAATGCTGCCCCCTTCTTGTTTACAACGTCACCTGAAAGTGAGAACAGGCGTTCTCATGGCACTGCTGTAGCTGGCTTCACAAGATATTTACGTGCCAGATGCGCTAAAGATTCATAAGTCTCTTCATGCTTCAACCACCATTCCAGGAGACATGCATACATGCTGATGACAGGCTCTGCTCGATAACAATCCAAAGCCATGTAGACCAATGCATGTTCATTTTCATTATCTGAGTCAGAGGCCACCAGCAGAAGGTTGATTTTCTTTTTTGGTGGTTCAGATTCTATAGTTTCCGCATCAAAATGTTGCTCAGATCTTGGAAGGCACTTCAGATTCTTAAACCTTGTTTCAAGTGCTGTAGCCACCTTTAGAAATCTCGCATTAGTAACTTCTTTGCGTTTTGTGAAATCTGCAGTGAAAGTGTTCTTAAAATGCCCAACACGTGCTGGGTCATCATCCGAGACTGCTATAACATGAAACATATACAGAATGTGGGTAAAACAGAGCAGGGGACACATAACTCTCCCTCAAGGAGTTCAGTCACAAGTTTAATTAACACTTTTTTTTTTTTTTTTTTTTAACGAGTGCCATCAGCATGGAAGCACGTCCAATGGAATGGGGGCCTAAGTGTGAAAGGGCACACGAATGTTTAGTATACCTGGAACGTAAATACCTTGCAATCCAGTTACAAAAGTGCAATGCAAACGCCTGTTTTCACTTTTTGGTGATATTGTAAATAAGAAGCAGGCAGCATTATCTCCCGTAAATGGAAACAAACTTGTTTGTCTTAGCAGTTGGCTGAACAAGAAGTAGGAGTGAGTGGACTTGTAGGCGCTGAAGTTTTACATTATTTTGTTTTTGAGTGCAGTTATGTAATAAAAAAAAATTAAAATTCTACATTTGTAAGTTGCACTTTCACGACCAAGAGATTGCACTACAGTACTTGTATGAGCTGAACGGAAAAATACTATTTCTTTTATCATTTTTACAGTGTAAATATTTGTAATAAAAATAATATACACAGAGTTAAATTACAACACAGAATACTATATATATGAAAATGTAGCAAGACATCCAAAATATTTAATAAAATTCAATTCAGATTTTATTGTTTAAGAGTGTGACTAAAACTCCTATTAATTGTGATTACTTTAAGCTAATTGTGTGAATTAACTGCACTTGACGACCTAGCTATTTATAAAAAATTTGCTCAAAATATGGTACCATAAAAATCTGAACCAACTGTACAGCATGTTATAGCAGACACTAGAAATGATTTTCTATCAAACAGGACCTTCAAAGTAAAAGGAAAAAAAAATCTAACCATCTGTTTCAAGTACTAACTAAGCCATATACAAATAACATTTACTTTGCGTAATCAGCTCTCGAAAATATGACTTGCAAAACACATTACACTTCTGAAATCTAAAAAGCAGTAATTGAAACTTCCAAGTGTCAATTGGTTTAGTATTCTTGACATTGTGCCAATTTACAAATTGTCAGTTTGCCTCTGGTCATTACAAAACAACCTAGATTAGCCTATTTGAACACTGGCTGGTGGTACAGTTAGACTAATTCTTAGTCATTCATGCAGTGGTTGGTCCTAAAATGGATCAGTGCTATAAAAACATGACTACTCATTTTAGGTAGAGTTTAAGAAATGCATTTCACGCAAAAATTTAAAAAAAAAAAGTGTCCCTCTATGGTTATTTCCCATGAGAAAAATGCAATAAACCTAACAGAGCTTTGCTCCAAAATTGTGTACCTTCCAAAAGTCATTGGTGAGGATTTAAAATTAGCTTTTTTGCAGAGTAGGAATATTGCATCTCTTCTGCCTTTTAATTCTGAGGCTTTGTCTACACTGCGCAGCTTTTAGCGACACGTCTGTGCCACTACCGCTGTGCTGCTAAAAGGGGTGCAGTGTAGCTGCCATTTGTCAGCAGGAGACAGCTCTCTTGACAACAAAAAACTTCCACCCCCAATGAGCAGCCTGGCAGGAGAGTGCTCCTGCCACCAAAACGCCCTTCACACCAGTGCTTTTCATTGGTAAAACTTTTGTCATTCTCTATGGTGTGTGCGTTTAACACCCCAAAATGACCGAAGTTTTGCCATCGAAGTTCCAGTGTAGACAAAGCCTGAGTTTGCTCAGTTTATTCATCAAAGGGTAAAGCTACACAGCAAATGAACATGTCATTGTAGCCATCTGAATACTAAGTCCACCAAGGACTCACTTTAAGAACTTGGGTTGCTAACATGCACTGAAGTCTATGCCATCAGATCTTCACTACTACTATTACCGGTGCTAGCTAAATTAATGCTAGTGCAGCTATGCCTACCCACACTACACCATCACCTTCGTTTGCTATGTAGACATACCTTAACACTTGGCGGGGTTCTATACCCTTAATGTTTTGCCACTGATATATTAAGAAAATACAGTTTGTGAAAAATGAAGTTGATAAGACAACAGTATGTCGACTGAGTTCATTATAAATATGGTTAACTGTTTTTAATAAAAAAGAGCAAGGAACATTTAATTAAAATTCCTTAATGGTAAAAATTTGACTGAAGCAGGAGTAAAACAATTCCTCTCACATGGAACATGAACTATTCAAAATACTTCTCTTAATATTAATTTAAAAGGTGCGTTGCAAAAGAGAAAAAGTGCTTTAATTCTTCATGATGTATAAAGACAACCTAACACGTCCTGTCCATACCCACGCAAGAGTTGTTTTTTACATTAGAAATATTAGATACTGTCTAGCAGTTTTTGCTCAAAGGCTCTTCAAATTGGAAACTTTAGTAAGATGAGATCCCCAGTGAAAACCAACTGAGAGGAAAAGAAATTTTAAGTTAACGCTCTGTTCAGTTTAAACAAACAATCCTCACCCTTTTAACTGAATGCTGAGAAAGCTCCCAACATTTCTCTAATCCTCCAAGGCGTCCTCCAGCAAATATGGAAAGAAAAGACTTGATAGTTCTGGTATCTGAGGTAAAACTTCCACCCCTTCCATTTATAACACTGCTGCAAAGGGAGGCACAATTTTATTTTCCTGTGCAGGTTACCTTTAAATCAGAGGACATTGTTTTAGCTAGTTCTCAAATATTCAGTATTTGGCTCCCTGGATTGATGAAGTGATCATTACAATAACAGTGACGTAAAGATCAAAGAGTCTAATATAAGAGAACACTTTATAATATGAAGTATATTCAAACATACCAATGGGTCTTAAAAACCTTAAAAGCATACATTATATACTTAAGATTAAAACTGTTTATAAACATTCCAAAGAAGAGTAAAACACTAATTTCAGTATCAAATTTATTTCACTGCTTGGTTTCATGACAGTTTAATTTTTAAAGAAGTCAATCAAAACTGCTGAACAACATTAAACCTTCCATCATTTTCTTATTATCCCTTCTATACATAATATTTTAGCCCTTGAAATGTGCCATTTATTTTAGCCTGTGTGGCTATCCTTAAGCCTGGTCTACACTACGTGGTTAGGTCAACATAAGCTGCCTTGCATCAACCTAGCAGTAGAAGTTCCTTCACTTAAATTTGGCTCCCCCTAACATAAGTGCCTCTCTACATCGATTTAGTAACATCACCTGCCCAGGCAGTATGGATTCAAGGTCGATGTAATTAGGTTGAGTGTCAGAGCAGACACTGCATTGCTTATGTCAACTGTTACCGGATTTCAGAAGCCATCCCACAATGCCCCACACTGAGAATACAATTGATAGAAGCGCTCTTGGTGAGGATGTACAACCCCGACACAAGGACTCAAGTATGTGTGCGCACACACACAAATGTTTTAATAACTGTGGTGGCTGTATGCCAATGTAAATTAGGGTGAGATAATTTTGGCCTTAGGAAACTATTTGGAATCAGCTTAATTCACAATTTCTGCTCTATTCTGAACAGGTTTTTATATTGCGCTCATTACTGTTGTATATGAGCACAATCCTGCAGTGCAATAAGCAAAGTGACTACAAATTTATCATGTGTCTACTGTCTCACTCTCTTTCCCTAAAGGGAGAAGCATGTTCAGTGAAATATCTTGTTTTGGTCAGCTTGATTTTTTTTATACAGCACAGAAATGCAACATCAGTATTACTAACAACACATCTAGCTGTCCCACACAGAACTTCTGGCATTTCTAACCAACTCCAGTGCTTGTCACTTAATTTGAACACTATCTTAAAACTACATGTAATTGTATTAAAACCTCAGGAATCCCTTTTGTTGACCAAATTTTGCATAACTTAAATCACTGACTACAGCAACTTTTAATTTAATTAACAAAGACAAAATTTCTGAATAAGCAAACTTAAAAAAAAAAGGGAAAAACTATTCAGATTTGTAATTTCTTGGTTGCTTTCCACATTAATAATACTGTTACAAGAATGTTTAAAAATATCTTTTGTCAGTGTATGTGTACCTCATTTTGACAGTAAGAGAACAAGGATAGCATACAACATAAATCATTCCTAGTCTCCTCAAAGATCAGTCAAATTATCTTTGCTAATTGATTTAATATTGCAGTGATTAAAATTTAAATATACACTTCTGATTTCTACAGGCTCCTTCTAATGTCCCCATCACTGACTTTTAGGAGAGCAGAATTAACCATAGATTTTGAGTTTGGTAGAAAATTCTTCAAACCTTAAATAAAATAATAGACATGTGAAAAGGTGCATGATATACCCAACATTTTTTTTAATTATAGCCAAAGTATCAAAATATTACTAAAGAAGGAGGAGTAGAGACAGGAGACAAAAGCAGCCAAACCTGAGGAAATAGCAGCAACGGATCAGAACATGACCCGCATCAAAAGACATTAACAAAAACTTTAGTCTGCCACCTTGGCATTTGGGTGCTTAATTATGCAAACACACTGCAAAAACTGAACTGCACAGGATATAATCTAACAAAACAGAACACTTGATAACTGTTAGTAGTAAAAAGCGTATTAAATCTAAACAAAATCTTTTTTAAAAAAAAAGTTCATGTAAGTTCTCTATGCCACTAATCAAACTCATCTAAATTTCATTGAGGGAGCTGTTTGGCACAATACTGAAAATGAGGCCACTTATACTTATGTAGGTCCCCAAAGAGGAGCATGGATCAGTGTTCACGTTGCACTCCCTGTCAGTATCTGGCTCTGCAAAGCTAATGATCCAACCAGCAGACCAAATTCAATGAGGAATCCTGGTCACATAACACCTGAGGCACTTTGTGCATATGCTAAGAAGGTGCCCCGATATGGAGTCAGGATCCTAACTCTACCCAATCCGTATTTTAAAAGCCTAACATGCTCATCTCCATAAACCAGTGGTCAAATGTAAGCAAGCTATGTTAGGAGATGGCACGTGCACCTGCTTACGCTTACTTTGAAATGAGGCATGAACTTTGTGCCAGCATGTGATGTTTTGGGAAGAGCCAATAGGCTTTTATAATTCCCCTCCCTTTTTTAAAAAAATCCCTCCTCCCACACCAAGTCTTCAGTGTACCACAAGCAATAAATATGTTTAATATAAAATCATGCTACTCAATGTGAAAATTAAAATGAAGAATCCCAAAATGTCTTTTCCTTGTGTGCATGTTGGAATTGAGGGCTGTGTGTTTTGGATGCTCTTATTTTACAAACACCAACACCATGTTTGTCATCTGAAAGCCTCCAATTGGGGTCCAAATCTGTATTGCCTACACATTCAAGACTCCCAGGATCTTCAAAAGGGAGATTTGCATGAGTAAGGAGTGCAGATTTGAGCCTCTAATTTACATTTAAGTGTTCTCACGTTGTACTGATTCAATGTATTTCTTTCTCAAAACTTGCCTAACGTGCTGTCCTGAATAATTCTATTAATCAAGTGATTTTTCCTGCAAATTGAATGTGTTTGTCAAAATATGATTAAAAGCTTGAGCAAACCCTTATTAAAATATATAACAAATACAAGATTATGCATTAAGCCATGCTGTAAAACCTTCAAAACCTAACAAAGAATGTACTGGTTAATATTGATAGAATAAACATGTGAACTCTGTATTAAAGTGATTCCTATAAATGATCAACATGTGCATTTTTAAAAGCATACTTTTGTTACAAGAGTCATACAACCTTTTGGAATGATCACATTTCTAAGAACTACTAATCAGGCTTTAGGATACCTCAATATACAACTTCTAATGGGCATGTTATATGTGGAACTAAAACTGATAGTATCCTTTTAAAAAGTGACGGAATAGGTCAAAAAAAGTAATAGCATGCATGTGAAATTTGCTGAAAAACATTGTGTGCATTAGTGACAGTCAAAATAAGGGTAAATTGGTGAGTATGGTAAGTATGATGCATCTTGTTATTGAAAAATCATTTGATACTATTGCGTATATCACAGATTGATTAGAGGCAAAGCCTGGCCCAGGGCAGATTAAAATGCATTATTCTGGCTTTGGGGCAAGAGGGTTCTCAAGCAAGGCACAAACTGAAAAATACAGTTGAAAAAATATAGTTGGGATAGTTCTCCTAGTTAACGTACAACAATTTGTTTAGTTTTTTAAAAGGATTAAGGGAAGCTCCTCTGGTTAAACATTTATTAAGGTTTACAATTTTAAAAAGGGCAGGTAACAAGTGTAGTGAAGGAAAGAGGCAGTTGGAGTCATTTCAGCACACAAGTGACTTTGAGAAGGAGAGGAAAGCAGCAACAAATACAGACAAACAGAGCAGATGAATTCAAAATTATTTTAACATGTTAAATTTAAAGCCTATAAACTAACCACACTAAAGCTTTGATCTAATGTGCAGTGAGGTCAATAGAAAGACTCCCATTGATTTAAATGAGCATTGAAACAGGCCCTTACCTTTTTCCTGACTGAAATGACTCATGTAATCAACAAAGGAGAAGAAAACTTATATGGAAACCTTTTTAAAAGAAATGTAAAATGGTATGCCCATCATGCTCTATCAAGGTTCTTTTAATAAGTTATTTTTAAAATAAATTTAAGTGAAACCACCCATTTCAAAGAGCACAGAACAGGTTAAAGATCAAGAATGATTCATGGATGAAAACGAATGTATTAACTATACCTGTACCAGTTTAGAGGCAGGTATAATCAACTGCCCTTAAAAGTTTGAGCAGTGCCTAGCACAATGAGGATTCAATCCAGGTCAGGGCCTTTATTCTTTAAAGTAATAGAAGATGTTAGAGCACCCAAAAATTGAGATGCCCAAAATCATTAGTCACTTTTGAAAATTTAGGACAACATCCTTGTAAATATATTCACTAGGATATTACACACTAAACAGAAAGTTGTAATTGATTTCCAAAATGTTTTAATCATTGAACAGCTTTTTATAAAGTAAATCTTCAAATACATTTTTAACTTAAAATGGCAGAAGAGTGGGCAGAAGTAGATTTACAGTACTTTAGGTTAAGAAGTGTACCAACATTTTGGCAATGGGAATAGGAAAAGATGAGTTGCAGACTTCCTGTATTAACTAGATTTATGGGTTAACTTGAACAAATATTTGTATTTTTAAGACTTGTGATGGAGGAAGCTGCATCTGTGATAAATTACTGGGTTCCCAATACACAGACCAAACAGAAAACTTGTTAAGACACTTTTAAGCCACCTGCATTGCCCAGCTTTTAAAAAACTGGAAACTATTCATGGCATGAACTCAGTCCTTTGAATCTGAAATCTAACATTTAAAATACACCTTTTCTTTTAACTGGGTAGTAAAACTTGTCATAAATGATCTCATGGTACTTTGTGCAAGAATACGGGGGAGGGGACTTGCCCCAACACTGGCCAAATTCAGATGGAGGTACCTTATTTTTCCTTTCAACTGGTTATCATATACTTATTCACTCCTTGTCCTAAAATGTCAACTGTTGCCATGTAAAGCAGCAGCTAGGTTCCACCTCAGAGATTATTATACTTCTGTCACGGGTAAAAAAATTTCACTGTATATAATTCTCAGTTTCCAGAGATAAAAATACAAATCCATAATTGAGTATCATCTGCATGTTTTGTTGCTTCTGACACTATCTCAGCTGTTCACAGCCTGGACTGAGTTTGACAGCTGCACTCCACACTCCTTGCTAACTTAGAGCCCCTATATTTACTGTCATTAGAGTGAGCACTAAACTAGTACCAATTATGGGCTACTAGCTGTTCAGACTGTCCCATCGTGCCAACATAACCAACACAAGAAAGGTTTTTAAAGAGAACAAATTATTGTGTGTTTACTTGAGGGGGGGCACACTTAACCCACACACTATACATTCCTAAATACCATGACAACGTCTGTAGATTACTTGCATCACAAAGTGTTACAACAGCTAGTATTGATTAAACTTTCTGCAGCAAGCATGCCAACAGCTCTGTGTGTGAACAATTGGATTTTACCAAAAGAAAAGTTGAGAACACTGTTTCTTCTGGCATTAAACTGACCTCCTGTAAATATAAGTGGCTTCTTTAACTATTACCTGAAAATACTATCAGGTCCACCACTTGTTTAGTACACACCCAGATTGATTTTACTACTTAACATATTAAACACATTATAGAAATATAGAGCATTTCTATAATCAAGCTTAACTGAATAAATTTATTAATGTAAACTGAGCTGATTTTTCATTAAAAAGGCACTCCTCATCTACAGCAAGTCTTCTCTGAACTCACAGAATTACTGTCTTCTTTCTTAGCTCTTCTTTCTTAGCTCACAACTACAATCACATCAGTTATTGAAGAGTCCTTTGCATTTCTGCCTGTCAGATGGCAACAAGTCACACAAGACTGTACCTAATCCACTAACCAATTTCCATTTCAGAGCAAGTGTTCTAGATCTCTGCATCCCCCCTAAGACACATACAAAAAACCCCAATCCATGAGCTAGACAGACAGAAAGCCTCTGAAAGCATGGAGTTTTAGAGAGGTGACAAATGGCAGGAGTGAGATTTAAAAACAAATCTTTCATCATCTGCTGCCTCAAATTGCTGGGGGCGGGAGGGGAAGAGAGACATCTTGTATATGCTAATATTTAAAACATTTTTGGTATCAATATATTTTATCATAATTATCCAGATCCTGAAGATTTCGGCTCAAGATAATACCAAGTATTTCTAATAAGTAAAAGGAACAAATGTTAAAAAAAAAAAATTGACTAGATTTTAAGTTAAAAACCACCTACACCGAACTTAAATGTAGTTTCATGGAGAAGACCTAAAAGACCCCTGAATCCTGACAATTTGTTGTTTTCCAACCACATTTTCCTATTAAAAAAACCCCAAACTCTCTTGTTGCTGTGTGAGGAACTCCTAAAGAAGTCACTGACTACACAGGGAAACAATGAAAACTGAATTACACAATGCTGTCAAATGTGCTAATATTATGAAAGATCAATACTTTTATTCTCTATTTTCTTTCAGTTATAGTAATCTCTGGTGTCAGTGGAAAGTGGCGATGCTATCCCTAAAAGGATAACAAGAAGTACATCATCCGTTTGTGCATATATAAAGAGAATGACTTTTTTAAACAAAATAGCATCTTTGTCAAAATATCTAAAAGTACAAATACAAGCTGTGGTCTAATAGTAAGACTACAGACCAACTAAGAGTCACTATCTTAAGGTCTGGCATACAAAACTCTACACAGCAACATTTTGTTACTCATTTGGCAACAGTATCCAAAATCAGTAAGTATTTGAGATCCAGCAGGCTCCTGCTATGTAAATATAAAATTAAGAAAACAATGCTCTAACCAAGGAGTTTATTATTTAAAACAGCGAAGCACTATAGATATATAGTACACCATGTGCTGCTATAAGGATGTGCTGTTGAAATTTGACAGGTCATTTTTGAAAGTCTTCACAGAAGTAGTGTGCTTTTGAGGTGAGATTTGTTGTATAATTTATACAACAGAAATTTATAATTTAGTCAACTAATTTTGCGTTGTGGAATACGTAAACAAGTATTAAAATTCCTCATCTTTTCTATTGAATCACTTCCTCCCCTCTAAATGCACCAGCCTGGTGTGCCCATAACATCAGTAGGGGCAGAAAGCAGCCATTGGCTCCTACAGACCTGAGACACCCAACCATTTTATCAATCACATTTGAAATCCTGTGTGTCAGCCTGGTGCCTTGAACAGCCTACAAGTTTCACTTAAGAAATTATTAAGCAGATAAAGAAAACATTTTGAACTTTGGTCTGTTCGGCTTACACTGGTACAGCTAAATATAAAAATTAGTGTATAGCTGAGCTGGGACTGTCAATATTAAGGAAGGAAGTTTTATTCTAGAGTTCAAACTATTTTAAATACAGATTTACAATATAATCACTAAATCCCTTCCCCATGTGTATCTGTTTCTTCAGTTACATCTAGCTTTCTCCTCCCAAATTTGAGCTCAAAGCACATTCAATTTACAGAACTTCTCCCCCAACCTCCCCAAAAACCAGGGAAGCATGTCCTTGGATCAGTCACAAGATTTCCACTTCGGCTTCAACCACATTCTTTGTTTGTAATTCCAGAAAATCGTTCTCCCTGGAAAGGTGATAACATGAAAAAATAGGGAGGTGCTTGATGATTACAATTGAAGACCAAATTCTGATCTCAGTTTAACTTCAGTATGGGGTTATTTTGGATTTACACCATTAGTATAAAAGCAGAGTTTATTCTATCTTGTATTTTCTTCCCAACTTGAAGACTCGGTGCTATATGGTACGAAGAATTAAGAGGCAACTTTAGTACGTTAATTTGGGGCTATGAAAAGCTCGTGTTCTATTAACTTTAGAGCTCTCAACTTTAAAACTTTAGTCGTGAAGGCTCAAAATAATGCTTTTATTTTCAAGTATTTCTACATGTAATTTGGTGCAAGTAGATTCCTATGCTCCTTTGACGTTGCTATACTTTTTAGATCAAATATTTGGTAATCTTTTGTAACCACATCATTATTTATTTCCTGTTTTGCTAAAAATAGGAACCTTTCGCGCTTGAATCACTGGTTTATCTAGAAAATCAGATTTGTTCACTACTCAGATAAAAACTGACCAGTTTCCAAAGCACACCTCCCTCCAGTACTTTTTCCACGGAAAATCAACCGGGTTTTATTGCTAATCCCACCCAGAAAGAGTGCTTAATGTAGGTCAACAAGAAGTTTTCCTGCATACACTTTGTTCATCACCGGAGGAAATTATGAGTGGGTAGACATGCTTTATCGCCATGGGAGAGCTCTCCCGGCGATAAAAAAAGCCCACTCCAAACAACAGTGAGCGCTTTATAAAGCGCCATCTATACTGGCGCTTTTCAGTTCTAAAACTTTTATCGCTCAGGGGGGTGTTTTTTCATACCCCTGAATGACTAAAGTTTTAGCATTGAAAGTGGGAGTGTAGACACACCCTTACAGAGGATAAATTCTAATCCTAGTTCCATTTCCTTAACCTTAAATGATCTTGCCATGGGTTATGGAAGCTATCAGTGTTTTTTCACAACACCACCAGAATCAAATCTATAGTAACATCTCTTTAGATGATCCCACCGCTCTGGCACTTTTATATTGCACATTTAAGGTTTTGTAACAAAAAGCAGAACCTGTGCTCCTAACTTCAGAACAATGTACAGTTGTTAACAGAAAATCATGAGCACTACGAAGTTTAGCTTTTCAAAGAAAGCAGTAAGGAATAAAAACTGTCAAAATAAACATTAAAGCTGTCAAAACAAACACTAAAATTATAAAAACCATTTTAGAATTAATTTGTCAGAGGAAGATACCTCTATTTCTAAAAAGCAGCATTATTACTTTCCATCAGATGTTTAGAACTCTTCAGGCTCCAAGCTGCAATTAAGCATACATTTTACAGAAAGATAGCCTTAGCATAACAACCACCCTGTCACAACACTGAAAGTTCAGCTCCAAAATTAGGCCTGTAATAACAAGGCAAACTAAAATTTGTTTTTCAGGTGGCTCTAGGATTGATTCTTTCTTCTTCCCCTTAATCCTTCATCCTCCTGTGCCAAAAAATAAACTCTAAACTCTATAGCAAGATTTGATATAAAACAAATTGTTTGCTCTGCTAGTTGCTGTCCAAGACAGTGAACTACATACACAATGTAAGAGATGTTACTAATTGTCAATCTCAAACTAAAGCTTTCCACAGATCTAGAACCTTATGCTGAGCGCCTATTACATTTTCCAAGGGAAATACTTTAAAACCCTGAACCAATACTTGAATGCACATTCAGTTTGCTAAGTACTCAGACACCTTTTTATTTTTGACATTTAAAATACCTGCATTTTTAACATGCAGCATGGGAGGACTTGACATCCATCTCCTATTACAAGAGCATCATTCAGGGTTTGAGTGTCTTTTTTAAGAACACAATGGAAGGGGCTGGAATTGGTCGCAATATGTGCCAGACTTATCCTGAGAAGCAAGGGCTCTAAACTCCTCTCCACACCAGTGACGCCCGCCCGGGAAGAGGCTCTCTGGGAATTTTCTAACGCGTTACTCGCCTTTCCCCTATGCTCAGGGCTCATGTTACGGTTCCAGGGGCTGTTGGGGCCGAGGGTGACGCGCTTGAGTCAGAGGAGTGAGGCTTGGAGCAGGAGGAGGGGGGAACTAGTATCCACCCCCCCGCGATGTCAGGTCAGCAGGGGCTCAGGAGGGCAGCGGCCGCTGCAGGGGCGCGGAGAGGGCCCGGGCGGAGCTGTTCACAGAGGAGCAGCGAGGGGACACGACAGGTTGCTGGCGGCGGCTGTTTAGTTACGGGGTCGGGCTGCAGCTCCGGGCACCGGGCCGAGGGGCGGGCGGGTCCCAGCCCGGCCCCAGCGGGCACGGGGGCAATGCGGGAGGCGCGGCGCTCGCTCCGGCCCGGCCAGGCCGCTCTCCCGGGAAGCGGGGCTGGGGGATCCCGGCGCCCGCCCGCCCGGGGCTCTTACCCACGGTTGACTTGCAGGCCTCGCAGAAGGTGTCGTCGGTGAAGCGCTCCATCAGGCTGGTCTTGCCCACGCCCCGCGAGCCGATGATGATGACTTGCAGCTTGAAGTCGGCCGGGCGCGGCGGCTGCTTCCTGCGGCGGGACGGCGGCCCCGAGAGCGCCGGGGAGCCCCCCGCCGGCGAATCCCGCCCCGCCCGCCCCTGCGACTGCAGGCCGCGAGCCCGGTCCATGACCGCGGGCGCTCGCTGCGCGACCGCCGCCCCGCCGGCTCCCCGCTGCCCCGGGCCTGAGGGGAATGGCAACTCCGCGGCCGCCCGGACAACGAGCGGTCCGCGCCGCAGCAAGCGGGACTCGCCGCCGGAGGAGCAGCGCCCCCTAGAGCGCGGGAGGGCCAAGCTGGGAAACCGCCTTCACACACACACCCCCCGGGGGCTGAAAGGAATAAACACGCCAGTGTAGGTGTGTAGCAGCTAACAGTGTGGGGCACGCCTGGGGCCCGGCGTGCATGTAGCCTCTGGTACTGGCTGTGCTGAGCGCAGCTAGCCCCAGGGGTCCTGGGCTTGCCCTTGTCCCTGCCTGGCAGTGAAGCAGCCAGAGATGGGGATCAGCATTTCCCATGTAGGCTAAGTGCACCTACAATGTAGTTTTAGCTATGTGGGTCCCAGGATATTAGAGAAAGGAAGTAGGTGAGGTTTTGTGGCAACAAGTTCTGGTGGGGAGAGATACAAACTTTGGAGCCACACAGCTCTTAAATCCACCCACTGGATTTATGGCTTATTACAACAGCCTATAACCACTAACCCCCTTTTTGTCCTGTGACTGCAGCAGTATTGCGGTGTCAGTCTACCACGAATGGGCCCTTACTTGTGGTAAACAGTCTGTTCCACCTTCCTCAGACCTGAAGACGAGCTGTGAGTGGCTGGACAGCTTGCCTCTTTCACCAACAGAAGCTGATCCAGTAAAAGATATTACCTCACCGACCTTGTCTCTTTAAGGGCACATAACTGGTTGCACATGGCTAACTTTGGAAATCATATCACTGAGTTCCTGGCTGATTCACAGATTTTAACACCACAATGATTATTAGGTGTGACCTGATATGTAAGACAGGCTGCAGCATATAGCCCCTGGGATCTGCCCCTCCTACATCCACCACACTCTCTTCTAGCAGGAGAATTGTATTTCAAAAGGCCAGGGTGAGGTGGGTATTTTTTTTTGTTTTTGTTTTGTAAAGATTTTTTTTTTTTTTTAACCAGGGTGCTCAGTGTGGCTTCTGAGCTCTCATTTCCTGTCTTCATCTTCTCTGGTCAGTGTTCCCAGCCCCCTGAAGAAGTACTTAATTGTGCCATCATAGTTCTTAATTCAATTAATACACTAAACCTATGGTTGTGAATCAATTAGGATTGCTACACACAACATATGAGGCACAAACCCACAAAAACAACCAAGTGAAAAGCCACTTTAAAATACCTCCATTTCTTAACCTTCTCACAACAATTGTACACCACTTCCCATGCACACTGCAACCTTAACTCTGGTCCAGTCCATCGACACTTACCAAGCTCCTTCCCTTCCAATACTAGCAGTTGTGGCTGTTTGCTGCAGAATATTGTTGTGGTGGAGAACGTAGTTTTTTAAAGGTGATAATGGAAGGATGTCATTCCTAATGGGATGGCATTAAGCTTGCAGTGCACAGTCATTGACACTAAAACCTGCTCAGCAAAGTGGTAGAGATTCTCCAGCTAGGCAATTGGAAAGAAAACAGACCTGAGATGATCCTCCATCACTTTTATCTTGGAGCACTCAAAACTGTTTCAAAGTTCTGTCAGGCTGATGCAGTTGGAACTTACCCCACTGCGATCAAGTTTATGAAAGAATTTGTTTATGTATTGTCTCTGGTGCATGAAGCATCTCCACGATTTTAAACTGGTTTTCCCAAAGCTACTGGGGGTTTCTGTCATATTGATCTTCATACCTCTCCTTGTGAAGACAGCATTCCTGATGGCCAGTCTTCCCTACATTGTGTTTTATAAAGATAAGGTGGTCCTGTAGCCTCATTCCAAATTCCAACTTGATCAGGCAATTCTTCTGTCCTCAAGCCTCATTCACATCCAGAGATGTCAGTCTGCAGTTTTAAGCCATGATAATTGTAGTGCCCTTATGGGGTCTCTGTAGCGTTGTGATTGCCACAGTTTATCTTGAAACAGTCCCTAGTTGCTTGCCAGATGTCTCATCATGTGCCAGGCAAATACTACATAAACTTCCCCTTCTAGCAGCTGTTAGGTCCCAAAGAGCACTTTGCCAGTAGTCTGCAACCAGCCCATTCTTCCTAGGGCACCCCACCCCCTGCCCCAAATGCTCTGCCTCTGTGATCCAGTCCCTGACAACTTCTAGCCAAGTGCAATGGACCATCTCTTATCATGGTAACCTGCATCCTTCCTGAGAAAGACAAGAGCAATAGAGGATTCACCTGCCCTCTGAGAACCTATTGCAGCTTAGCTGATTCATCTCATAATTTGTATATTCACCACAAAAAGTCTATGGGGGCAAAACTAGGGGTCAGTCTGTCCCAGCTCAAAGGCTTGCCAAGTGGACAGAGTATGTATCTACAATTATTAGGATTTAAAAGGTGTTCCGCCTTCTGAAGATATCAGAGCACAGTCAGCTAGCTCTAATGCAGCTTCCAAAGCTTTCCTTCATTCTGTTTGCCTGTGATCTAATCAGGAATAGAAGTATAACCCTTCTGTCAGGTACCAATGGCAACAGCAAGGGTTGGGTTCAATCTGTCTAGTGGTTCTTTTCTAAAAATCAGTAAAACAACCGCTCACACCCCCACCCCGTGCCACACTTCTCTGTCATGCTCTGGGAAATTAAAATGAACCTCCTCAGTCACGTTTTTTAGATGGTTCTTCCCCACTTATAAGCACTCAGTACTTTGGGAACATGGAATCACAAGTATTTACGGGAAAGGAAAAGACAATCAAGAGAAACGTGAGAAACTTGTCTATATAGTTACATATAAAAAAATGAGCAACCCAAAGCCAAGCATCAGGAGTTTGGTCAACACATGGTTCCAAATTGTCTGGCTTAATAGCATCCAGACTCAGTTCGCCACAAATGCCACCCACCTAAAACCCAACTTATAAGTCGTATTAAACTCAGTGGTAGAGAAGCATCAAGGTTGGCTCTACTCCACTCGCCTACTCCAGTACAGAGAGAACTGCTGTGCCAGGTACCAGGCTGATGTAGGGGCTACATGGTTCAGTGATGTGATACAAACTCAGCTTACACTGGTCTGATGCTGCAAAGTTAGCTCAGTGCTGCTGCTCTCTTTTAGGGCAGTGCACAATTTAGCTATGAATTGCTGCTAGTTGGGTCAGGTCAGGTCTCACTGCAAAGTCCGTCTCTGCACTGCCACCACCATTGGTCCATTCTGGCATCATCCCACCAGTTGATGCAGCACAAGGTGCAGAAACTTTAGGTGTGGAACCCAGAACAAAATAGGACCTTTGGAGAAAGTCTCTGCTCCTTAGAAAGCACTCCTAGTCCCTAGATCACATCCTTTGCCCCCCGCCCTTCTGTGGCCCTAAAAAACCCTCAATGCCAACTGGTAAAGTGTTCCCTGTTCTCTGACGGGCGTGACAAACTCACTACAGCCAGCATATTGCTTTCATAGTATTTATCCAGTGAGAGGCAAATGAGATGTATCTAATAACTTGTGTCACCCTGATCCTCATAATCCTTGTGAGATATGCATATGGATGATATTTAAGGAGTTGTGTATATGTACTGAAAAGATGTGTTAAAATCTGTGTCCCAGGTAGAGTGGATAAACAAGTTTTGCCAGACAAAGGGATGTAGATTCACTTGTCTGCTTAGATTTATATGTAGACTGAGCACTGGAAGCCAGCACAATGGAAGTCTCATTTTTCATATGGAGTTAACATGAGGATGTGAAGATAACTTCAGCACCTCTGAAAATTAATCTAAAAGGCACCCAAAATTAGTGAGAAGAGATATAAGAATTTTGTCCCAGGTTTCCAGATTCCTAATCCCACATTTAAACCATATAATATTCAGAAGAGAAGATGAAAATGAATCATGAGATAATTAGAGAGACAAGAGAGGGTGAGGTAATTTCATTGGACCAACTTTTGTTGGTGAGAAAGACAAGCTTTCGAGATACACAGAGCTCTTCTTCATGTCTGGGAAATGTACCCAAGAGTGTCACAGCGAAATACAAGGCCAAACAGATAGTTTAGCATAAGAAGTTAGCACACATGCTAAACTATCTGTTCAACCTTGTATTTAACTGTGATGCTCCGAGAACTTCCAAACAGAGGGAGCTCCAGGCCCCAGCACGCCAAGCGTGTGCTTGGGGCGGCAAGACGTGGGGGGCGCTCTGTCGGCGCGGTGAGAGCAGCAGGCAGGCTGCCTTCGGCAGCTTGCCTGCGGAGGGTCCGCTGGTCCGGTGCCTGCCGTGCTTGGGGCGGCAAAATACCTAGAGCCGCCCCTGCTTCCAAAACATTAAGAAGAGCTCTGTGTAGCTGGCAAGCTTGTCTCTCTCACCAGCAGAAGTTGGTCCAATAAAAGATATTACCTCACCTGCCTTATGTCTCTAATGTCCTGTGCCTGACACAGGTACAACAACACTGAATACAATAATGAGATAGCTGACAGAGAAGGGAACAGTCAAGAACCAGCATTCTTGGAGAGTATGGTGATAGTCCTGCTAGACAGGCTAGGCTGAGGTGAACAAAGGAAATTAATGGAACTCGAAAAAGAAAAAAAAATTGCTGTTTTGCATCCAGGTTATACAGTGGATGAAATCTTTCAACTATATGATATTTTAGTGAAAGTGTTTAACAAATAATTATGAAAAAATTCTGAATTTTGATTATCTCCACTGCTGAATATTGTCAGGGATGGAGCTGCCCAATGGCAAGATAACAGCAAACAGCTGTCAAGACCACATGTGTGGTTTAATGTGTGATGGAACAATTCAACACTGCAGGTGAGCCAGCTCCATAGGCAAAGCAGTTAAAGGAGTAACATAGTAAGGTATCCCACTCATGTTAAAATCAGTAGCATCAAATGCCCAGGTAAAGCCAGAAGGAGAAAGCATCTGGAGAAGGTGCACTGCAGATGTGGTTTCATCCTTCCTTATACTACAAAACAGAACACACACTCTTACCTCAGAAATGGAATTGTCTTTATGTCCCTGTTGTGAGGTTTTTTTGTTTGTTTGGGTTTTTTTAAAAACTAGAAGAAGCTATCAGTACTGTTTTGAAGCAGAGGGCTTTGCATGCTACTACTTTTTTATCCTCACAGAGCACCATCTGTCACTAGGAATGTAGCAGGGGAGTTACAATGATTACAAAAAGACATGGAAAGGTTGTCCAATCCAAATTTAGATGGAGTCAAGGAACTATAAAACTAGTCTCCAGAAGCTAGATAGATTAATCTGGATTAGAACTCATTTCTGGTTAGAGTTTAAATCAGTTCATTTTAGCTCAGGCAAGTTTCTCTGTCTTTTAAGAATTTAAAAATTTATCTTGATGGGAAGAATGAAGGACTGAGGTCTGATCTGCATGCAGTTTTTGTACTATTGTAACTATTTCAGTTACGGGTGTAATTTGTTTAATCAAAATAGTTATACTAGTTTAACCCCTAGTTGCATGCATCCAACGAAGTGGGTATTCACCCACGAAAGCTCATGCTCCAATATGTCTGTTACTCTATAAGGTGCCACAGGACTCTTTGCTGCTTTTACAGATCCAGACTAACACAGCTACCCCTCTGATAATTGGTATAAAGGTGACTTATACCAGTATAGCTTTCCCTCCTTTCCGTAGAGGAACAAGCTGCACCTGGTATAGGCACTTTTATACTACTAGAACTGCAGCCATACTAGGGTAGATTGTCCCACTTTAAGTATGCTAGTATAGCTAAAGTGATTGAACTTTTGTGTAGACAAGGACAGTAATTTACACTTTAAAATCCTAAAACATTTCATATATACAATATATATTAAAATACCAGGCCCTGAAAAAATATGAGACCAAAACCAAATAAATGCAGAGGAAGGGATGGAATTTTGATTTCTTTGTAATTATTTGCTGGGGGAAAAAATCAATAAATTAGTGTGTCTTACGCTGTGAGTAGCACTATTGTCATTAGAAATCAAATCAGTACTGGACAGCAGATAAGAGCTTGGGGGCAGAGTTGACAGCATTTGCACAGCAGCTTGCAAGACCAGAACAAGGACTACTGAACTTTTAAAATGCCAACAGAATTTTTGAAAAGGAACAGACATACGACAGCTTTCATACATTTTCCTATTATAGACCATTCCTTAAGGCAGAAATCCTGTCAGGGTTCAATTCCCCAACCATCCTTTCAGTCGCACGCCTTATCAGGGCAATTATAGCACTTGGTTTATATGCTAAGACTTTACTGTGACTCTCCTCACCCTGGTATTTGAGCCCTTCACAAACATTAATGGATTTCTCTTTCAATACCCCTGTGAAACAGTAAAGTAGCATTATTATCCCCATTTTACAGATGGGAAACTCCAGCACAGTAACTTGCCCAAGGTCACGCAGGAAGTCAGGGGTGGAACTGAGAATGAAACATAAATCTCTTGAGCTCAAGTTTAGTGCTTTAACCACAATGATACCAATTCCACCTGCAGTCTGAGACCTATAACAACAGAAAAATAAGATGTAGAACAGCTAAAGTAGTGTGCATCCCAGAGTTTACTACATAAATTGCTTGCTGGTAAATACCAGTTGGGTTGATTACTCACTATTGCTTAAATGAACCCCTCTGCCCCCTTTCTAGATCTCCACTAAGCAAAAAGTTGGCATCATAGGACATTCTGTGATGTAAGCCAGACTATCAGAGAGAGATGATTTTGTGGAGGGTGGCGAGCCATTGGTTTCAACCTCCATTATGCCTCTCCAGAACTGTAAAACCACAAATGGGGCTCTTATGAGCTTTAGTGGGAAGGGAAATTACCCACACATTTCCCCTCAGTTTGGCATATAACACTTGCATGCCATGTTTAACCTTTCACAATCAGTGCTTTACATATGGGAGGAGCTGGCCCAGAAATATTTGATAATGCATAATGTTACAATGATTTAAAAAGTTTCAAATTATTATTTCTACTTTTTCTGTGTGAGATGATGGAGGTTTCTTTCATAAGAGGGTTGGTATTATAAATACTGTGCATCATGGAAAAATTCTTTTAAGAATATTAATATTTAGCCATTGAAGTCTAAAATCAGTATAATTACTGTGTAAATGGATTGGAAATGATCTTTAATATGTATTTCCTTCTTTTTGGTATCTCTTCCACTAGATACATATTTCCATCACTTAAATGGTATTTCAGATATGTCTTCTGAAGCCAATATTCTTCAGTTACGATATTTCAATTTCCCATTTCTACATGCTGTACAGGTAATCCCTAGCTGCAGAAGGATCTTCCTTGCGGACTATTTTTATAAGGCAATTAGTGCTTTCTTACAGAGCTGGCTTAGTGTATATTGTCCAGTTTGACTGATAAGATTTTTCAAATATGCTTCATCTCAACGTGGCAGTTTGAGTTTGGATTTGATTAAGATATTTTCACACTTGAGGATGGCCATGACTACCATGTAACCCGTTTCCAGCATGAGTTGAAACCTCTACAGTCTGAATAGCTGAAAATTGCTCCCCAAAAGTAAATGAAGTTCACTGTTTATTTTCTGCAATACAGTCTTTGGGTATCATTTACTGGATTTCTCCCATTTAATATGAAATATTGTATTGTATTGTATTGTATTGTATTGTAGCATGCATCTGATGAAGTGGGCTTTAGCCCATGAAAGCTTATGCCCAAATAAATTTGTTAGTCTCTAAGGTGCCACCAGTACTCCTTGTTTTTTTAATGAAATACTAGACGTCTTCACAATTGTACCTGGCTACATACACTGGACAAACAAATGTCTGTTTCATCTGCTGAGAAATGTCATTAACACTATATTTTTTCTTCTTTTGCAGTTATTAAATACTGTTCCCTTGTAAATTTGAGACTGTTTTTCCTGACTGGTGTTTATTCTGAGAAATAAAACCATAACTTTAATTGGTTTGTTTTCAGACATGAATATTTTGCTTATTGTATCAGAAAGAACTAGTTTCCTGAGCCAGCAGCATCAGCAGCTCCCATATCCAGACCTGAAGGAATAATAATCTTGGATTATATCAAGTCATCATATTTGTTTTTAATATCTTTTTTCTTTTTCAGATCCAATACTAACATTATGTTCACATTTCTGTACACATATGGAACATTCATCATCCAATTGTAACATGTCAGATCAAGTAGGATTAAATAAAAAAAACAAAAAAATAGAAAATGTCCTACTATAAACAGACTTTTTAAAATAGGCTATTGATTTTTAAGCACAACTCCTCATTGATTTCAGTGGGGTGTTCTGCTTAAAAAATTGATTCCAAGAGGTGCTTCCTTCAATGCACTTTTTAAAAAAGTGTGCAAATACAATGAAATGAGTAGGGACCCTTTATCAATGCTGTTGGTGTGTGAGGGAGTTCGCCATATTCTGATCTCAGTCACATCTGTACCTCTGGCAACATCATGTCTTGCAGATCCGTATGCAAAACAGACCTTGTGTATAAAACACTTTCCTTATGCAGAAGGTGGGGGAGATCAGCAGCCAACATGGCAGCATTCCACACCTTCCCTGTGATCATGGAGGGATTTCCATGGATCCAGGGATCACAAGTAAAGAGGAGGTGGGCTAGGGAAGGGGACCGAGTAGGCCAAGCTGCAGCAAGAAGGGAAACCTCCTTCCCCTGCAATCCAAGCACAAACATAATAGCTGCCTGCATGCTGGAGAATGCCTTAGCTCTCTTCCTACAAGCAAGCCGTGGCAGGCTGGCTCCATTGGAGATACTGTTCCAGGGAGGCTGGGAAGAGCCACAAGAGGTCCAAAGATGCAGATAACTCCATACTCCCAACAGATCCCTGGAGCTCAAAGGAGCTGTGTGCTGGAGCTCTACTTGCTCTGGTGGGGGCACTAACTGTGCCTCTTAATGAATGGACCAAGAGGAAACTCTGTGAAGGGGATTTTGCTGTATCCTCTGTGCAGATGTTAGTATGTAGGAGCACACTTTACCCTTCGATTAATCCAGTGTTTCCCAAACTTGGGATGCCGCTTGTCATGGTATAATTCCCCACTCTGAACCGTCCAAAAGATGGGGTACCAGCATGAATTCCTCAAAGCTCAATTACCAGCTTAATACTTGTAGCGCTGCCACCAACCAGGAATTTAAATGCCTGGTACACTCTGGTCCCCCCAAAACCTTGCCCCGGGAACCCCAAGAGCCAGATCCTCTGGATCTTAACACAAGGAAAGTAAACCCTTTCCCCCACCGTTGCCTCTCCCAGGCTTCCCCTCCCTGGATTACCCTGGAAGATTACTGTGATTCAAACTCCTTGAATCATAAAACAGAGAGGAAAATTCATCTTCCTCCCTCCTCTTTCCCCCTTCCAGACTCTCCCTGAGAGAGAAAGTAATTCTAACACAGAGAGAAATTCACCTTTCTCTCCCCCTTCCCTCCTTTCTCCCCACCAATTTCCTGGTGGATCCAGACCCAGTCCCCTGGGGTCTCACCAGAATAAAAAAAAAAACAATAGGGTCTTAAACAAGAAAATCTTTTAATTAAAGAGAGAAAAACAGTAAAAATTATCTTTGTAAATTTAAGATGGATTAGGTACAGGGTCTTTCAGCTATAGATGCTGGAAATACCCTCCCAGCCTAGGTATACAAGTACAAATTAAAATCCTTTCAGCAAAATACAAATTTGAACTCCTTCCAGCCAAATGCATATTTGCAAATTAAGAAACAAACATAGCCAACTCGCCTTATCTACCTAGTATACACTATTCTGACTGATAAGAGCCCTGATTGGAGAGAAACCTGGTTGCATGTCTGGTCCACTCTCAGACCAGAGAGAACAAACCAAAATAACAGCAACATACAACATTCGCTCCCAGATTGGAAAGTATCTTGTCCCTGATTGGTCCTCTGGTCAGGTGACAGCCAGGCTTACTGAACTTGTTAACCCTTTACAGTCAAAAGAGATATAAAGTACTTCTGTTCTATTAACTCCTACTATTTGTTTATGACATCGCTTGTTTAAGGAAAGCCCCTGGCGGGCCGGGCCGGTTTGTTTACCTGCTGTGTCCTCAAGTCTGGCCGATCTCAGCTCCCACTGGCCAGGGTTCACTGCTCCAGGCCAATGGGAGCTGCTGGAAGCGGTGGCCAGTACATCCCTCGGCCCACGCCACTTCCAGCAGCTCCTATTGGCCTGGAGCAGCGAACCACAGCCAGTGGAAGCTGCAATCAGCCAGACCTGCAGACATGGCAGGTAAACAAACTGGCCAGGCCCACCAGGGGCTTTCCCTAAACAAGGGATGTCCCAAGTTTGGGAAACACTGCATTAATGTAAGGGAATTGTTTCACATTTACACTGGTGTAAATGAGATCAGAATTGGGCTAGATCTGGTGCCTTAACTCTGTAGTCATGCTTTAAATTGAACTTTCCAATTTTGTATTTAGTTTAAATGTAATATGACAGTCATACATTAAGAAAATGATGGGTTTAAAGGTTTTTAACACATGCATATGAGATACTGAATGAAATTTCTTCACCACCCACCTTTTCCCTGTCCTTAAAGCTTGATTAATCTTGCTCTGTGCAGTTGGATTGAGGCAGAGTTGGAGAGGTGAAATCCTTCCTCCAACCTGGGACAAGGAATGTCTGAAATAGTTGCCACAGCTCTAGTACAAGCTTTAAATGTTAATCTTTTGGCTCTTTCCCTGGCCCATCCATATCACGGCCTTTCATGCTAGCCTATGTGAGGATAGAACAGAAAGGACCATTGTAATTATCTAGTCTGACTTCCTGTACAGCACAGGCCATAGAACTTCCCCAAAATAATTCCTAGAGTTTATCTTTTAGAAAAACATCCAATCTTCATTTTAAAATTGTCAGTGGTGGAGAATCCACCACAGCCCTTGGAAAATTGTTTAAAGTTTAATTACCCTCAGTGTTAAAAATGTATGCCTTATTTCCAGTCTCAGTTTGTCTAGACTCATTTTCCAGCTATTGGATTATGTTATATCTTTCCTTTCTAGACTGAAGAGCCCATTATCAAATATTAGTTCCCCATGTACGTATTTATATATTGCAATCAAGTCACCCCTTAGCCTTCTCTTTGTTAAGCTAAACAGATTGAACTCCTTGAGTCTATCACTTTCAGGTGTTTTCTAATCTTTTAATTGGTCTTGTGGCTCTTTTCCGAACTCTCTCCAATTTAACAACATCCTTCTTTAATTGTTGACACCAGAACTGAACAATGTATTCCAGCAGCAGTTGTGCCTGTGCTGTATACAGAGGTAAAATAACCTCTCAACTCCTACTTGAGATTCCCTTGTGCATGCATCCAAGGATCTCATTAGACCAGGAGTTCTCAAACTGGGGGTCGTGACTCCTTAGGGGGTCGTGAGGTTATTACGTGGGGGTGGTGAGCTCTTAGCATCCACCCCCAAACCCTGCTTTGCCTTCAGCATTTATAATAGTGTTTAATATAAAAAAATGTGGTTTTAATTTATAAGGGGGGTTGTACTCAGAGGCTTGCTATGTGAAAGGGATCACCGATAAAAAGTTTGAGAACCATTGCATTAGACATTTTGGCTACAGCATAGCACTGGGAGTTCATGTTCAGCTGATTATCCATGACAACCTCCAAATCTTTTTCAGAACCACTACTTTCCTAGATGCATTGTCATGGCTGGGTCATGCGTGGCTAGACCGAGCAGTCAGAGCCATTCAAATAGTTTGTTTTAACAAATATATCCAGAGCTGGTCTAGGCTTTGACAGGCCATATTACCAATTATTATTGATTTTGAAAACTTGAATTTAAAAATCTAGGACCATAATTAGATGCTGGCATTCATACTATTTTCCACCAACAAAAAGTGATGGACCTTTAATAAAATCTGGAATGGCTATATTTTTCTGCTCCATTGTAATCAATAGCCTTTAAAAACATACGCTTTTTCCCACCACTTTGTACAGATAAGTGAGAAATATTAAATGACATGTTCTCTAAATGCTCCATTAATATGTAGAGATGAAGAAAACAAGAAATGAAGAACTTAATATCTATTGCAGTATAAAATCTGGTATGTGTTTTTAGTTTTTTGTTTTATGTGAAGATCCAAAAAATGGTAATGGATGGCCACTAGGGTAAACATAGGTGCTACCTCATGTAGAATTTGTGCAGTAGATTGACTGAAAATATTCATAGCCCCTAGGCTAACTTTTGGAGTCTTTGCCTCCTTATGTAACATGTGAGGAGCTTGGAGTAAAGTTAGAAGTATTATAGAGGACTTAGTTGTGTGACTGGGTGAAATGTTTCCTATATCAGCTTGTAGGGTGACTAGATGTCCTGATTTTATAGGGACAGTCCAATATTTGGGGCTTTTTCTTTCAAAGGGTCCTATTACCTCCTACCCCTGTCCCGATTTTTCACACTTGCTATCTAGTCACCCTATCAGCTTGGCTGAACCCTTAACAACTCACACAAAGAATAAAAACGGTATCAATCAAACTTCTGCAAATAGCCCTTCCAATTTTAAAGAGAGAAAAACATAGATAACTTATAATATCCTGGTCTGAGTGTCATATAAGGGATATTATTGTTTGGTGATTACCAAAAATTGAAAAATCAAGTTAAGGGTCACTTAAAAGATAGTTTTTAATCTATCTTAGATTTCCCATTCATCAGTATCTTAAATGTGCCATCCATTGCTTTTTGAATAACAAGTGAAGTTGGGATCTTAAATACTCAGCCCTTCTTAATACATTTCATCACCTGCTAATTCTGTGCATGCAGCTAAAGATTAAGACTGGCAGGAATGGAAGAAGAAATTCTTCTGCATGATTACACTAGAAAGAAGCAATTAAAAATGCGGATTTAAACAAGACTGTCTTTAGCAGTTGTAAGATGTGCCCAGCAGAGAGATGCCAATAGTAAATGTTGCATGCAAATAAGCTATCCACAGACCATCAGAAATGCAGAACTTATTCTTAATGGGCTGAAATTTTTTGTAATTGTGATGCCATTGACAAATCAGTATTGTTTCCTAAAAGATGGAGCAGGATAAGCATGGAAATCAGGCAGGCAATATTAGAAGCACAGAATATAGCTAACGTGGTAGTAATAGTATGATATAAATAAAACTGTTTTAAAATAAAATGTGGCATGAGCAGAGCAACGTTCCCACTGTTAGGTGCATTTGAAGATTGTTCTGATGCCACTTTTTTGCCCTATTTGTAAGGAAGAACTGACTTGTTATTCTGACAAAAACGTTTTCTGAAAACAATCTGCAGGTTAGTTAAATACCCAATGCGATGTGTATTAGCTAGACAAACAGCTGAGCTCTCTCTTCTATACATGGAGAACCAAATGGTCACATTTACAAAGATATTTAGACACCTGAAGATACAGCTGGGCATTTATTAAAATCCTACTAGGCACTTCAGATTTAGGCATCTATCTTCCATCGAAAATTAAAGGGAGTTGGCGGCCTAACTTGCTCGGGAGCTTTTGTAAATCCCAATAGTCACCTATTTGAATCTTTAGGCACGTATATACATTTGTAAATCTGGTTTTAATGGTATAGCTCATGATTATACCAACAGAATGTTTTGCTAAAGGAGGCGCTGAAAGAATGTTTTGCGTCTATTTGCAGGAAAAACAGAAATTAGACTGCAATGCAGAAGGAGAGGCTGACCTTGTCAAAAGATGTACAGTAAAGTTTAGACATTTATAATTCTGATCTCTCTTCCTGGAGTCTGGATCAAACTATCTGCTAGTGTAAATGGGCACAACTCCATTGCCTTCAACAGAATTTAGCCCCTTTACTTTGACCAAGAATTAAGCCCACTGGATCCACAGTCAAACATCTTTATAAAACAAATGGACCAAATTCATCCCCAGGGTAATTCTATGTCATGGAGAGTTGCATATGGGGAGAATCTGGCCCTATATTGTCTTAAAATGTTAAAAACTGTTGAGGCAAATGATAAAATTCGTTGGTCAGTAGTCTTCATATAGAGATAATCAAACATGGAAAAATCAGTCTAGTAAGGCTGTGTGGAAGGTGGAACTCTTTAAGAGATGTGTTCTCAAGATTCAAACTGATTGTAAGTACCTGCTCTTGTATAACCCTTAAGCAAGAGTTACCAAAGTCTATATGCAGCCCACTGAAGTATACAATATAGTTTTCAGCTTCCCTCATCTTTAGCAAGAAGATGGAAACCATGGAGCTTACACATACCAAAAAAGAGGCTATGATCCAAACTGAGAAAGACACTTGACTCAAAATAAAGCATGCCATGTTGGCACTTACAGTGTGAACTCTTGACTCCATTAAAGCCATTGAGAGCTTTGACATTGATTTCCATGGGGCCAGGATTTAACCACAGCCTCTGTGAGCTGTCCCTTCAGTTTCATTGCTGAATTGTTAACAATGGTAGGTATCTGTTGTGTGGAACAAGCATAGCATTCATATTAGCGTTTCTGAAACTTTTGGTTTCTTAGGTTTGGTAACTACACTTAGGGGCAGGCTAGGGACCACACACCTATCGTGGTCTCATTGCAGATGTACCCACCCTGTGCAGGACAAGACTTGAGCAGTGGATCCCAACACTCAGGTCTACTGGATCCTCCAACATTTATACAAATGTGGACTAACAGATAATGGCATATGTTGGATGTGTAGTAACCAAGGCGGCAATGGTCTGTTCACCCCAGCCCCAAATACATAGAGATGTGCAAATTGCACCCTCTAGCACCAGTGGGAACAGCTTATTGTTAACAGGAATTCATGCTTCGGGAGCACAAGAATTATCTGTACCACTGCCCTCTCCAGCTGTTACACCAGGAAAGACAACTTTAAACCATACCTAGGAGCTCTGGTGACAGAGGCTGCCCAGAGGATGCATTGAATAATGATATTATCTGGTTTTGGCTAACAGTGAAAATCTTCTGCCAGACGGGAAACCTGGAATTCCAAATGCTTGAAATCATCTTGGTTATACCTGTAGAATGATTTTTTTCAGTTACTCATTGGAGTTTGTTTGACAGCGGGCTTGGTGGGCGTGTCCAAGTGCCAGGTGGCCTGCATTGGCAGCAGGCTCAGAAATGACCAATTTATTTTCAAATGTTGTGCTTGGCTCCGCTCCCATTCTTTTCAGTGGAGAAGGGTTGGGGCCTGTTCCAGTGCAGTTAGCTCACACATGAGATTAGTATGCTGAGGAAAATGCTTACAGTTTTTTTTAAACTATCTCATTTCTAAATGAAATTTTCTTCTCCAGTTTGGTTGCATTTTAGAAAATTAATTATTTAAAATATCAGTGTGGTATCACTGTGCCCATGTTAATTCTATATTCATTCTCTGAAAAATAAGCCTGATAACGAATGGTGCATGAAACCTATTTATCATGATGAAGGAAAGTGAGAATGGTTACAGATCTGGAGAAAATGTCCAATTTAGCATGCAAAAGGACAAGCAACCCATCTAATAATTTAGATAACTCTGTGAATTATTTAATTTACTTTTGCTGAAAAACATTGTTTATACTTTCTACTTGCTTTCACATTTCCAGTTTTTCATTGAATTATGCCTGCCTCACTAGCTTACGATCTGTGCCTCTGATAGGTCACTGGAGCAAAACAGAAGTTCTGCAATTCCTTATTTCACTGGGGTCCTAGTGGGGAGCCAGTTATGATCACTCAGTTAGGGTGAACAGCAAAGAATGGGGCAGACAATGCTCATAAAGCTGGTGGATATTCCAATACTTAGATTCACCAAGCCAGCATAAAACAGCTTTCTTATTAACTTACTGGTCACTCAAAAGTCCAGTTCCCTTAAAGTGATCCAGCCTCAGGCCTCCCTCCAGGTACCCACATCAAATATGATGAAAATTTCTGGAAAAGAAAAGAAAAGAAAAGAAAAGGTTCTACCAATCCCAAAGGATCAGATACATTACCTCCCAGGTTAATGCATATATCAGATCTCACCCAAATACATGGTAGAGTTAATTTTTATTAACTAAACTAAAATTTATTAAAAAACAAGAGAGATAGTATGGTTAAAATATCAATATACAGACAGACAGAGATAGAGTTCAATTCACTGAGGTACAGATTGGTGAGCTTGGTAGTTGCAAAGAGTTCCTTCAGAAATAGTTCATGGGTTATAGTTCAATGTCCAAATCTCATATTCAGGGCATACCAGCATAACTGGGACCTCAGTCTTGCGACTCAAACTTCCTCTGATGAACCCTAAGCAGATCTGAGATGACAGAATCAGGACCCAAGGATTTTTTATACAATTTCATGTCTTTTGACAAGTTGGGAGTTCAAAAGGTAATTAGCATGACTTTGAAGGAGGTCCATCACTGGTGCTTAGCTATGGAAGGCAATTTGCTTGTTCCTCCACCATTCACAGTACATTTCAAAGAGAGATGAATACCGAGATATCCCATGTTTACAATTAATTTAAATGCTAGATTTAAATTCTTTGGACCTCTGAATTATCAGAATATAGCATAGATAGGGACTGTTGATTACATTGTCCACTCTACTCATATGTATGTAAATACACAACAACATAAACATTATCTCCCCACTTGTCTTATGAGAGTTATTTATTTTGCAGGATGTTTAACCCTTTTAAGCCATGCATCCCACCCCCAATGTGAGACTGGCATCGAAGGGCAAAATTAGAGCTCCTGGATACACCTTAAAGACCTTCCAACATTGATCTGAGCTATGTTTACATTGAATTCTTTGTAAGGCCAAATTATTGATGCATGCTTTGGTCCCAGCCAGAAGCTTAGTCCATACTTTGTGAAACACTTTAATGATTCCAGGGTTTGGTCTATGTGTTGACTTAACGTAGCCATTAATGTTCTTCAAAGAGCACTTATTCTGGCATTCAGACATGAAGGCTGTGAGGTGTTGTTCCTCAGTTTCCCCTTTTGCACAGCAGTTCAAGCTTGTAGTGGTTTTTCTGCTATGGAAAGTTTTAGAAATGTGTCTATGCATTAGCTGTGAAACCTAATATTATTATGCGTATTAACACAAAGTGTGTTCTTGTTGAACCAAACAGCATAATCAGAAGGGTTTCTATTATGTACCACTCTTAATATGTTCAAGGGCTTTTCCAAAAGACCATCCACATTGTACATTTTTACAGTTTTTGGTATCAGCAACAAGTTAGTTACAATCATTAGCAAAAGCATCAGTTTTATCACAAGTGTATGTTTATGTCATTTTTGTCATGCCAAGTATTTGGTTTAGATAAAACATTCATTGAATATCCCTTTTGAACCTTTGTAGCATTTTCTTGACCTTAGGGTCTTCCTTAACATAGGATTTTAGTTTAACCACTTCCTTAGTGTTTTGGCATTTTAGGGTTAACCCGTAGCTTCCATTAGCATAATAAACTTATTTATTCCCTTTCTGTTCTGGAGAGTCAAAATCCAAGCTCTTTTGCTTAACAGAATCCATTGACTGGCTGGGTGTGTCCTTTCTGCTAATAGCGACAGGCAAGTCTGTTTCCCCCCAATCAGGTAATTTGCATCAACACAGACACTAGCTTGTTTGCCAGTTTTCAGATCCTCAAGCTTTACCAATTCCAAAGCTGGACTCTGTCTTAAAGAAATACCATCCATTTTCACTCACATGTTAGACTCAAGGTTCTTTAGTCGTTCTGTTACCAACCTCTGCTTCCATATGGAATCAGATGCCAAGTCCACTAAAAGCCTGCAAGTTATATCCAAAACATCTAGAGATGAGAGTTTGCCTGCTCTCCTCTGCATTCTTGTGGGTTCAGTGATAAGGTTGTTCTGCTCTGAAAAACCAGTAACCCGATCTTTCTGCAGTACCTGAGTCACAGATTGCTTACTTAAAGAATCAACATGGAGACATTCATGTTCCAACAACTTTGTCTCCCCAACACGCTGGTTAAGCTTATAGGTCTGTTTAAACTCGCTAACAATTTTTATTTCATATGAAATCTTTTCCAACCTATTCACACTGGGTCTTTCTAAACCAAGGCCAGTGGGTTCATACACATTTGAAAGACTTTGGCCATTAGGCACCAACACGCTTTCCTCAGAAGAAAGACTGTTTACTGTCAACGATGGCCCATTAAGAGTCAATAGAAACAGTTCCTTCTCATAGACTTTCAAGACTTCACCAAGAAATTCCTTCCCTTTGCAAAATCCTGCACTGCAACAGATTCTTTCTGAGCTTTATTTATGTCCAGAACTGACTTTGACACAACAGACAAATCACCAAACTTCTTCTGGGTTTCACTTACAGTCCAGAATCATCTCTGGCCCAACAGGAAAATTTTTACAGGTAAACTGCTAGACTGCATAGTCAAAAGATTTGTAACAAGGAAGAAAATGCTTCTAGTTTCCACACTGTCAGCAGGTAACATAGGCAAATCACCTTCATGCTTTCCTTGTGCCCTGGCTTTGTCAACCTGATCAGACAAGGTTGTCATTTCTTTAATCAGCAACACAATAGCAACAGGCAAAATAGAAACACCAGAATTGCTTGGTCTCTGGTAGTTATTTATGACATCAACTGGATGCAACCTAGTTACAATGTCTTAATTCCTAGCAGATACAAACTTAAGAACATTCTTTTCCTGGGCCTTAGTTTATCCAGAACCAACTCTGGGCCAACTGACAAATTTTTAAGTAGCGTAAACTGAGAAACACTTTGTCTGCTCCGCAGACAAAAGACTGGAGGTACATTCTCCTTCATTAGGCACACTGCTATTTGCAGCAGACAAACAATTGGAACAGTTTTTCCTTCAACAGATAAACTGTTACTTTCCACAAATAGTGTCTCACTACACTGAGCTGCTTTAAAAAAATCATTTCTACCTTTTTCAGGCTTACGTTCACAGACTTTACTTGCCAACAATTAATCACCCATAAAAAATCTACCCTTTTCTTCCTCAATTAAGGCTTCAACCTGATCACCAACTTTAATTTCTTCTAGAGAAACATTTCTCTGAGCCCTATCTAATACCAGATTCACTTCTGAGATACCAGACAGACACTCAGAAATTTCTTACACATATGCACTGCTTCTGTGCACAGATAAACAGCTATCTTCCTCAGACAAATAATTGGAGAAATCTTCCACAGGCAAATCCTTGCCCCTAGTAGACACAGGTTCAGGATTATTTTCTTTCCTGTGGCTGATTTATGTCAATCTGATTGAACAAAGCTTTAATATCATCCCCAGTCAAAAGATACTTAGGCAATAGCTTCCTTGCACCAGCAATAACTTCATGTTTAACACCATTCCATTCAAGATGGAGTCTGGCTAAAGGCACAGCTACAGTAAACTCATAAAAGCAGCAAAGAGTCCTGTGGCACCTTATAGATTAACAGACATATTGGAGCATGAGCTTCCGTGGGTGAATACATGCATGTCATCCAACGAAGTGGGTATTCACCCACGAAAGCTCATGCTCCAATATGTCTGTTAGTCTATAAGGTGCCACAGGACTCTTTGCTGCTTTTACAGATCCAGACTAACACAGCTACCCCTGTGATGGTAAACTCATAGAGGATTACAATATTCACATTCTTATCTGGTAAATAATCTTCCTCTTTGACAAGATCTGCTTTAACAAGAGTGATGTTAGAAGCTGTAATTTGCACTAAACAGCTTTCACTATTGACTTTTACATTCTCTGCACAAGTTATGGGGTTACCTTCACATACATGAGTTTATAGTAAAAGCATTTACATAAAAGGTGGCAGTGTTGGGGTAAATTTGGTTACACACAGACAACTGCTTATAGTCAAACAACATACCAACATTGTTACAAACTGGATAGATTTTATCCCCATCCTTGTTGTTCAGAGAAGCTGGCTTTTCAGGATGATACAGTTCCTGTTCTTTTATTCTTTTGAGTTGGTGCATAAGTCTAGCCACTTTTGCCTTAGCTTCTAGTTCCTGCAATCAAATATATGCCATTGTTTGTTCATGTTCAAAACATAGGCATTCTATTTCAGCAGCTTCTCTTTCCATGTCAGCTATTTTCTGTTCATGTTCAGACATCTGCACATTTCTTACTGCAAGCATTTTGCTTCCTTATCACTGGCAATTAACAGATTTTTCCCTTCCTGTTCTGGGGCCTTTTTCTTAAAAGACAACCCCTTCTGTGAACACAATTCTTCCAGGCTTTTTCTGTCAGGATCTTGATCATGCATCACTCACCGTAACTCTCCAATATCAAAATTAAATTTTTAACAAGCATGTGGTTCTGATCCAAAAGCCCGATTAATCTGTGGTAACGTGTATCTAAGCATGACTATGCCACTGTGACTGGAGTCCCAGTGGGGAGCCAGCTATGGTCACTCAATTAGGGTGAACTGCAAAGCATGGGGTAGACAATCCCCATAAAGCTGGTGGCTATTCCAATACTTCAATTCACCAAGCCAGCATAAAACAGCTTCTTTATTACCTTATTGGTTACTGAGAAGTCCAAACAACACAGTTCCCTTAAAGTGATCTAGCCTCAGGGCTCCATCCAGGTACCCACATCAGATCTGATGAAAATGTCTGTAAATCTTGTTTCATCAGATAAAAGAAAAGGTTCTACCTATTCTGAAGGATATTCTGTGTTTACAATTCATTTAATGCTAGGATGTTCTTTTGACCTCTGAATTAACAGAATACAGTATAGACGGGGACCGTTGATTACATTGTCCACCCTATTCATACACAAAATACACAAATATTATCTCCCCACATATCTTATGAAGGTTATTTGTTTTGCAAGATGTTTAACGCTGTCAAGCCATGTGTCACACACACACTGCAAATAACCACTCATACCGTGATTGATTCATTCTTTTCTTAAGCTTCAGACACAGGCTTCACAATGTCAAGGGTGCTCAGATTTTGTCTAACTGAGGACTGTACTGACAACATCCCAGGAATCTACTGGCTACATATAATTTGCATTAAAATGGAGCAAAATGTAAGCATCCATCTCTTACTGAAGGCACAGTTTGAGGAGATGACAAAATGTTAATGTGCAATGCTCTGTCTTGAGCTGACTCACTTCTACTGAAGTGAAGATAGAACATTGTATGTGGGGCTGTAGTCTTCAAGTATTTTGCCTTGATATAAAAATGAGGGCAGCAGATAGCCACAGTTGGCAGGCTCATAGAATTTAGCTGGTCACACTTCATATAGCTGGGACAGCTGAATGAGGATAAAGGAAGGAACTCTACGTCCTGATGCTTGGGCTGTCAGGATCCAAAATGGCTGCTACTGTAACTTCTGCTCTAAATTATGCCAGCTGCAGCAGCCCGGGAGAGGCCTTTCCACTGGCTGAGGATCAGTACTATGTGCTCTAATTCCACCTCTGACCAGCCTCCCTGCCACTGTATGGAGTCCAGAGAAGAGCTGAGGCTCTTAAAAGGAGGCATGCTCCTGCCAAGTACCAAGCAGTGTTCTAAATTGAAACTCACTCAATCTATTTCCAGAGGAAGAAGAAAACATCCTGATTCATCTCTCAGCTCCAGACTTCTTCCCCGGTTCCAGTCTGCCAGAGTCAACCCCCAAATCCCTCTCAACATTATTCCTTTGCTATTGAAAATGAATTGATTCCTTTTGTCCAGCAATGCAATGCTACTAATCCCTTCCCTGAGAGCAGGCAACTGTAATGGTTCCCTTAGCCAAAGAGAAAGAGTTAAGCTCTTTTCTACCACCTTGTGGAGAAAAATCTGTATGTGCTATTATATTACCGCATCAAAGTACCATCTGTGGTGCTGAGTTTATGAGTACCTTCATGTGAAGGTGTTTTTAATACACTGAGCTTCACTTAAGACAAAAAAAAAAAAAAAGAGGGGGCTGTGTGAACAGTTGAACAAATCAAAGAAACAGATATTTTTTCCAAACCAAAATACCTGTTTATGGCTCATGTAGTAGACCCCCACCCACTGACCATTAAGCTGATCTTATATGAATGGTAGAAGTCTGAGGCAGGGAGCTGCTTGAATTTGGTTTCCTCTGATATTCCTTGTGCTGATGGCAGGTCCTGGGTGGTGCCTGAGCTAAAATGAAAGGTAGTTGTCTCAGGAGTCTCACCATTTCTGTTTCTGAAGAAAGGCTCCTTACTGAAGGGTCTTAGCCCTGTGCCATTGCTAAGCTGTCCAGAAAGGTAGCTCATACATAGATTTTTTCATACATTCTCCACTTCCTCACAGCTTCTTTCTTGGCCCAAATAGTTCCTTTGTAATGCTAGACAAATATCTCAGCATTCAGATTGGGGTAATGTCTGTATTTGGGGATGTCATAAACAGATAGTTAAGGGTTAATGTCACTTTTACCTGTAAGGGGTTAATAAACAGTGAACCTGGAACACCTGACCAGAGGATGAATCAAGAGACAAGATACTTTCAGATCTCAGTGGAGGGAAGTCTTTGTTTTGTGTGTTTCCTTTGTCTGTTATTCTCTCTGGGTTCTGAGAGGGACCAGACATGTAAGCAGATTCCTCCAATCTTTCTGAAAAAATCTCTTCTGTTCTAATTTTAGTAAGTACCAGGAGAAAGGCAAGTTTAGTCTTTTGATTGTTTTCTTTATTTGCAAATGTGTATCTGGCTGGTAGAATTTAAATGTGTATTTGGCTGGAAGGTTTTTAATGTGTAGTTTGCTGGAAAGATTTTTAATTTGTATATATGCTGGGAGGAGGATTCTCTCTAGTGTCTATAATCTGAAAGACCCTGTAATATGCCATCTTGATTTACAGAGATAATTTCTACTTTTTATTTCTTTTATTAAAAGCTTTTCTTTTTTAAAGACTTGATTGATTTTTTTCCCCTTTTTAAGGCTCAAAGGAACTGAGTCTGTACTCACCAGGAAATTGGTGGGAGAAGGGTTGGGGGGGAAGGTGAATTTCCCCTTTGTTTTAGATTCACGGAGCTTGAATCTGTATTGCCTCTGGTGAAGGGAAAAGAGAAGGCGGGGAAGAAACATTCCTCTCTGTTTAAAGATTCAAGGAGTTGATATCACAGTGATCTCTAGTGTACCCAGAGGAGGGAGGATCGAGGAGGAAGAAAGAAGGGAGGGGAATGGTTTATTTCCCTTTGTTGTGAGACTCAAGGGTTTGGGTCTTGAGGGTCCAGGAAGGTTTTGGGGGACCAGAGTGTACCAGGCACTCAGACACCTGGTTGGTGGCAGCACTACAATATCTAAGCACTGGTAATTAAGCTTAGGGGGATTCATGCTGGTACCCATCTTTGGACTCTAAGGTCAAGTGGGGTTTTATACCATGATAGGGGATCACTGTATTTGGCTATATAAAACCACAAATACAATATCATCCATCTGAAGGACTACCCCATCTCCACAAGACTCTCTTTCCTCAGCAGATCCTTGATTATCCTCCTCCTTTTTAGTTGTGCCCTTGAGAGAGAGGAGGAAAGGATAAATCCACTAGTGTTTTGATACTGCCACAGCTAGCCAGCTCCCTTTTTCCTCCAGGGTCTCCCATTATAAGAGGCTCAGAGCCTTCCCAGGCCAAAGCCAGCTGCTTTTTCCCCTAGCTCTATGTGGGTTTTGGGTGCTATTACCACCTTAAAGCCCTGGTGGTGAGGAGGGCCACAAGACATAGCCTGGGTTTATTGTTTCCCTGGAGAATGGAGGAAGAGAACTAATGCCTGACTAGTTATGGCTCAGCCAGGAAGCACAAAAATAGGAGCACTGACTACTGATCCGGCTCCCCTCAGATGGACAATTATTACCTGTTAGGACAAATCTAGGCAAAGATATTCAGCAGTAGTTTATTAAGCCAAATATGTGCAGAGTTTGTGATTTTTGGCAAAATCATTTGATTTCTCCCACATTGTGTCCTAGTTTTTCTAACTTGCTACAGTTTTTCTCCTCTTCCTAACAGTTCCCTCTTTCCCCTCCTTTGTCTTTTTCCACTTAACATTGCCCAGCTGGTTAAAACCTGGTCCCAATATTGCCACCTGCTCATCCTCCTCCTTTTCCTGTTATGAAAACCTATTGTCCATCTAGGATAGAGTTGACTGACCCTCAGCAAGTTTAAAGATGACACTAAACTGGGAGAGTGTAGATACGCTGGGGGTAGGGATAGGATCAGAGGGACCTAGACAATTAGAGGATTGGCCAAAAGAATCTGATGAGGCCAACAAGGACAAGTGCAACTCTTGCACTTAGGACGGAAAACCCATGCACTGCTACAGACAGGGACCAAATGCTAAGCAGCGATGGTCGAAAGGACCTAGGTTACAGTGGAACGGGAAGCTGGATATGAGTCGACAGTGTTCCTTGTTGCCAAGAAGGCTAACAGCATTTGGGCGTGTAAATAGGGGCATTGCCACGCTAGGGACGTGACCATTCCCTCTTTCACATTGGTGAGGCTCATCTGGAGTACTGTGTCCAGTTTTGGGCCCCACACTAAGAAGGATGTGGAAAATGGGAAAGCATCCAGCAGAGGGCAACAAAAATGATTTGCGGGCTGGAGCACATTACTTATGAGAGGCTGAGGAACTGGATTGTTTAGTCTGCAAGAGAAGAAGAGGAGGGATTTGATAGCTGCTTTCAACTACCTGAAAAGGGATCCAAAGAGCATGGATCTAGACTCTCCTCAGTGGTAGCAGATGACAGAAAAGGAGTAATGGCCATCAAGCTGCAGATGGGAGATAGGGTTGATTTAGGAAAACTTTTCACTAGGAGGGTGGTGAAGCACTGGAATGGGTTACCTAGGGAGGTGGTGGAATCTCCTTCCTTAGAGGTTTTTAAGGTCAGGCTTGACAAAGCCCTGGCTGGGATGATTTAGTTGGGAATTAGTCCTGCTTTGAGCAGGGGGTTGGACTAGATGACCTCTCGAGGTCCCTTCCAACCCTGATATTCTATGATTCTATAGAGCAAACCTCAGGTAAGAAAGCTAAGCTGCGATTTACCTCACAAGTCCAGCAGAACTTACTTGGATAATACTGTGCTGAAAAATAAAATGATTTTAAATATAAAATTGAACTTTTACGAAAAGATGTTAATTATTATATGCTTCTCTTAGGGCCCCCTATAATTACATTTTCATATTCTCTGACTCAACTGATGGCAGAGGATGGATCAATTATGAGCCTTTGGCTACATGCTGTTCTTTTTCTTTTCAATAAAAGGACAATAGATAATTATAACTTAGAGAAGGACAGGAAAATGGTACTATGCATGGTGAAGAAAAAAATATTAGAAGATTATTTTAACCTTTAGGGAAAAAATTCTTTAAAGATGAAGATTCATCTTGGTTTATGAAAAAGATTTGTTTTTCCTCTAGAAACCAGACCTCCAAAGGCTGTGAAGATTTTACACTGTGTGTTATTTATGTATTTTTACTGCAATATGGATTCATGCTTTTTGGGAAGGGAAACCTATCCCAGATAAATAATACCACTTCCTGAATTGTTCTGCTGACAAAAAAACTCATGTTACTCATGGACTTATTTTAAACACATTTTAAAAATTCCAGCTATCATGAAACTCCAGTGATCTCCATAATCAGCTTGAATTCCGAGATATGTTTTGGTGTTATGTTTAAAACTCAATTTTTCATATAACTCCAGTGACAGCAGATGTTAGTTGAATTTAAGTGATTACTAAAATTTTAAAGGGTCTTATTGCTGCTGGAAAAATTACACTTATCCCGCAGACAAAGCTAACCAGCTGCGCCCCCCTCTTGACCAACAGCTTAACTGTCAAGGAACAAGTGAATCTGCTGAATGTACACTATAGATATTTATTAGAACTCCAAGCCCTTTCAATTCAATAATAATAATAAAGATAAAGAAAAATGTGTCCTCTTCCCCACTCCTAAACAAATACTACTGCCATTCAGAAAGGCAGTTTGAGATCAGGTCATTTCCATTTCAAAAGGGGCTTTGTGAAGAACAGCTATATATAGGATATAGAGACCAGAGCCCCCATTCATAAACCTGCATTATTGAGCAGCAGCTTTGTACTTTAATGATGTGTATGAACATACTGTACCACAAGATGGCCCTCTGACAACAAATATACTGGTACAGTTAGTTCTATAGTTGATAAAATAAGTCACTGAAAAATGTTGTTGGATATAGTTCAGACAGAGACCAGCACGTGGTGCTGTTGGAACTGAAGAGAATTTGATTTATCTCAGATATCTTCATAGTACCAGATATATCACTGGATAATGTTACTATGTTAAGGGTAGGGTGACCAGATGTCCTGATTTTAGAGGGACAGTCCTGATTTGGGGGGCTTTTTCTTATATAGGCACCTATTACCCCCCACCACTCCCATCCCAATTTTTTACACTTGCTGTCTGGTCACCCAAGTTAAGGGAGAAACTAGAATGTAAAAGAGTTCCTTATAAAGGTGCAACATTAAATAGTCACAGCTACCTATACTTTACAGGATATGTTATATTAATTTGGTTTAAATTGCAGAGTGATATTATAAGTGACTCCTTCTGAAATCTGTAGCCAAACTAGCATTCTGGAGTAATCCGTATCCAGTAGATGGCAAGAAGCTATTGAGTAATTGCTCCTTGTTTATACATTTCTTGCTCTCCACTACAAGTTTGAAAGGAACTTTGGCATGTTCCAAACCCATGTTTGTGCACAGAAATCTGTTAATTATGTCCTTAACTTCCAGATTTTGTTTATATATTTCTTGTTCTATATTTTCAGATTGGAAGAAATATAGGCACGTTCCAAACCCACACTTATGCATAGAAATCTATTAATTTGTGCTTAACTTCCAGATTCACATGCACAAATGCAGGTTTTGCATGCATGCATAAGTGCAGGGATAGAATTTGCATGTGCACAAAATAAGCCCAATAAAAATATGGTCCATGGTATATGTTCAATAGGCCCTGCTTCTGCTTCCCCAAATAAATAAAGGTAGTCTCTCACAACAGAAGGGATAGCTCAGTGGTTTGAGCATTGGCCTGCTTAAACCCAGGGTTGTGAGCTCAATCGTTGAGGGGCCCATTTAGGGATGGGGGGAACAAACCAAAAAAACTGTCAAGGACAGTACTTGGTCCTGCCTAGTGAAGGCAGGAGACTGGACTCAACCTTTCAAGGTTCCTTCCAGTTCTATGAAATAGGTATATCTCCATATTTATTCACGAGACATGCTGGTGATTAATCACAAACTTTTTAACTTGCCAAAACATCTTTTGTCCTTATTAGCAAGTAGCATGACAACAGGACTCAGCACTTCCATGGAAATACCTGTATCAAAGTTTAAAAGCATACTTCAGTTTTCAGATTTTAGTTCCTCATCATTAGAACAGTGCAGTCATTTCTTGGGAGCCATTGATCTAATGTACACCACTCTTAATGGCTCTTATTACTAGTAATGGACTACACAAGAGGATCATTGCCTTAGACTCAGATTTATAACTGGTCTTCTCACTTCTATTGTGTGATGGATCCCAGCTGCAAAAGGTTTGGACTTAGATTTCTCCAAAATTTAAAGTGTTTGGATCAGGTGCTTTGGTTTGGACATATCTCTGATTACTGTAAACTATTTATGTTAAAGATATAGAATCATGAAACTGAGGTTATAGACATTTGCCATCAGGTAGGTAATGCCTGATATTTGTAACTACCTGTTGCATGTTTGGTAGCCTGTAAAGAATCAGGTGATAGGCTCTCTCTACTTCCTTCTCAACAGGTCCCATGGCTGTCAGTGCAATCTCTTACTGGGGTGACCCCTGCACATTGAACCTTGTGCCTGCTGAAATAGTTTCATCACACATTCAGAAGATGAGTGGGATTCTTTAGCCTGTGAAAGTTCCTTTCCATCAGACCCCATTTTGACTGTGAAGATAAGGAGATGGGACCGTTTCTCCTTTCACCCACACCTCATGTCGCTGGCACCAGCTCCTCCTTATGGTCATTCCTTGGCAGCAGCAATCTTAGCAGAGGAAACAACAATACCTGCATGCTAGAAGGAAGCACTGCGGCATTGGGCTCAATACAATGCTCCTTCCTAACCTAAGTAGCAATGTGTGCAAAAGCTTTGTCTAATTTTACAAAAAAAGACGGTTACTCACCTTTGTAACTGTTGTTCTTCGAGATGTGTTGCTCATATCCATTCCAGTTAGGTGTGTGCGCGCTGCGTGCACGTTCGTCGGAGAAACTTTTACCCTAGCAACAGCCGGCGGGTCGGCTGGGCGCCCTCTTGGAGTGGCGCCGCTATGGCGCCGGATATATACCCCAGCCAACCCAGCCACCCTTCAGTTCCTTCTTGCCAGCTACTCCGACAGTGGGGAAGGAGGGTGGGTTTGGAATGGATATGAGCAACACATATAGAAGAACAACAGTTACAAAGGTGAGTAACCGTCTTTTCTTCTTCGAGTGATTGCTCATATCCATTCCAGTTAGGTGATTCCCAAGCCTTACTTAGGCAGAGGGGTCGGAGTGAGATGTGGCAGCATGCAGAACCGCTGCGCCAAAGGCTGAATCATCTCTAGACTGTTGGACCAGAGCATAGTGCGAGGCAAAGGTGTGGACCGATGACCAGGTCACTGCGCGGCATATCTCCTGGATAGGCACGTGGCCCAGGAGAGCGGCTGATGAAGCTTGAGCTGTGGTTGAATGCGCCGTGAGATGGCCCGAAGGGACATGAGCTAGGTCATAGCATGTGCGTATGCATGCTGTTACCCAAGAGGAGATCCTCTGGGAGGAGACTGGTAGACTTTCATCCGTTCCGCGACTGCCACGAACAGCTGGGGAGACTTCCAGAAGGACTTCGTCCGCTCAATATAGAAAGCGAGCGCCCTGCGCACATCTAAGGAGTGCACTGCTGCCCCGTCGGAAGAGTGGGGCTTCGGAAAGAAGACCGGAGGAAGATGTCCTGGTGTTGTATGGAAGGCTGACACTACCTTAGGAGAGGAACGCAGATTGAGTCGCAACTGTCCTTGTCCTTGTGAAAGACAGTGTACGGCGGGTCCGCCATGAGCACTCGAAGTTCGGAGACCCTTCTGGCTGATGTAATGGCCACCAGGAAGACTGTTTTCCACGACAGGTACAGGAGCGAAGCAGTTGCTAGGCTCAAAAGGGGGTGCGTTAGTCTGTTCAGGACTAAATTGAGATCCCAGTAGGGCCGGGCCAAGTACAGGGGGATAGAGGCGTCTAGGCCCTAATGAATCTAGTGACCAGGGGGTGGAGATCACAGAGTGCCACCCTTCTCCTGGATGGAAAGTGGAGATAGCCCGCGTGCACCCTCAGAGAGGATGTCGCCAGGCCTGCTGCTTAAAGTACTAGAGGTAGTCTAGGACCGTGGGAATCGAGCCTCCGAGGAGTGGCGTCCTGCGTTCATACCAGCAAGAGAAGCATTTCCACTTTGCCAGATACGTAGATCGAGTGGAAGGCTTTCTGCTACTGAGGGAATATGCTGTTACCGGAGCGGAACAGCGTTAACTCCGCTATGTTTAGCCATGCAGGAGCCACGCCTGAGGTGAAAGGCTTGGAGGTCTGGGTGGCGAAGCCTGCTTTGGTCCTGAGTGATAAGGTCTGGAAGGATGTAGGGATACTAAAGAAGGTTTATATTAGACATGGTTTATATGAAAATTATTTATTGTTAAAAATGATTTATTGTTAGAAATGATTTAATGTTATTAATACTTTATAACTAAAGGTTTATATTAGAAATAAATGTGATTCTCCAGATTTAGCCTCTAACCTGCAAAGCCACAGCTGTATCTGGTGTGAAGCCTGCTCACAGAATACTTTGTATAAAACTTGTTAAAGGTAATTAACTCTAAGTGCCCTTCTCTAAGTGACACTTTGTAGTCGCTACTTTACTTTGTAACAGCCGCTGTGAGCCAAAACAGTAGCTTTTATAGTACATAGATAGAGACCCACCACCCTCTGCAAGTTTTCATCTCACTTTATTTTTAAATGAATAAAAGACAAAGAGACTCACATAAATTGGTAACACCCGAAAGGTAAAGAGACAGGAAATAGATGGGATTAAGATAGAGAATGTATGTGAATGAGTGCCTGTTTAAATAATGAATGAATGGTTAGGGAGTGAACCATGAATTATTCAGTGTTGGCTGAGAATGTGCTCAAGTGGAATCACCAGATGAGCCCCAGAGGGCGAATGGATCCACCCCAAGCACCTAACAAACATCTGACAGAATAAAGTCAGCCACCTGCTGATTGATCTGCAACAGCAGAGTGAACACAACTCCCATGGACTGAACATAGGGAAAAATCCCTATAAAATTGGACTCTGAAGACTGAGGACTTTGAGTCTATGGTTCTGTTGCCAGCCTCCAGGGCATCAGGTGCACTGACCCAGACTCGGCTCCACTCTTGTGTACGGGTACCTGGCCAGTATTCTGTCACAAGCAACTTTAGGCTGGTTAACTATGATATCTATACAGGAACTTGTCTGAATGATTGTGTGAATGGAGATATATATATATATATGTAATCACAGGAATAAGTAGCCAAACAATGTTGTTTGCTGTTATCTTTTATTTTATTATGGTATTTACAATAAATGTGACAAATGTCTTGGTCCCCTTATAATAAGATCCTGGCAGTTTTTAGTGTTAACAAGGAGAGGGATGGATGCAACCAGTGGGTACCAGGTGGCCAGAGCAGGGTGGTCCCACCTAGTGCAGCACGCTGCATGTCATTGACCTGGATGCTGGGCATGCAGGCGCAATCAGGGTCAGATGCGCTTTTGTCCCTTGCGGGAAGTTTTTATCAGGACTTGTCACAGATGAACGGTGGGAAGGTGTATTAGCAGGTGGTGTCCACGACAGGAGGAACGTCCGTGCATTGATCCCGAGAAGAGAGACCCTGAAAGGAAGAGATCCTGGCAACTTCCTTATCGAGCAGAGGCGAAGATCTGTGAGGGGAAATCCCCACCTCTGGAAGATCGAATGGATGATGTCTGGTCTTATTGACCATTCGTGACAGAGGAAGGATCGGCTCAGCCGATCCGCCAGAGCGTACCGAACCCCCGGGAGAAAGGACTCCACCAGGTCTATCGAGTGGGCCATACAGAAGTCCCAGAGTCGAATGGCCTCTTGACACAGAGAAGAAGAGCGGGTCCCCCCCATTTGTTGATATAGTACATGGCCGTTGTGTTGTCTGTAAACACAGAGACACAATGGCCGTGAAGATGTTGCTGGAACGCCTGACACGCGAGGCGGACTGCTCTCAACTCCCGGACATTTATGTGGAGCGTCAGCTCCTGCGATGACCAAAGGCCCTGGGTACGAAGGTGACCTAGGTAAGCCCCCCCAACCGAGGGATGATGCATCCGTCGTTAAGGACAGCAAAGGCGGCGGTGGATGGAACGGCATCCCTGTGCATACCAGGGATGGAGTTAGCCACCAATCGAGAGAGCGTAGGGGGTTCGGGGGAACTGTCACCAGGACGTCTATAGGGTCCCTGCCCGGGCAGAAGACTGAATTGAGCCACATTTGAAAGGGCCGCATGCGGAGCCTGGCATATTTGGTCACATAAGTATATGCGGCCATAAGTCCCAGTAGGCCGAGGCAGGTGTGAGCCGAGGTGTTTGGGGAGGTCTGCAGACCTCGAATGTTCGATACGATCGTCTGGAAGCGGGGCTGAGGGAGGTAGGCCCTGGCTTGAGTGAAGTCCAGCATTGCCCCTATGAAGTCCAGCCTTTGTGTGGGGACCAGAGTAGATTTCTCGGCATTGAGGAGCAGCCCCAACCAGGAGAATAGGTCCGTGATTATGCCGACATGCTGTCGGACCTGAGTCTGGGAGGTTCCCTTGATGAGCCAGTCGTCCAGATACGGGAATACATGTATATGTTGCCAGCGGAGGTGGGTGGCGATGACAGCCATGCGCTTCCTGAATAACCTTGGGGCCGTAGAGAGGCCGAAGGGGAGGACCGTAAATTGGAAGTGCTGGTGGTTGACCATAAAGCAAAGATATTCCTGTGTGGAGGAAAGATGGCAATGTGGAAGTATGCATCCTTCATGTCGAGGGCGGCATACCAGTCTCCAGGATCCAAGGACGGGATAATAGTTCCCAGGGAGACCATACGGAACTTCAACTTGAGCATCCATTTGTTGAGGCCTCGCAGGTCTAGGATAGGCCTGAGGCCTCCCTTGGACTTGGGAATCAGAAAATAGCGGGAATAAAACCCCTTCCCCCTCTCGTCTAATGGTACCTCCTCTATGGCTCCCGCGGCGAGGAGAGACTGCACCTCTTGTAAGAGGACTTGCTCGTGAGAGGGGTCCTTGAAGAGGGACTGGGTTGGGGGGTGGGAAGGCGGGGATGAAGCAAATTGGAGTTGGTATCCTTGCTTCACCGTGTGTAGAACCCAGAGATCTGAAGTCAGTTGGGACCACGCAGGGAGGAAGTAGGAGAGACGGTTGGAGAAAGGAGGGGAAGGATCCTGCCTTGAGACTGGTACGCCGTCCCCGGGCGCACCTTCAAAAGTTGGACTTAGGCCCTGGTGGTGCCTTTGAGGGCCCATGGTTTTGGCCACCTTGGGGTCCGGATTGGTGTCTACGGCCACCCCGCCCGTGCCTCCTACTGAAGTCCTGCCTGTGCCAAGGCGTAAAGTACGGACGATGAGGTTGAGGTCTGAAGGGTCTACGTTGGGTCACAGGGGTATGCATGCCCAATGAGCACATGATGACCCTATTGTCCTTCAAACTCTGCAACCTGGGGTCAGTCTTTTCTGAAAACAAACCCTTGCCATCAAAGGGTAAGTTCTGGATGGCATATTGAAGCTCAGGTGGCAGGTTGGAGACCTGGAGCCAGGAGATACGGCTCATGGTAATAACAGAGGCCAAAGTTCTGGCTGCCGAGTCGGCCACATCTAGGGAGGCTTGGAGGGAGGTTCTGGCCACTTTCTTCCCTTCCTCCAGGAACGCGGCAAATTCCTGGCGTGAGTCTGGGGGCAGTATTTCCGTGAACCTACCCACCTCCGCCCAGGTGTTATAGCTATACAGGCTCAAGAGAGCCTGATGGTTGGCCACTCGGAGCTGCAGGGCCCTCGCTGAATACACCTTACAACCCAGGAGGTCCATCCGCCTAGCCTCCTTGGATTTTGGGGCTGGCGCCTGCTGGCCATGGCGTTCCCTTTCGTTGACCGACTGGACAACTAATGAGGAGGGAGGAGGATGAACATATAAGTACTCATACCCCCGAGAAGGTACCATGTACTTTCTCTCGACTCCCTTTGCTGTCGGGGGAATGGAGGCTGGGGACTGCCATAAGGTGTTGGCAGTGGCCTGGATAGTCTTAATAAACGGCAGGGCCACCCTGGTGGGGGCATCCGCGGACAGGATGCTCACTACGGGGTCTTCGACCTCCGGGACTTCTTCCACTGGGAGGTTGATGTTGAGTACCACCCTGCGAAGGAGGTCCTGATGGGCCCTGAGGTCAATCGGCGGGGGCCCTGATGACGAGGTCCCTCCACAGCCTCATCCGGGGAAGAGGAGGATGATACTCTGGGGAAGAGAGGGTCCTGGATGGCCTCTTGCTCCTGGGACAGTTCCTGCTCCAGCGGTACCGGAGAGTCCAAAGGGTGAGTCATCTGCTCCTCCGTCTCAGCTGGGGGGGGACGGGTAAAGGTGGCCTCTGGTGCCCGATGTTCTGAGGCAGCAGAGCGGGTCTGGACTAGAGGAGCAACTTGGGCTTGATGGTATGCCCAGGGTGTCCAAAAGGACCACTGCTGAGGTCCCATGTCCTGAGACCGGACGTCCTGGAAAACCCCCGTAGGTACCTCCGTATCACGGTCCTGGTCGTAATAACTGTCAGCATGGGAGGATACCGACGCCTGCCTGGACGGCCATGGGGGAGCAGAGAAACCTGGAGCAGAAGTCCCAATGGACCTTGCTCCCCTCTTCAGCGGGGACCAGTGCCGGTACTCAGAGCGGTACTGAGATCGAGACCAGGACCTGCAACCAGAACGGTGCCGGGAGGTCGACCGGGATCTCGATTCCCTGTGGCGTGATCAGCTCCGGGATGTATGGTGCCTGGGTCGGTGCCAGGAACTAGAGCAGTGCCACGAGTAGCGAGTCGGAGAGCGAGAGTCTGACCAGTGCTGCGAGTCTGACCAGTGCTGTGAGTCTGACCAGTGCCGTGGAGAGGAACGGTGCCAGGACTGCAGGCGGCGTCGAGAGCGGGAGCGTTGCCTCGACCGGGAGTGCCTGCGGGATTGTGACCTTGAGCGGTGCCAGTCCGCTAAGCTGACAGACGGCGGTCTGGTCAGGTTCGGCTTGCCCATAGATTGAAGTACAGTACCCGCACTGGTGGTGCCAGGGGTAGGGGCAGTGCCACATCAGTGATGGTGATCAAGTCTCTCACCGCCAAAAACGTCTCCGGTGTAGATGGCATAATGAGCTCTACCACGGCGGGTGCTGTCAGGCGCCGGACTCGATGGCTCTCGCGAGGCCAGAGTCGACGGTGCCGGTTTAGGCGGTGCCACGGCAGGTATCAGTGCCGGTCGGTCCAATTTAGGCTGGCTGTGACGCGGGTGTTACCGGAGCAGCATGAGTCTTAGCCTTCTTCGACCTCTGGGAGAGGGAGCGGCGTGGAGTCGATTTCGGTGCCGGCGGTGGCCAGTGCCGGAAGTCTTTAGGCATACCGGTTAGGTCCGGTGCCGTGGGGGTGCCTCTGCTCACCGACTGACTCGTGCTCGGTGCCGAAGGTGAAGGTGTTAAGGCCACTTCCATGAGGAGCTGTTTTAATCTGATGTCCCGCTCCTTCTTAGTTTGCGGCTTGAAAGCCTTGCAAATCGAGCATTTAGCAGATAAGTGCGTTTCCCCGAGGCACTTCAAACAGGAGTCATGGGGGTCTCCTGTTGGCATCTGCCTGTGACAGGCCGAGCACTGCTTGAAACCCGGTGAGCCAGGCATGAGCTTCAGCACCGGGTGCAGGGAAGGGGCTACTCCCCGAACCCCACTAACAAGTATTAACTAACAGACTATTAAATTATGAACTACAACTAAATCTAACTATATATAAGAACAAGAACAACAACTATGTATAAGATAACAAGAAGAACTATGAGTAGCTAGGGAAGGTGGAGGTCAGCTAAGCCACACTCCACTGTTCCAACGACCGACACAGGCGGTAAGAAGGAACTGAAGGGTGGCCGGGTCGGCTGGGGTATAGCAGCGCCACTCCAGGGGGCGCCCAGCCGACCCGCCAAGTGTTGCTAGGGTAAAAGTTTCTCCGACGAACGTGCACGCAGCGCGCACGCACCTAACTGGAATGGATATGAGCAACACATCTCAAAGAAGATTTTCGCTTTACTGCTAATACTTGGTCAGCTCCAATGGGGAGCTCTAGTGTATAAGGACTGCTGCTAGTGTGTCATTGAATTCTGCTCAGAGCAGGTCTGATTGACATAGTGCTTAAACACTGGTGGCCTGTCAACACTAAAGATCCCAACAATGCAACTGCCAATGGAGCTGAACCAATGCGTTAGTAAGAGTGGGAGGTTGTTGGAAAATTTCCCTAGGGCAAAAGCTAATAGACACACATTTCTATAGAAATACCACCCCATCTCCCTGCTCAGCAAACTACAAACTGTACATCTCAGGGTGCACAGGTTCTTGCTACTGGACTGTAAAGACTGCATTTAATTTTCAAGCAGAGTAACAAAGCTTTCATTATCTAAATAAAATAACATTTGCTACAATATCGGACAACATATATTTACACTTAAATCCTTCTAGCCTGAATTGTCCAGTCAGCATATTAATCCACTGATTGCCCCTTAAGGGAGAGATGTTTCTGGACTGTCAAGTTTTCATTACATCCGGTATGTCAATGAGGCTGTTGGAAGAGGTTAGGGCATAGTACAGGTGTAATGATCCCATGCTAGGTTACGCTGCCCAAATCTTTTCAGGTCAAATTAGAGGGCTGGTATCTTTTACAGATTGATTTGTGATTGAATTAATCAGAAAATAATAATACACCAAGAACAGCAATTATAGTACAATTTGGATGTGCTCAAAAATTAGTAATTTTAGTGAATTAAAATGTGAATTAAAATAATAATAATAATATCACATGAATTAAAATAAAGCAATAGGAGTGCCCTTTTAGGGATTCAGACATATCAACATATCATGAGATTTGTAATTTGCATGGATTCATCATTGATATTCTTAACTCCATTTGATTATAAAGCACTAATGAGTGGCCATTATCCTATATGGAAATGACACAAAAAAGATATAACATTTAATATCACAAGATGAGAGAGCAGGAAATAAAACAATATATGCATTTAGGGTGACCAGATGTCCTGATTTTATAGGGACAGTCCTGATATTTGGGGCTTTGTCTTACACAGGTGCCAAATCTCACCCTCCACTCCCTGTTCCGATTTTTCACACTTGCTATCTGGTCACCCTATATACATTCCATTGCTTACAGAGATGATATGTTTGATTAAAAATGTACTTTTTTGGTCTTTTCTAATGACTGAGGGCTTGTCTTCACGGTGGCATCCAGGAAATTTAATCCTAAATATCTAAAGGTGTGAATTTGAAGGGGATTAGTAAAACTGCATTAAAACCCTGCAGGAATATCCTCATTCAGAAGTAAAGTGGCCTTAATTTGGTTTAGCTTAATTCACCTCTAAAGTGAATTAAGCTAAACCAAATTAAGGCCACTTTAATTCTGAATTACAGCACCCACACTGAGATTTAGTGTGGTTTGAAAAATGCACTTCAAATTTACAGCTTTAGTTAATTCAGATTAATTTTCCTAGCTGTCCCCATAAAGTTGAATCCCTATTCAACATATGAGTAGTGAATAATGTTGCATCAAAGCCATAGCCAATGTATTTCATGTCGGTGGAGCAATGTTATTAATCCACATACACCTCACAAAAGGCTGCATACTTGATTATGTATGTATGCCTGGATTGTCAAAGCAAATATTTCTAGCAGTTTCTAGCATGATGTTGCACCACTGATCAATGCTAGGAGAGGTGGTTTTTTTTTTCCACATGGTGAGGTTATGTTTCTAGGCAGCTGATGTAGCACTGAAGACCCAGCTTTATCCATGAGGGTTTATATTTTTACAGCTGAGAAGTTTCACCAAGACATGTCAAATTGTAACTGAAGAATGTAACACACAATTTATCTTGGTGATGATTTCAGTGGCACAGGGATAGTCCACAGGGACAATTCAGCTTCACAGAGACGAAGCAGCAGGACAGGTCCAGGTTCTGACTATCAGGCACAAGGAACCAATCATACTGGACGTTGGGACTGCGGTAACTCCTTTCCAGAAGAGATTTGGCAAGCTCCATCTTGATGGTGTGCAGATCAGGGTGTAAAATACCATGGTCAAAATGCCATTTTGATTCATCATCAGATGTCCTCAACTGCCTCTCTTTCCTGAGTGCTCAGGAAATAATGGTCCTGAGCGAGTTCACTGGGATGGGCTGTGGAAAGGATCACTGCACCATCTTTCTCCCTAACATACCCACATAGGAAAAGGCTGAAATTAGCTCGAAATATGTATGAGGCACTTTAGGAGTGATATATATTGTTAAAAACCAAGGAAATGCAGGGCAGAAAACTATATTGGTGCATCTTGCCAATTGCATATACAACATTCATTTAGTGGGATTGAAATTTTTACAGCAGCCCAAAGTAATATTTGCTGGGGACATTATAATTTTGAATTCACTGACTTTTTGGGAGAGGGACAAAATTCTTAGCCATTGCACCTCATGGACACACAATAGGTTTTGTGCATCAAATATAATTGCTCCTCTGGTTTCAAATCCATAGACTGACTTTCATGTTTACATATTTTTTTAGACCTACTTTCAATGCAATGTTATTAAACTACTGATATCGGTGTTCCAGGAGGAGTGGTTTAGCTAGGTCACTGCTGTTCTGCTACATTTTTCAGATGTTCCACTGAAAGCAATGGGATACCACAATATATATAGTATATTCATCAGCTTTGCATTTGTTTTCCAGTGAAGATGCATTTTAGGCAGCAGTCTTAACATCTGAAAAAAAATCTCTTCAAGCAACTGTAGTAGTATTTTATAGTGTATGTTACCAAATATAGGTATAGCATGTCCAACAACACCAGTCCCCCAGACATTTAGGCACATGAGTAACTTCAGGAAGGTACGCAGTCCTCAGTGGGATTACTCACATAGATTAATTAACTCACGTGCCTTAGTGTTTTCAGCCCTGGGAGGCCTATATTTGTACCACAGTGGCAAAGGCCAGGTTTCTGAGACCTCAGTGGATATTTTTTGCCTTGAACAGAATGGAGTCTACAGCACTGCTAGTACATTCATGGAATAGAATTATAATAGTAAAAATATATTTGATTTGCTTAATGTTGAGATATCAACAATGCCATACAAATTGTTAGCTTAACAACAAAACAAAATGCCTTTGTCACTATAGTATTAAGCATCAAAATGCTTGATTTTTAAAATATTTAGTTCATCAATAAACCATCGTAAAGGTTTTAAAACTCAAATAGGAACGTAGCAAGCAAGCTCTTTTCATCTGTGATGTCAATAAGCTAAGACAAGGAACTGAATTCATCAAGGTGACAAGCAGTTATATATATTTTAACTGTAATGAATAAATGACATTCCTATTAATCATTTATTTTCTTTCAAACTTTAACAAACAGTTTTAGCGATAATTACTAAATTTTTCACATTTATAAAAAGCACACAACTGTACAGTGGCTAATGAGTCCACAATTCAATGGTCAAAAGTGCTAGTTTTCTAAATAGAAAAATAGTAGCAAATTGCCACTCTACTGATTGCATTTTATAAAGTAGGTATATAAGAATTCCATTTACTCACTATTTAAAATTACTTGTTATCTTTGATGTATCCAGCTCATGTTGTCATCAGGTACCAGAGCCACATGTAAATTATAGTTAAGAATGTAAATATGAAGAGAAATAAATTGGGGGGGGGGGATTTTCAATGGGAGCAGAGTTAGGACAGTGCTGATCACTTTTTAAAAATCCTGTCACTGGGAAAGAAGGTGCTATTAAGTATCCACATCCTCTCTCTGCTTGTCACTAGCAATTCACTGTAAATAGCTAGCTTTCCTGGCTCCATAGACTCTTCTTTTTGTTGGACCCATAGACCAATCTCCTGCCATCTACCCATGTCCTGCAGCATTAGAGTTGGTTGAAGCCTCATCCTTTGGCCACCAGGAACTGGATCAGGCAATGCATTTACACAACTCAGTGTCTATGCATGCATGTGGATATGCATAGACAATTGACTTGCAAGCACATATCAGTTGTGCATGTAGAAGTTCGGTGCATGAACTTTTGAAGACATGGTTGATTTGTCAAAATGCTGGTTTGATCCTCTTTTATCCCATTCATTTTTTCATATGTACCCTACTCACCACACTAGGAGGCAGAGCAGGTTAGTGCATTAGTCTCTCATCCCTACAGACCTACAATTAGGATTATGGTTTCTTATCCTAGTCCTTAATATTTATTTAATCACAAAACAAACGGCACAAATGGCAATTGCTGAACAAAAGCAGCCCAGGATTGTAATAGCAGAGCTATTGAAAGCTGGGATACAGAAACATTAGTAGAGCTGCATGGGGAAACTTTCATGGCACTATGAGCCAAATTCTAACCTAATAAAATGTAACTGGTTGCACGTCCATGGAGGTCAATGGAGTTGCACCCAGTTACACCCAGGCTATATCTGAACTTGGCTTTCATATCTGAATTGTACCCAAATACCCTCAACTTTCCAGTTTGTTTCAGATTAGGTATTTTATCTGTGGGTAGCCAGTCAACAATCATTATAACATGCCCTTTGAGAGAATGACAAGTTATACAATAACCCTGGAAGACAGTTATTTGCATAAATAATGTTCCAAATACTGTATTTCTACACAGACTTCTTTTAACATATTCCCTCTATTTTACTAATGGCATATTTTAAATCACCATGGTTATTTGGAATTGTTTGGCATTACAGTGAATACAAATACATACTTATAAATGAATAAAATGTGAAAGCTTCTTACAGGAGGCTCTGTCACTCATTCTCAGTGGAATTTTATCCCCTTCATAAAGGCTTGGATTTTGCTACTAAAATAAATATAAATCAGCACCTCATTCTAAGCCATCCAAATTATGAATTTTTTATTTTATTTTATTTTTTCTTAAATAAAAATCAGATGGGATCCAGTTGGAAAACCTGTAGTAAATGCTTTAGTGGACACACTAATCATCTTTAAACATTTCAAGTACCAACTCTAGCCATTCCAGCACAAGAAAGGAAAATCCACACATTGATGGTTTGTTGCCTTTAACTCTAAGAGCAATGAGCACCTTCCATCTTTTTGTATATTCTGGGCAAAATTCTTAGCACAGTGGGCAGCACTAATGAAAGCCATGTATTGAGGCACAGGGCCTTCAGGGGAAACAGAATTCAAGCAGTGGAGAAAGAAAAGTGCATGCTCTTTGTTACTCCCAGGACTCTCTCAAGTCTAGGATGGCTTTTGTTGCCCTTGTCATAAACAGATAGTTAAGGGTTAATGTCTCTTTTACCTGTAAAGTGTTAAGAAGCTCAGTAAATCCAGCTGACACCTGACCAGAGGACCAATGGGGGACAAGATACTTCCAAATCTTGGTGGAGGAAAGTCTTTTGTTTGTGCTCTTTGTGTTGTTGTTCGCTCTTGGGACTCCAAATCTTTCTGAATCAGTCTTTCATGTTTCAAACTTGTAAGTAATTAGCCAGGCAAGGCATGTTAATCTTATTTTTGTTTCCTCAACTTGTAAATGTTTATTTTTGCTGGAAGGATTTTACCTCTGTTTGCTGTAACTTTGAACCTAAGGCTAGGGGGCGCCCCTCTGGTCTATAGGAATCTGATTACCCTATAAAGCATTTTCCATCCTGATTTTACAGAGATAATTTTTACCTTTTCTTTCTTTAATTAAAAGCTTTCTTTTTAAGAACCTGATTGATTTTTCCTTGTTTTAAGATCCAAGGGGATTGGATCTGGACTCACCAGGGATTGGTGGGGGGAAAGGAGGGGGATGGTAAATTTCTCCTTGTTTTAAGATCCAAGGGGTTTGGATCTGTGTTCACCAGGGAATTGGTGAAGTCCCTCAAGGCAACCCAGGGAGGGGACGAAGTTTTGGGGGAACAGAGAGTGCCCCAGACACTGGAATTCTGGGTGGTGGCAGTATACCAGAGCTAAGCTAGTAATTAGGCTTAGAAGTGTCCATGCAGGTCCCCACATCTGTACCCTAAAGTTCAGAGTGGGGAAAGAAACCTTGACAGCCCAAAGAGCATGTTTTAACTGGGAAAGATACAAGGAGAAGCAGGATTGCAGACAATAAATTTAGCTTCCCAAAATGGCTGCAGTGATGCTACATAAGTATGCAGAAACATACTTATGCCATTCAAAAACTTTGCAAAGCAAAGAACCGAGAGCCTAGTTAACAGTCAAGAGATCAGGGAAGAGGCTCTCTGTGTCTTACCCAACAAGGAACTTCTATAGAAGCTCACAGGGAACATCACATCCAGCCATCAACCAGGTACATGGCATCACTGTCATCAGAGTACATAAGCCATTATGGTATTCACGTTGAATCTCACAATTTCCTGGCAAAGGATTGGAGGTTAAAAATTTGTTAAAATCTCTGGAATTCCAGCTGTGCTACGGCCTATGGTCTGTACACAGGTGTTGATAGTCTCTCTGTGTGAAGATAAGAAGATGTATGTTGAAATAAAACAGTATTGCGCGTGAACATTATCCTAATTTTAATCGCAGATCCTGCAATTCACATGAAATATCCCAGGTCTTGTCACAATAAAATTTAGAGAAAAATTAACCTAGAAACAATTGTTGAGAGATCTTTTCAAGGGAACTTTCTATCCCCTTTTCATCTTATTCCAATTATTATAGCTACAAGACTACAGAAATCTCTGTATTCCAAGTCCTTTCTCTTTCCTCTTGCTATTACATTTGTTCATCCAATTGTATCAGTCTCTAGTCAGTAGCCATGACTACCTCTTAGATCTGACTAGATTTCAGGGAAGTAGTTCTCTGGGGTAAAAGTAATTCAGGTCGGGGCCTGTCACCTATTTCAGGAGATTAAATGAGAATGGTGAGCCAGCTCATGTAGGAAGAGAGGCAAAGAAGTAAAAGGGGCAAAAGTGTTACAGAGTGGTGGTTCTCTCTACCTTTTCCACATTGTGACCCTATGTAACAACAAACAAACATTTTGTCCCTCTCCCCACTCCCAGCTAGTCATATAGAAAGAGAGGGTCATCACAAAACCCTGAAATCTGCCTCAATCTCCAGGTTGAGAACACTTATTAAAGAGCTAAATCCTGTATCTTTCCTCCACCTTGTACTAAAGCAATCAAGTCACCATATGGGGAAAAAATTATAGGTGATATCACAAATAAAGTTTGTAACAGGGTGGCTTGTCCCAAGAGCTGGAGAACCAGGGTTGAATCATCATCTGGCATAATACAAAAGGCAGCAGAAAGCTGCTGGAGGTGGCTGGTTGAGAGACTAGCTAAGCCGGACAACAAGCAGGAGAAAGCTCTCCGGGTAGGGAGGGACCCTGCCCAAGAAGTAGGGGAGAATCTGACAGACGGATCCTGAGAGAGGAGGGGGCTGTGCCTAGCTGAAATTGGGATAAAGACTGTCAAGGTGTCCCCCCCACTTTGAACTTTAGGGTACAGATGTGGGGACCTTCATGAGATAACCCCTAAGGTTATTTACCAGCTTAGATCTAGTAGCTGCCACCACCAAATAGTTTAAACAACCATTTATGGGAGAGTAATTTGGAAACTCTGTCTTCCCCCCAAATATTTCCCCAGTCTTTATCCCCCTTTTCCTGGCAGGACTGAAACTGATTCACCTCCCACCAATTCCTGGTGAGCTCAGATCCAAAAAACCCTTGGATCTTAAAACAAGGAAAAATCAATCAGGTTTTAAAAGACTTTTAATTAAAGAAAAGGCATGAAAGGAATACCCGTGAATTGTATTATACCTGCCAGACCGAAGAGCCCATTATTAAATATTTGTTCCCCATGATGATACCTACAGACTGTAATCAAGTCACCATTTAGCCTTCTCTGTGTTAAGCTAAATAGATTGAGCTCCTTGAGTCTATCACTATAAGGCAGGTTTTCTAATCATTCTTGTGGCTCTTCTCTGAACTTTCTCCAATTTATCAACATCCTTCTTGAATTGTGGGCACCAGAAGTGGACGCAGTATTCCAGCAGTGGTCACACCTGTGCCAAATATAGAGATAAAATAACCTCTCTACTCCTTCTGGAGATTTGCCTATTTATGCATCCCAGGATCACATGAGCTCTTTTGGCCACAGCCTCGCATTGGGAGCTTATGTTCAACTGAATCTGCAAATCTTTTTCAGAGCCGGTGCTGCCCAGGATCCTGTAAGCATGATCTATATTCTTTGTTCCTAGATGTATACATGTACATTTAGCCATATTAAAACATATTGTTTGCTCACGCCCAGCTGATCGTGCAATCTAGATCATTCTATATCAGTGACCCATCCTCTTCAGTATTTATCACTCACCCCCAATTTTTTTCTTATATACAAACTTTATCAGTGATGATTTTATGTTTTCTTCCAGATCATTGATAACAATTTTAAATAACTTAGGGCCAAGTTAACTTAGGACCCCACTGGAAACACACCTGCTCTGCAATGAGTGTCCATTTACAATATGTTATTGGAAGACATTACCATTCTGGAAATATTACATATTAACCCTCAGAATTAAAAAGACAAAAAAAAGCTCAGTGGGCAACAATGGACTGCACTCTGGGATTCTTGAAGGCACTAGCAAAGTTAGGAAGAACTAGGGAAGTACAAGAAGATTGGAGAAAAGTATACGTGATACCAGTATTTTTTTAAAAAGTAGGAAGAATGATCCTGGTAGTTACAGTCCTAATCCCACAGGACATTGCCTGCCTTGAAGATTGAATTCCATCGAATAACATTACATTCCAGTAAGAAAGATGCTATCTTCCCACTGGAACAGTGGATTTTTGAGGCTGTAGGATTATACCCTCTGGTAAGACTAATTTAAATTCTTAGTAAAACAATGGAATACTAACAGGAAAAAAAGCATCTATAAATGTCTGGAAGTTAATAGAACTATGAGAAAAAAAGCACAGAGTTATAAAGAACAAATTATGTGACACACACTAAATTGGTTGTTTTTATATAATTACTAAATTAGTGGATGAAAAGAACTTAGTTGATTAAAGTTGATTAATGCTCCAAAATGTCTGTTAGTCTATAAGGTGCCACAGGACTCTTTGCTGCTTTTACAGATCCAGACTAACACAGCTACCCCTCTGATACTTAGTAGATTACACAGATCTTGCTTTCAGCAAAGCATTTGACATGATGAGTCACAAAGTCTTATTTGAAAAATACCACCAGTTTAGTTTGGAGATGACTGCCATGTTGAATGAAGACAGGACAAAGGACCATAAACAAGGGCTAATGATAATTGGCAATAAATTAGTGTGGGGTTCTGCAAAGATTGGTGTTTGTTTTGATCTTAATGATCTGTTAATGAAATGTGAAGGTAATATCGAAGTAGGAGGTGGTATAAGCATTTATAGGAATAAAGAAATACTAGAAAGAGACTTATTGGGGTTAGAAATATGTGCAGGAGTTATCAGTAAAATCAACCTCAACAAATGCAAGTGAATACAGTTGAAAAGAAAATTCAGAATAAGTCAACAGCATTTAATGAGAGGGAGTCACTAATAATAACAACTTGAAAGCTGTGATGCCAGAAGAGACTTGAAGAGGTGGGAATTATGGAAAGCAAATGAAATATGCAATGCATGTGGTACAAAAAATTAATGTGACTTTAGGTTGCACATATAGAGGACCCACATTATAGAACCAGAAGGTAAGAACTTCTTTCTGTTGAGCTCTGATGAGACTTCACTTCAAATACAGCTTCTGACACTCTCCCTTTGGTTTCAATAATAAATAATGCTTCCTAGCATATATAGTGCCTTTTCACAGGCGATCTGAAAGTGCTTTACCAAACTGAGGAAGTGTTGTTATCCCCAATCAGGAAGTGGAAGAATGGGTGCAGAGAGGTTAGGCAATTTGCCCAAGGCCACACAGTAAGGCAGTTGCAGAGGTGGGGACAAGAGGTAGGTCTTCTGATTCTTCCTATTGGTCTCCAGCCACTGGACTATGAAGCTACCCAAGTTTTTTCGTGTCTATTTAAAAACACAGTTTTCTCACACAGAATCTGATCTTTGCTAGCATTTAACCTGCAATTTTATAGATTACAGCCATTTGTAGATGTGGAGAGTGCCTTTTATTCTTGTGTAACTGTCATAGCAATTTGTGTTCCACAGACCTTGGACCTTTTGTTACCCATTTTTCAGGTGTTTACTGATCTCTGTGCAAGTACAGTGGCAAACTATGAGTGATAAGTAGAACCTTGCCATACAAAGAGACTAATTTTCTTCTGTTACAGAGATTAATGGGATTCCGTTTTGGATACAAAAGAACTCCCTTGGCTGATGAATTTACTATGACACTGGGAGGAAAATGCTCCAGACTGTTGTTCACTTTCTCTCACTACAAGTGCTTTACTCAGCAACTATCTGTAGGGTGCTGAATAAGCCAAGGCTGTGCCGGTGTCTGATGAGAATCAGTGATCAGCTCGTACGTTGAGAGGGAATGATGGCTGGGTGTGATTTAAGACCTGCCAAGGGAAAGTTGGGCTGTTAAAAACTTGTGAGCTGGCGTCAAAGTCAAGAATACATGCAGCTTTTTGTGGGCAGCCATCTTGCTCAGGGGACTGAGAGTTCTGTGTCAATTGCATAGTCAGTATGATGCTAACGTGAGGTCTCTTAAGATTCCAGTGGCTCCTCTCTGATTAAAATCTACTTCCTCTAATTACCACTTTGGTTTTCAAATAAATAAGTAATGTCACACCTGCATAGCAGAGATGATAGAATTATGCAGTAGCATATATTAAACTTTTAAACTCAACTGTTTTCTGGCTCAGAAGGGTTCAGCATTTGGTGCTACCATCCGGCAACACAGCATTTGTACTGTACTACACTAATATGTGAGAGACATGGGTTCAATTTCTAGTCCCTGCCTTTTGCTCTCCAATATAGGATGGATACATCGTAAAGGTGATGCACACACATCATCAGCACAGGTGCCACAGAAAATATAGTACAAGAATAGACCTTAGGCAATTTGAAATAGCTCTTGAATGAAGTTATTATTAAGGTGATCAAAATCCAGGACACTTTTTTGGTGACTTTTTTTTTTTTTTATAGAGTCACAAAACTGCTGCAATAGATTTAGTTTGGAAGAGTGAGTCCTACTCTTTGGAGTGTCATAAAACAAAATGAGCTCCTCAGCTTGCATTCATGCCACAAAAAGTGAAAGCATTTTATGGAAGCACTCTGGAGGGGCTATGGACAGGGATGCTTTGTTGGCAGACTGAAAAGCGCTTACAAATGAGAGACAACATTCAATTAATAACATTCACTGTTTCAGCAGAGGAATGGGGTGCGTGGCTTCATTTACAATATCTGGGAGAAGTCATGTTATGAAAAAGGCTGAAGCGGTTTGGCCTCTTTCTCATCCTTGGGCACCCAAAACGTCTTCAGTTGCGCAAACAGGAATGCGTGAGATGAGGATACCACTTTAAATGCTTTTCAGCTATAAAGACTGAACTTTTAAGCTTGACAGATCTCTACATCTCTTTAATACAGTGAACACGTTTGGGACCGATGCTGCGGGTTCTGTTTCAGTATCAAAGAATTCTGCACCAGCTCATAGGAAACTATATCAGAAACCTAAATGTGATTCTCAGTCCTGGTACTGGGGCCGCGTCGTTAGAGCTGGTCACACAAAAAAAAAAGTTCCTGTGCAAAATTTCAGTGAAAATTAATTTTCTTTCACACTTTTCAAGTTTTCATTGAAAAACGGCACGCTGAACATTTTGTAGTTTTCACGATTTTGGTTTTTCAATGAAAAATAAAAATATTACAACAAAAATGGACTTTTTGGCAAAAGTGTCTATCTTTGTTGAAAATCGGTTTTTCTTGGGAAAAAAACAAAAACATTTGGAGGGAATTTTTTTCAGCAGGTCTACCAGTACCTTTATTGACAACAAACAATGGAAGAGAATTAAGCTATTCATATCTCACATTGCCAGCATAGACTCTGTACACTTATATGGAAGCTGCAGATAAGGAATAATTTTGCATGGTGCGGCTATGCGGAATTTTAGGAGGAAATTATATGGTCCCTTGCAATGGTTAAGTGGAATATGTCCTGGCTCTCCACATAATATTTGCATGGTTCCTGGGCTGTGTGAGAGAAGCAGGTGGGACCGAAGGTGAGGAGGAATCAGGAAGAGCTGCATTAAGTGGCATGAACTCACACAAAGTGAAAGAAAATTTGCTGAGTTAGTGCTGCCTAAGGCAGCATTCTCTCTCCAGTCCATGCTTTGTGAAGAGTCACAGAACACAGTGGGGACAGTGAAGCAATGGCAAAGCTACCGGTTCTGATGTGCTTCCTTGGCTGCACGGGGCTGCTACAGTCCTGCCATAAAGCTACCAAAGGCTGGTAGGGTTACCTGCAGCTGCTGTTTATACTTTGTATTGGTGCCAGCGCCTGCCCACTCCACACACCAACACCAACACCACCTCATACAGCCTAAGAGGAGAGCACATTGAACCCCATGGCTCCATTGAAGCTGCAAAGTTTGGGTGTGATGGATTTGGAGTTGCCTGTAATAATTTATGAATGTGGTGTCTTGATCAGGTTATTGTGTTGGTTACTGTATGTGTATATTGGTTAATTTGCTATCAGGTTTGTCAGGAAATGTACCCAGGAAAGAGTTTGGTTCCTGATATGCACATATGCAGGAAAACATCGGAACAATGCTGGAGTCACTTGCTGTGATATGCTAGCTAGGTCCACTCTGGGCTTGCTAAACACATTTCTCCTGGAATGTCCAAGAGCCATGAAGGAGAGGGAGATTAAAGGACTCACTTGGGTTTAAAGACACAGACACATTCTCTCAAGAATTCAGAGGGTTATGGGGGGAGAAACTGTCCCCCAGACCTCAGAAGTTTGGCGGGTGTCAAGAAAGCTTAGCCTGTCTAGCGTCTCTGCCAAGAGAACAGAAGCCTCTAGGTAAGATAAACCTTCCTGTAGGCCTTTAGTTGTTTTAAAAAAACCTTGTCTCTTGTTATGCTATTCCTACTGCTGGAATTAAACAATGCTTTGTTTTAAGAAGGGTCACTGTATTCACCACTGGACAGTGCTCCTGAAGGTAGCCAAAATCAGTCAGACCTGCTGAGTAGTCACAGTTGATGCCTGGGGTACAGTAGCCCAGCAGTTGGGCATAGAGAAGAAGAATTGTGGAACTAGTCTCCATCCCAAGGAGGTAAGGGCTCGAGGCCTAAGACCTGGAGCGGTTCACTCAGATGAAGACTGCTGAAGGGGTCAGTGGTGCAGCTAGAATCTGAAGTGTTAATGAGAGAGGACAAAGAGTGTCTCCTCTGGATCATGCTGAATCAGTCCTGTCCCACAAAATGGCAGCCGCCTTTGCAGACAGAAATGAAAAGATGCAGTATAGAAATCAAAATCATAACAGTTACAAAGTCGTCTGCACCACAAACTTATTTTCATCCTTTACAAACTGTATTTATATGACACAAAACTGGATGGCAAAAGGCAAATCAGGATTTACAAGTGTCCTTATTGCTTGGAAATTCACTCTGTGTCCTGGGGCCAAATTCTGCACTGGCTGCCCATTGAAATTCCATCAGGGTCACTTACCCTTTACAGGTCTGTCTCTATCTCTTTCTCCCAAGGCCAGCATTTGGTAAACACACTTAAAAGATCACGCATACAGAGCAGCTCAGGTCACATGCAACAACTATGCCAGATTACTTGGTGTTCTTTCTTGTACTGTAAATTACAAAAAGTTATGCGTAAGTAAAGAGTCAGGGATAGAAGGATATTTCACTTCTCCTAATCAAGGCCATGACTTCCTTGTAACCTCTGTGCAGAAAGTCACATCCGGGTCACTGCATCAGGTCACTGCAGTCCAAGGAAATCCAAAACCAAGATATCACTGGGAATGCATGTCAGTGGAGAAAGGCTTAACTGCTTTTTTGGCAGTTAAATCAAACAGAATTGAATTTTAATAGACATACACCCTTATCAAGAAAAATCTGTTCATATGCCCAAACCTGTGAAATAAACATATGATAACATATATAGTAGTATGATGTGAGTTGTGATGCAAGTGCCCTTCATATATGTACATTTGCTGGCAAAATGTATTGCATAATAATTATGAAATGACTTCAATGCTCTGAGCACAAATGGCACTTCCTGCCTGGCTATATTTAGTACCTATGTTGCATTTATATACAGCTGGGTTATCAAGTGAAGGGAAGACTCAAATACAGTGATGAAATTACAAGCACACTTTCCACCTGTTGAACACAGAATTTATAGAAGCAATCTTACCTCAGTTGTTGTTACTCAGTCATCTTGGCTTCTCATGTCCTGGACACACAGAAAGACAAGATGCAAGGGACATGGTTTAATTTGGCTGCAACTTTATTAATGTACCTCAAGTTATATGCAATAACTCATATGGTGCAGGTCATGGTTCCTTTCTTAATTATTTCCATCTGGGGGAGGGTTGTTGTTAGCCCCCTATCCCTCCACAACTGGACCACAGCCCATTGCTAGGACCCTACCAACTCTCCCCTCATACAAGGGTTAATGAACCAGGGAAAGGGCATTATCTCTGCTGTAACAGACATTAAGAGCCCCCAGCCCAATTCCCCAGCTTCTGTAGGAGATGCCTTCCCCCTAAGGTCATGTTCAATTCCAGTTTCTCAGGGAACCGGGCCCTCCCCAGAACAAATACTTGCCCTGGACGCTTGCCACCTCCTAAATTGTGATAACTTGAACTTTGAAGGCAAAAAACTCCACCCCACCCTCATCAATCTAATGATGAAGGAAAAATTTCTTCCTAGCCCCCAAAAGACAACTAGTGCAATTTCTACAGAAGAGCAAAAAACAACTATTATGCTAATTCCAGGGTTGGAGAGGTGGGAGCTCATAATCAGCTGTGAGAGGGGGCTTAGGCTGCGGGAACAGAGTTTATATACCTTCCCCCAAATGCACTAGGGCCAGTGGCTTACCTGAGTACCAGCACCCAGCCCATCAGCTCACCACCTCTCTCCCAAGTTCTGAAAGGGGGGTTGGACCCTTAAAGCAGTGGCTCTCAACCTTTCCAGACTACTGTATCCCTTTCAGGAGTCTGATTCGTCTTGCATATCCCCAAGTTTCACCTCCATTAAAAAATACTTGCTTACAAAATCAGACATAAAAATACAAGTGTCACAGCTCACTATTACTGAAGAATTGCTGACTTTCTCATTTTTACCATATAATTATAAAATAAAACCATTGGAATATAAATATTATACTTACATTTCAATGTTAAGTATATACACCAGTATAAACAAGTAATTGCCAATATGAAATTTTAGTTTAGATTAGTTGTACTGACTTCGCTAGCGCTTTTTGTGTAGCCTGTTGTAAAACTAGGCAAATATCTAGATGTGTGGATGCACCTCCCTGGAAGACCTCTGTGTACCCCCAAGGTACGTGTCCCCCTGGTTGAGAACCACTGCCTTAAAGGAGCCACCACCCCTTTTTCCCACCAGTAAGACAAAGCCCCCACTCCCATCGTCCTGAGGTGCTGGGGATTGCATTCGCACCACCAAAGGCTTTCTTCCTTGTTACATTTCCTTTCTAGGACTGATTTTCAAATCTAAACCATAACTACTAGACAACTGAGTGAGAACAAAGGGCCTTAAAATTAGCTTATCCAAGCAATATAATTTCATGTCATTTTTTTAGCCTACTGGCTCCCATGCAACACTGCAGTTGTAGATTTGATTCCAACTCTATTCATTTTGCAGGAAGAATGAAACTTGCTAAGTTACTAACACCCTTTAAAAAGCTGCTCTCAGAGATTATTCCTGTTCAAAAACTTACTGGACAAAGGTTAGGAAACCTGGTAAAAGTTAAAGTTATCCAGGCAGAACTATTATCAATTAATTCCCATTAATCGATAAGAGCACTTTTAATTTAATATTTTAAAAAAATCAATGTCCCTAGTTGTTAAAGTTATCCTTATCATGATGAATATACTTACAATTTACTCATTGCTATAAGTGCATGTGTTTCATTTGAAAATAAAACTCTCAATTGTGCTTGGTAGGCACTGGTCCATGTTAGAGGTGGGGCAATGCCTTTTTTTGTGTGCAAAGAATGAAGGTCCTGTTTAAATGCTGCCAGCACCGTGTTTATCAGATTTTTGGAAATACTGAAAGGTGTTTAAAGACTAGGTATCCTAAAAGCAAAAGCAAACCTTCAGTGTTTACCAGGGAGCATTAGAATATGCCGTTTATTTGGCCTACTGTTGTATGTATGAATATTTCAAGTTAATTTGTCTGTTGAATAATTTGGTGCCACATTGTGTCAACATTTATAAAGTGTAATGGGAAGATGCTGCTCTTGCCTGTCTGCCTCTCAGCGGTAACCAGCATCGCCTTAATGCATTTTACAATGCTGAGCATGAAAATTGCATTGTGCTATTGTTTTGACTGCTTGGTTATAGAAAGCACTTAATGGTTTTATGTGAAAGGTTTGACCAAATTATATCCCACTAGTCCAGATGAAGTGTAACAAATTAATTTACAATTCTACTAGCAGTACCAGTTATGAGCCAGTGTGTAATTTTTCACAAGAGATTCAGCTAAGCAGAAATCCCACGTAATCAATATGAATGTTGAAAGATAGCATTGGCAAGAAAGATTTCAAGGTGTATGCTAGATATAACAATGCAGAGGATAAATGCCTTTGATGCCATGCTCACTTATCCCAGATGAAGATCTGGGCCAGGATACTGCTGACAAAAGGAAAGAAGTTTAGGAATAAGAACAAAGCAATCATCATACATTAAAATCTTAGCCCGAGTGCAAACATTTGGCAAGACTGTTATTAAAGAACAAACAAAAGATGGTCCAGAAGTGATCATTGTGATATAGAAAGAGACTCAGAGTAACAACTTTGCAAAAAAACATCTTGGTAATGGTAAGGAAGAAAAGGTACAAATGAAAGTGAAATATGAGCTGGACAATAGGCTTTGAGTGCTGACAGTAAGACTGTACTGTTTAGTGTATCAAAATTTTGTTTTTCAAATCAATAAAGATTGCTTCTACATAATGACCTTTTTCAAGAACTGAGTGGGTATTATCTGTAGAAATAAAGCAGAGATCAACACTGGTTGCATAAAGGTGTCAGAAGCCAGATTTTTATGGATTCATTTGTTTATTTTTATTGAAAGGATTATAGATTTGTCTAGGTACTATCATCTTAGTGATTTCAGACACAGCTGGAGGGATAGAGCTGGGGATGATAATTGCTGGGGTCTGAAGAATCTCCAATTTTGTGGAATGGAATAGCTTTTGTTAGTTTCCATTCAGTGGAGACAAGACTGTATGAAAAAAATATATAACAATGCATAAAAAGAGATACAAGCAAAGAGCAAATGTTTTTAGCAATGCTAACATTTGGCGTTATTTAGGGAGCTAATTGTTTTCAGCACAGGAGTATCACTGACTTGGAAAAGAAAATGAAGGCTGTTCTTTTGCATTTTATAGGGAAACAGAGAAGGGCTTTAAATTTACTGACAAGTTTGAATCCAAAAAGAGGGAAATCTCCATTTTAGTGGAAAGAAGAGAAAATTCAGCCCTGAAGCTCATAGGTAACAGACTGTTTAACGTATGACAGAACTGTTTACTGTTATGTGATTACTTTGAACTTGCAAAATAAAGACATCAACCTCAGAATTCCTGTGATTATTTAATATCTTATAACTATAATACCAATTATAGATTAGAACAGGATTGAAGACTTGGGTCTCATCAGACATCAAGGCAAACATTTCACTATTAACACAGGGTGAATGAGTCATTTTAACTCAGTAGTTTATAAGAGGAACACATGATGGTTAATGATCTATGTAATTATCTATGAAAGAGTCCATTTATCTTATATATTCTTAGTTCTAATGGTTTTACTTAATCTAATAAACCTCAAAACACCTATGGAAGTGGCTGCATTCAAATCTATCCCTTTTGTAACTCTGTTGAAGTTAACAGAGCTACAACAGGGATACATTTAGTCTTATGTTGCTTGTGCTACTAGAAAAGTTACTGTATATAACCAGCAAAGGTCATTCTCCTAAAGTCTTGCTTTCAGGAATTTCACAGGAGTCCACACAGAATTGCAAAGTATAAAGAATACTAAGAAAGAGTAGCAGATAATGAAGCCTTCAAGGACCTACATCAAATTTCATTTCCATTCTCATGTGGCAAGACAAGGCAGTATCTATAATTCACTCCCAAAACTTCTCAGCCCCAGTGGGCTGTAAATTTTATATTGATTGCCACACACTATAAATCAGGATTGCTCAGGGACAACACAAAGGACTAGTCCAATCTGAGTAGAGCCTGCCATAAAATTTGACCACAAACAGTGCAGAGCCTCAAAAAGGTTGCAAACACAGCAACTTGGGAACAGATATATTCCTGTATCTATTTTGAGACTATGATTTCTTACACCAAATGGAACAAACGAGCACTGAGTCTCCAGTCCTGCATGGTGTGCAAACTCTCACTGTAGTTAATGGTCTCCTTGGAGCATATTCTGTGGTATATGAGTGCCGGGCAGTAGATAACAGCTGTCTTGGTATTTTGGGGCTGATTCCTTGGTCTGTGAAGCTAGGTGTGGGGATCTGTGGATTTCTGGTAAATAATTGTATGTAGGGTTCCCTTGTTGAAGCTGATTGTGGTGTCCAGGAAGCTGATGCTGGTGTGGGAGTGTTCTAGAAAGAGTGTGATGGAAGGATGGTGGTTGTTGACACTGTGGTGGAAATCTATGAAGGATTTTAGGTCATCTGTCCAGAGGATGGAAATATCATTGTCAGCCCCCGCTCTGCCCCACTCTGAACGCTGATGTGGGGACCCACATGAAAGACCCCCCTAAGCTTATATTCTACCATCTTAGGTTAAAACTTCCCCAAGGCACAAATTCCTTTCCTTGTCCTTTGATGGTATTGCTGCCACAAGTGATTTACACAAAAATTCAGGGAAGAGTCACTTGGAATCCGTATCCCCCCAAGCTTCTTCACCCCCTTTCCTGAAGAGGCTCGAGAGTAATATACCAACCAATTACCTTAGCAATGTGAGCACTTTGTCTTCAGGACTCTGAAATCAATCAGGTTCTTAAAAGAACTTTATTTAAAAGAAAAAAAAATCACACCTGCAAAATCAAGATGGAAGGTAACTTTTCAGGGTAATAAAAAGATTTAAAACACAGTGGATTCCCCTCTGGGCTCAGCTTCACAGTTACAAAAACAGGAATGAAACTACCTCCGTAGCACAGGAAAATTCACAACCCCAAACAAAAGATAACCTGATCCATTCCCTTGCCCTACTTACAATTTCTGTGGTTTTATATGGATTATACCAGGTATATTTTCAGGAGATGATGTACCTGCTTGGCTTCTCCCTCCACCTGGAGGGGGAACACCAACAAAGAGAACAACAACAAATCCTTCCCCCCATAGATTTGAAAGCATCTTCTTTCCTCATTGGTCCTTCTGGTCTGGTGCCAACTAGGTTATTTGAACTGCTTAACCTCTTACAGGTAAAGCAATCCAGTACAGCTGCCAAGGATGGATTTTATGCTACTACGTACATAAAGTTTGCTACCTTTGCCCCTAGATTTATGGAATCATGTATTTATGTATAACATTGGTTTCATTTATCCAGAAATGATTCCTCAGTTTGGACCATGAAGAGGTTGGCATATTGGGGAGTCATCCTAGTATCCATGGCTGTTCCCAGGGTTTGGACAAAGTGTTTATTTTTTAATGTAAAATTGTTATCCAGGAATCACCACACTTACCTTTACAGATCCAGTAACCAGCCCAAACACACCAATAAATCTATTGTCTACCGCCAGGTACTCAGATACCACAGAATGTGCTTCTAGGAGAAAGTCCAGGATATACACTGGCACACATTTAAAACTGGCTTCACCAAACAAGGATGCCTCACCCGAGAAGTAGCTTATATCATAGAGTGGGCCATCTAAATACCCAGAGAGAACCTGCTTCAGTACGGAAAATACTCCCCTCTGACCACACACCCTTAGATGTCACCTACCATGCCACACTGGAACCCAAATGGGGTACCATCAAACAGCTACAATCAATACTCAATGGGGATCCCATCCTGAAAGAAATCTTTCCCGAACTTCTTCTGGCCTTCAAGCAGCCACCCACAGCCTTTACAAGCTTGTCATCAGAAAAAAAGATCCCCACAGACCCGCCAACTCAAAGTGGAACCACACCCTGCTATACAACAGATGTAAAACCTGCAGATGCATCTCCTCTGCTGCCATGATTAATACACCTCAGAACCGCACCTTTCAAGATCCATGTGTCCTACACATGCCTATCACAACATGTGGTATACCTCATCCAGTGCACTAACTGTCCCAGTAACAACCAGGTGGGTGAAATCAGACAATCCCTATGACCTTGAATGAACTCATCCAGCAACACGATCAATGACAAAATACCATATCACCTGTGGATGAATGCTTTTCACAAAATGATCACTCCAACTCTGATGTCTCAGTCCTCATCCTCACAGGAAACCCGAACAACACCATCAAAAAATGAGCCTGGGATCTTAAATTCACAACTTTGCTAGACACTAAAAATAACCAAGAAAACCTTGTCTCTTCCCCCAGCAGAAGTTGATTCAATAAAAGGTATCATCTCACCCATCTTGTATCTCTAATATCCTGGGACCAACACGGCAAACAATTTTTAATTGTAGTAATTTTTATTTTTATATAACACCTAAAATATTCTGATACTTTATAGATATAGAATATGACAGATTCCTGCCTCAAATGCTTTCTTCAGCTGAACCTCAAGTTCCCTTTCATTATATCTTCAATTGTGTGACTAAAAGTAACAAATGGCTTGTAATGAGGAGTATAATACAATGACAGTGCTGAATTCAGTTCCGGTCTCTTCTGATTCTTGTTGACTTGGGGCCAAAGTGTCTCAGGTCCCATTCAGTTACACGTGTGCTTAACTTTATGTAGGTGAGCAGTAAAATTGACCTCAATGGGGCTACTCACATGTGTAAAATTGAATACATGCATAATAAGTTGCAGGATTGGAGGTTTTGACTGTAAGCTCTTTTGGCCCGGAAATGGCTGTTACTATGTGCCTGAACAGTGCACAGCACAACAGGGCTTTGATCTCAGGTGTGTCCTCTCTGCACTATTTAACATGCATAATAAATAATAATTAGCAGAACTAGTATGATTCTATAGATACACTTAGAAGTCATCAGTCTGCTATTAAATAAACGGACTGTAACAATTTCAGGAGTCAAAATGCTATTGCTTTAAAAGGCTGTGAGTAAGCCTGAAGTATTAATTTCCACTTACACCCTGCATAGACAGCACAGAGAACAGGGGTCTCTGTTAGTAACTGACATCCACCTTTTCAATGCTTTAACAAGTCACAGACAGCTAAAAATCAAGCTTGTGTGCTTAACTCCTCCCCACCCCCCAACCACAAAGCTAATCCACTGACTTCTCATAAACAAATGACCAAATTGGAGACATTGTTTCCCCCACATAAAAGTCTGCTTGCTATTGTCAGGTTCTGAAACAGCAGGGCTGAGTATGGTGGTGTTGTTGTTTGTGACTCTAATACCTATTTATGACAAGTCAGATATCAAGATACTGCAGAAGAGGGCTGGGTTTGGAGGTGTGAATACCAGGCCTCTGTGCAAGTCTTGAAGAACTAATGATCGACAAATGCAAATGAACTGTGCATTCTTTTTCAGGTGCTGTCCATTTGCTCTGCTGGCTTTTATATTCTCTTCACTGCTACTTTGTACAGAAGTTACATGGTTGAGAAACCCTTGACTAGTATCAAATTGACAATACTAGTCTGTGCACATGCAGCCCAGACTTTACTCTTCTTTAGGAAGTCTGCTTTAGTCTATGTGTCAGTGAAGGTCAGACCTACAGTAAATGGGCCTGATGCTGTCCCAAATTAGTGTAAATCAGGAGTAAGCTCCATTCGATAGAGTTCCACAAGTGTAAAACTAGAGTAAATGGGAGTAGAATCAGGCCCAATGTGTTTTATTTACTTAAAATCAGGTTTGTTTCTTGCTTAATCATTTAAGTAGTTCTCAGAAATCGCAACTGGGGAATTTACTTCTCAAAAGCTCCAATCAGATTCCTTTCTATTAGAGTCCTGCAAGTTTTAAAAAAATTGTGTAAAGCGTTTTTATGTTCAACAAGGCATTTGTCTGATAGACTAGTTTTAAAAACAGCTATAAAAGTAAAACTGTGTTTAAGGCAGAAGAAAATCCAGTGACACGGCCATCCTCTCCCAGCGATCTACCTAGATAGCTTTCTATTTTCTACAGCCAAAAATGCTACCACTTGGAGATGTTACTCATGAGATGCAGAGCAGCTAAATCACATTTGACTCGCTGAACTCATATAGCTGTTAAACCACAAGTAAAGTTACAAATAAGAGCTGAAATATCTCTCTCTATTATTTAGTCATCCTCAGAGGAGAACAATAACCAACCCAGACTCAATTGAACCTTGTACTTAAATTTCAATGATTCCTGTTGGTCTGAATATTTTGGGATGAATAAGTCTGAGTGTTAGGGTTTTAGTTTGATATTTAACGTTATGTAATTCCAAAACTAAGCTTTTGACTTCGAAGCTGAATGGGTACCAGATTCTACTTGTCCTTATTAAACTTGTCACAATTAAAAGACTAAATGGATTTAATTCTTATTTCACTTTATTAAAGCACTTAACTGAAAATAAAATGGGCATATACAGTAATATGAGTATTTTAGAGAGAAACAACCACACATCACAATGAAATAAAAAGCAGTGTTGTCAAATATACTGACTGAAACACACCCAATGGAGGCAGAAAAATCAAAACAAAAATGGGGGATTTGGCCAGCTTCATGGGTACATTATTGTGGTATATGTTTTTGTGGGCTATATTACAGGTGTCCTTATATTTGAATTTAAATTCTATTAGGGATATTTACCTTATGTTCTTTAATTTTGTGTGGTTCCTACATTTTGGATGGGTGCTACATCAAAGAAAAATGCTACGGATTTGCCCATTTTTGCTGAAAAGATGCCCAGGTGTAGGAACTGGATTTATAATGTACTATAAGAATTAATGTATGATTTGATTTCATCCTGTCAGCCACTCTTTTTGAATAGCAGAAAGAAATGACAGACCAGAACAATCCTTATGAATGATTATGTTCACCCTTTTGTTTTAGAATGTGTTATAATGTCTACTGTGGTTTCCTATATGTATTACAAATTAGGCACTCTAATTAAATGTACATTTCTTTGTTTTAAGGTTTATAAAGTAAGAGACAGGATTCTCTATTGTGTCTATGTTAAGTAGATTAGAGGAACATTGAAGACCTGGTCTTGGTTATTGATTGTAAAACTTAGCAAGGTTTAATTTACAAAGGCCTTTTTTTTTTTGCTCGATATAAAATCCTACTGTTTGTATTCTCAATCTGTTTGTGTGAATGAGGATGTATGCATCAGGAAAAGATAAGGTGTAAAAGGCCATTGTTATAGCTAGAGTCAAGGAAGAAGTAAAGAGACTTAAAGGACATCAAAGAATCATCAACGCGCATCCATAATGAAGGGCAGATTGATTAAATCAGAACAAAGGACAGGATGACCCTTGTAAGTGTATTGGAATGTTTATACCAATTCACAAAGTGACACAGCAAAATCTATAGACTTCAACAAAGGAAAAAAAACCGATAAGAACCAGGGTTCTTGGCCATGGGTTTGGGTTCATCTTGCCACACTCCAGGAGCATCAGACTGGAACCGACAAGAACCCAGCTCCACACTCGTGCTCAATCTAACTGGGCAGTAGATTGAGTCGAGCTACAACAGACTGGTAACTATGAACATCACTGGCAGGACTGTGTGTGTGTGTGTGTGTGTGTGTGTGTTCTCAATAAATGCTGTGTATTTACCTTCCTCTATAAAGATCCCGTGTGCTTTCTAGGAGTATAACACAGGTAGTTGTAAAAATGGCCAGAAATAGCTACCTGCATCTGATAACCCCATCATCACTAGTTTCAGAAAGCTTAGCAAAAGCATCCACCTCTCACATTATAGGAAGCCCATAAATATGATAATAGGGATTAAAAAAATTTCTAAACCTCTCCACCTGTTTATTTATCTTTTACATCCTAGGAGTTGGAGAAATCAGCTCCCCAAACTAGCACTAATATGTACACAAATCCGGTAATTGTATTCGAGTTAAATTTCTTACATACATTTCTCTTGAACTTCCAATAAAAACTCGATACACATATTATAATCGTATGCCCTTGGCATGTGTATTATCTTGGCCTGCACATCTGGTAAAACAAGCAGGCATGCAAAAAGTGCATATACAACATCAATACATTATTTGTACAAGATTACGCCCATGAAGTTATCGTTTCATGGCAGATTACAATAGCTACATGAAAATATACACAAGTTCTAGTATGTAGCTTAAAAGATAGTACATCGGGTGCTCCATTTTGTCATACAACTCTACAATCGCCTCAGAACTATCAGAGTAGAGATATCTTCCTGGTAAGGCCCTGGGTATCATCCTTCACGATGCTAGTGTGTTTTTCTAATATTGTTTCCCTGGTACCACCATTATTTTGTAAAAATTTTCTTTAGGGAGGTTGTGTTGGCTGTTATCGGATTTTTATGAGAGATTTCATTTTAGATTTTATGATTTCCAGGTGGGGAGTCTGTCATAAACAGATAGCTCCCCACCTCCCCAGGTGGGGAGTCTGTCATAAACAGATAGCTAAGGGTTAATGTTTCTTTCACCTGTAAAGGGTTAACAAAGGGAACCAAACACCTGACCAGCGGACCAATCAGGAAACCGGATTTTTCAAAGCTGAGGGAGGGAATGTTTGGGTCTGTGTCTTTTGTCTGGCTCTCAGCTATGAGAGGGGATCTTTTCTATCTTCAAGCTTCTAATCTTCAGTTTCCAAGTTGTAAGTACAAAGGTAGAAAAATAATAGGTCTTTATTGTTTTTTTTTGTATTTGCATGTGTGTAGTTGCTGGAATGTTAAAATGTATTCTTTTGATAAGCTGTTATTCATTTTTCTTTAAGCAATTTGATCCTGTATTATTGTCACCTTGATACAGAGAATATTTTTATGTCTTTTTTTTTTCTTTGTTATATAAAGTTTTCTTTTAAGACTTGTTTGAGTTTTTCTCTCTGGGTAGGCTAAGGAACAAAGGGGAGGGAAATTCTCTTTGTGTTCGATCTACGGAGGTGAATCTCTGCAGCACCAGGGAATTTGGTGGGAGGGGAAGAGAGATAGAATCTTCTTGTTCCTTGTATTGTGTTGTCTCTTTGTGGAAGAGTAGACATGCTTCTTGGTATTGTGATGTAGACAGGTTGCATCAGTAACCTCAGGTAGCCCAGAAAGACGCTGGAGGGTAAAAGGGGGGAAGGTTTTATTTCTCCTTGTTTTAAGAATCCAAGGGATTTGGGTTCTTGGGGTCCCCCCAGGGAAGGTTTGGGGAGACCAGAGTGAGACAGGCACTGTAATCCTCTGTCTGGTGGCAGCGAGATCAGATCTAAGCTGGTAATTAAGCTGAGAGGGTTCATACAGGAACCCAGATTTTTGGACGCTAAAGTCCAGATTTGGGAATTATGCTTATGATACCACCCAATAAATTTTGTTTCACAGACACAGGGGCCTGTGAAGGCAGCCAACCAGTTTCCTTATCATGATTCCTAAATATTTGTTGCTTAGCCTAGGTTTTTGGAAGATTTCAGTATAAATCAGTAAATTACCCTGGAATGTCTGATTTATCCTGATGAGTCACGTGTGGCGCAGTAAACTGTGGAACTTTGTCCATCTTGAATTAGTCTTCTTGCTGGCTCTCTATTGCACTTAATGTGTGGTTGTCATCCATGTATATACAGCAGCTCCCTTCAGCCATCCCTCTGAAAACACTGGTGGGTAGTTGGGACAAGGAGGAACCAGCCATAGCGCGCCCCCCTCCATGAAAGTAATGACTTTTAATTACAAAAAGCTATCAGGGAGCAGATCAGGCAGTGAGCCAATTAACAGGGAAGCTCTATTTACTTCTTTAACCATAATCATAATATGAAAGCACTTCACCAACATGAATTAATTTATTCTCACAACACTCATTGTTGCCTAGTCTTCTGGGATGTATTATCATCTCCATTTTACAGATGGGGAAACTGAGGTACAGAGCAACCCAGGGTCACATAAGAAGCTTGTGGCAGGCCTCGGAACTGAACCATAAGACCCTCCTTCCTTTTATAAAGTAAGCCAGTTTCCAGATCTCTAATGTGTGCACTTGCCTTGTAAAAACATTTTTATTTTTATTTATTTTGTATGGGGCATTACAGTCACTGGCTTGACTGCTGTTGCTGCTTCTTGATGTGCCAAATTACCTTTAGAGATGACTCAGCACTTTTGAGAACAGAGCCTTTTATGGGGTTCAACTGAAAGCAATTACATGCCATGAATTACTATAAATTAAACGAGATTTTATCATGTAAGTAATTATTTATTGAGCTGAGAATCCATAGAAGGTAAACAGATGTTTATAATATCATACAGTAAAGCATTTATAGGGTTTAATAAAAATGATTGTCACTCACCGTGCTTCACAAAAAATTTCTTTTAATGAATAAATAATTTGATGAAATCAAAAAATATTTACAATATAGACAAATGAAAAAAGCTTTGGATATATTAATCTGAGCATCCTGTATTTTGCATGTTCTAACTGTATTTCTATCAAGACTGCCTCTGAAATGATACAAACTGGACAGAAACTGCAATTCAACCAAGTTAACGGGGTTTGTTACATGTGTATCCATTAGTTCAAATAAGCTACATATGCTTCATTTAATATGCAAGTGTTAGAATACAAATATAACTAAAATCATATATTATCAGAATGTTAGACAGCATTCTCCACAAAACAGATATGTACACTAGGCTGTGACAATAACAGAGGATCACAGGCAACAAAATATAACAGAAAAATACAAATTCCTTCATAAGAATATAATTGTGCTCTTTAATTTACCAGATGACTATGCTGCTCTACCAAGTTGATGGTTTTGCATAAATGCAGCATCCAACAACCACCATGTGTTTGTGTGTGTGTTTGTATGTGTGTCAAGCAGCGGCATTACAGTGGAAATTGGGCAGTGCAAGCAGTTTTTATAAACACTTTCTCCAGCTCTTAAAAAGAGCCAATTATACAAAGCAATAGAAGCATAACACTGAGAAGTCTTCATCTCGTATACGCAAATATCATGAAACAACTTGCTTTGTTTGTGGTGGGGAGAGGAGCTCTCTCACTGCTGTTTGTGCGATCAGCCAGAATTCAAGTATTCCAAAGCCACTTCATAGCAGAATTTGTATTGATCCTGAAAAATCAACAGAAACAACCCCCCACAAAGTCATTCACAGAAGAAATTTAATTAAGGACTTTAGTATTTCACTTCTATTAAAATTATTTACTATCAGACATGGTCAGTGTGAATGAATTTGCAAAAGCAATTTGTATTTAGATAAGAAAAGCTTCACACTATTAATTCAATAGTACATACAGTAACTGACATTGCTGATCATACTATAACAATTTAGTTACGCAAACATGCCTATAACGGGAAATTTGGAAACCAGTAAGCAAACTGTCTTGTAAACCTTTAGTAACTTGTCAAAAACTTCATATGCAGTAGATATTGGAATTCCTTTGTGGTAAAATTTATGTTAAAATAGGCCAGGTTTCTACTGTTTTCCAGCTGATAAGTTTTATTTTATTTTCGTCTATGAACTCACTCAGCTTCTTTATTATTCTTCCTCCACACCTAATTCAAAATCCCCACAAGCCCACACTCCAGTTATTTTTCCTCTCACACTGAAGCACATAGATGAGGTATTGAGTTTTACTGCCACGTAAGGGGTATTTTCAGCTACTAAACTGTCTTTGCACACAGGCCTGTTCTTATAGTGAGGTGGGATCATCTGGAACTAGGGGAGCAACCCAGCACAATCCCTGAAGAAGCACCCTGGTGCAGGAGTGGCGAGTTATATGGGCCCGTGGTGCCCACGCTTCAGGAATATTCAGGACCCGGGGGCTTGGCTCCACCAATGTTCGGGGTTGAGTGTCTTCCCCGCCCTTGCCTGCCGCCCCTGCACGGCTCGCCAGGAGCGTCTCCTGGACCCACCTGCCACCCCCGGGGAATTTAAAAGGGCCAAGGGCCCCCAGCTGCTGCCATCACCACCAGCAGTGCAGTGGGGTTAAGGTGGCTTCCTGCCTGGCCTCACTCCGCGCCGCTCCCGGAAGCGGCTGGAATGGCCCTAAGGCCCCAGGAAGGGGGGAGTGTGTCCGTCCCGAGCTCCAACTCCGCAGGTTCCACTGGCAGGGAACTGTGGCCAATAGCTGTGTGGGCGGTGCCTGCAGGCAGTGGCACACAGAGACCTCCTGAGTCCCCCCGCCCAGGAGCTGCTGCCAGAGGGATGTGCAGGTCGCTTTCTGGAGCCATCTGAGGTAAGGGATGTGCCCCTCCCCCCTCCCACACCCCAACCCCGTGCCCCAGCCCAGAGCCCACACCATGCACCCAAACTCCTTCCCAGAGCCTTAGGGAGGTGTTTGTGGGGACTTGGACCCGTTCTGGGCACCACCAAAAATTATACAAACCTGCCACCCCTGCCCTGGTGACAAATGGTGTGTGCATGTCACAGAGGTGGAGGAAGAGACAGGACTACTTTGCACTTCTCCTTTGCACCTCCAGGGACACAGGGGGGACTGCAAGGGCCTGGCTCTTACACTTCCCTGCTGGCTGCTCATCCACATATGGGCGAGGCACATTCTAGCCTTCTGAGCACTTGTACAAGGCGTGGTAGGTAACTCTGAGGATTCTGTGTTTTGTCTCCATTTCCTTTATGTTTCTGCTAGCTTTATTTTGTAGAATTATAAACATTTAAATGTAACAAAAAGCTGATGAGAACATGGCTGTTATTCCATTAAATCTAAGTGTAAGCTGCTCTGATTTCCAAAAATTAAGGTTCAGTGTATTGCCAACTAGATATCATTTTCTGTCAACGGAGTAAGCACTGCCTCGATCATGTACACTTTCATTGAGCAATAAAACATGACAGCTCATGTGCTGCTGCCTAGTAATAATGACACAGCTAGCTGGCTGACACACTCAGCCTTTACCTTTCTGCTGAACACCGTAAGTAGGTAGGATATCATTATACTTCAGCAATAGTCTTCTTTTGCCTGAAGCAAATATTTGAGGGGATTCTGTCTATTGTCCACTCAAGTCACATGTGCAATTTTAAGTCACATGTTTATTGAGAAAAGCATGTACCTGAATGATTCCAATAGCTACTTTTGAATTAGAATAGAAGAAGAAGAAAAAAAGCCAAGAGCAATTGTTTAAAACAAAGAGATGCATTTTCCTAGTGCCTTCATTTTGCAGCTGCCACTTCAAAAGTTAAGGAACAAAGTTGTTTGGACTTAAACCACCACGATTGTGAGTGAGTGTATTGAAGGTTTTAAGATCCTGCAGGGTCCTGTGGTGTATTTGGATCTCTTTTGAACGAGGAAAAAAAATATGGGGTAAATTATATCTTTACTATTTTTACTACATATGTGTAGGTGACTAAATCACAGTCATGTTATCATTATGGAACACACATTGGGACAATGATCAACCAGCCAGCCATTCTCATTTCTTCCAAGCTCATTTTATAGTGGTTTACTGATTCAGCAGAATAACTGGCATTTCCAGTAAATGCAAGCCCTAGATAACCGCCTTTTAGAATAGACACTATTATTCCCCCATGCTCTCTGCTGTGTCTCCTTTGCACATTTTACTATTTGTTTGATGATAAATATTAAAACCCTTTTTATGTTACCTAGCTTCAGACAGGCATATTTATACGGAGCACATATTGGTAGACCCGGTAATGTTTACTATGAAACTCTTTGACATGCTTCAGTAAAGATACCTACTGCTAAATGTTACATGTATATTAGAACTATAGAATTTCATGAATTTTCTCTCTGTTAGGGATATACGTTTCCATTTCACGTGAAGATATTTTTTCAGGCAATTACTTTAAATACCTAACACTAGCGTCACACACTTTGGATTACCCAGTGGATCGATTTATTTCATTACTTGTGCATGTTTTAATGGCATCTAAGATTATACCTCAATGTGTCACTCAGATTTTTGTACTCCCAGGAAATTGGAAAGGTTCAATGAAATTAGGAGATGAACCTGTAAATGTGCACCACAAAGAGTATCCTTAATCCAGTGAGAAAATGTGCAATAATATTTACACAGCAATCCTGGAACTCCTCTCATGAAACACTGTAGCACTAATAATCCTCATGCATTTATAGATTTGATATCCTTTGAAGAATGGCAATCACTTTACATAGGTGGGTAAGTGTTAATATCCTATTTTACAGATGGGGAAACTGAGAAAAAGAACTTTTTCACTCCTTAAGAGTCACAAAGCAAATGGTCAGTGGCCACATCAGGAAGAGAACCCAGAACTCCTGACACTAAATCGCTGCTTTTCACCACTACACAATGCTACTCCTCATGCACATTTTCACTAAATCGCTGCTTTTCACCACTACACAATGCTACTCCTCATGCACATTTTCAAACCAACTCATTTGAATTCTTGCCATTTATTAAACTATATCCTCCTGTAGAACAGGGCTGCCTGGGGGAGGAGGGGGCAAGTGGGGCAATTTGCCCCAGGCCCCACAGGGGCCCCAGCGAGAATATAGTATTCTATAGTATTGCAACTTTTTTGTACGGAAGGGGCCCCCAAAATTGCTTTGCCCCAGACCCCCTGAATCCTCTGGGCAGCCCTGCTGTAGAGTAGGACTCAGGAGACTGGGGATCTATTCCTGGCTCTGCCACGGCCTTCTGGGTCACCTTGAGCAAGGCACTTCACCATTCTGTGTCTCAGTTTCCTCATGTGTGAAATGGAGATAATGAAGCTGACCCTTCTAAAGCGCTCTGAGATGGACTGATGAAAAGCACTGTAGAAGAAGTCAGCATTATTGTTATTATACATATTTGTTTAAAAAAAGCTGGTATTTGATAAAAACATTTGCTATTTGGTAAAAATAAAATAAAATAAAAAAAGTGTGGAGACCAATGGCAGGGTATGTGTGTGGGGGATAAATTCTCTGGCTGAGAAATTTGTTCCTGAAGACTCATCCCAAACTGCGATTTTTAGCTAGCATTTTCTACAACTGTATATTGCCACCCTATTTTATTTTTATTCCTGTGAATTAAATGAATCAGAGATCACCGAGATCTATGAATTTATCTGCAGATGATGTATGGGAGAGACACGTGGGGTCACATGCCCCCACAGATTTCTGCCAGGGTGGGAGTTGGGCTGAGCACAGCTGTAGGGGACATGCTGGGGAAAGGCACCGACACCACGCGCTCCCACTGAGCTCTGCTAGGTGGGGCCTGGAACAGGGAAGTGACATTAGGCTGGCATAGTGGTTCCCAACCTGGGGTATGTGAACACCTGGGGGTCTGCAAAATGTTACCGGGGGGTCTCGGGGAAAAATTTCCTAATGGCAGACAGAGCTGTCCTAGGGACCCTGGGCAGCACAGGGCAAGAGCCTGGAGCCCCTAGACTTTCCAAGAGCTAAGCAGTCAAAGCAAGCATTCTATCACACTGAGGAGATTTAAACTTCAGACTCATAAGAAATGGAAATTGGAAGTTGGATATTTTTTGCTGTTTTTTAAAATTTAAATAGCGCTTTTATTGTTTTTTCAAATTATTATGAAGCGTTTACGCTTTGTTGTTAACGTGCATTGTTTGCCTGGACTGCTCAAGACCTGAATGTTGTGTGGAGGACTCTGATGTTGGCTCTCAAATACCTTCGATGCTTGTTTCGATCTGATTATTCCTGATGAAACATAGGAGCCTTGTCTGTATAACAGGCTTTATTTTCAAGTTGATATGAGCTACCAAAAGTGAGATCTTGGAAGGTGTTGCCTTTCAATAATGTAATAAAAATATTGTAATTATAAATAATAATAAGTGTGTAATAGGCATGTTATAAAAATAAATTTTATATTTCCAAGATCACTGCTTTTATAATTTATACTCAGGTAAAGGAGAAAATCCCTGGAAATATTCATTTTTAGGAGGGGGATCACGAGACTTGACATTTTAGTGAAAGGGGTTCACAGGTTGTTAAAGTTTGGGAACCTCTAGGCTGGCCAGTGGAGCCTGCCTGGGGTGTGTGCAAGGCTACAGAAGACAGCTTGGGGCAATGAGGTGGGGAGGCAGCAGGGGCAGTGAGGGGATGAATGTGTGGGGAGCCCATGGCAGGCAGTGGCAGCCAGGGCAATGGGGGATGGGTGGGAAGCCTGGGGAGGTAGTGGAGATCAGGGGTGATGGGGCTCAGAGAAGCGGCAGGGGAAGGGGGGACTAGTGGGGGGATTGGGGAAGAGACAGCGGGGCCAAGGGGAATGGGGAGGTAGGTGGGAGCTCAGTAATGGTCCAAACCGAAGCCACTCACAAGAGTGTTGAGATTTGGAGCTCTGAACTGGCCCAATGATAAAAATAAACCTGAGGTGTGAAGTTGAAATCTGGACCTAGATATGATCTTCCTTGTGTTTCTGAGTGGTTTGGATTTTGTGTCTTAATTCTGGATCCATCTCTAGTTAAAAGTGAACTGTAAAGAGAAAATGGAGTTGCGTGAAAGCTCAGAAACATGATGTGAACGTCCCTGCTAACTGGGCTGGGCATAGGAGATTGATCACAGAAATCTATTTTAATTTACTTTCCAAACATTCTTTCAAACTATTGTCTGCCTGCCATGAAATCTGTTTTTCCAGGTTTGCTAATGATGTCTCATATTCACCATTCTACAGTACTATAGGTACCAGAAGAGTAAGATGCCAGAAGAGACATCATAGCCACCAGGAGGGTTAGCATGAGATTTCTGGTACTTATGTTGCCCAAGACAGCCAATGTCTCCTTGTAAACCCAGGAAAGAGCATATTCAAATGAAGAGGGAAATTAATTTTGTAAGGTTAAATTAGAACTGATTCCTGACATAATTATCGGGTGCTGATTGGTTTGAAAATATCTCTGTTCTTCAAACTGATATAACACACCAGTGCACTCCAGAGCTTCTTCATGTGTAGCTCTCTTTTAGCACAATCTCCATCAGCTATTACACAGTATCGTAAAATATGAACGTCAAAAGTAGCTCTAGAAATCAAAACTCTTTTGTCTCTTGAGTACCTGCCCTGAACCCCGCTGCATACCACCAGAACCTTTAAATTGTGCCCCTGCCCCCCACAATCAGCAATTACCAGTCACCTCTGACAAACTCACAGAGACCTGAAAACAGCAGTCATGCCAGGTACAAATCCACATCTACATGGACTGTGTGGAAAAGTAGGACATTTCTCTTTACATCCAGCAAATAAAAAATTAGGAGTGTCCTGAGAGTTCTAAACTGAGGGACAGGAGCCAAATGAATGGCCCGCTCCCAACATCATGAAAGCTGGAAGGTCCCTCACCTCCACATGACTGACTGTCTTACATTGCTAGCTTGCTTCCTCATAGTGGCAGCCTCAAACTCCCTGCTCTTCTCATGCTGCTGGCAAGGTGCTGGTTCATCTCAGGACCCAGCTAGATGTCTCCTTCTTACTGGTGCCTGGCCTGAGGGAGGGACAAGAATTCACAGCAGTGGAGGTGGGGCACCTTGATAGGTCTGAGGAGAAGGGGTTTCTTCAAAAGAAAGGCGGGACATACTGGAACTTGCTGCAGCCAAAAACATGGACCTGGTCCTACCTCACAGAAGGAAGAAATCGTCCCTCTTCCTAGCACATCACCCCTAAGTAGCTTGACCAACCCACTAGCATTCACTATTCCTCAAAGTGTTCAACACCTAAGGCCAGACTGGGAGCGGAGATCTCTCCTAAGAGTAGAGGGGTGGAGGATGTCACAGTTTTCTGTGGGATCTTCCTGCCTCTTCCTTGGGTTTTTGGGGTAGAAAAGATGCCCAAACTAGGGTGACCAGACAGCAAGTATGAAAAATCGGGACGGGGGTGGGGGGTAATAGAAACCTATATAAGAAAAAGACCGAAAAATCGTAACTTTCCGTATAAAATCAGGACATCTGGTCACCCTAGCCTGACCACAGTTCAGTCCCAATTAACCAATCCTCTCTTGTCCAGAATTCACACTGTTAACTCATACTGGGTTATGATTCCTGAAGTTATACAAATACTGCATCTTCATTGAAGCCAATCTGCTTTCAAAAAGCCAGTCTCTAAAAGCAGTGCTTTTAAGGCACCCCGCCAGAAAGTACAGTGGCACTGTCCCCCTTAATTCAGTATCCTGTTTCTACATAGGTTTTGAAGGTCCTGAGAGCATCACATTGAATTGGGTGGAACTATACATCCTTCTCCCAGTACAGAACTACAAAGCAGAACATAACAGGCTGCTGATTTAAGCTGGCCTACAGCTCTTGTGTCATAGCTGCTAGTGTTTCTGCAATTCTACATCTAAAGATTCAATAAAACACTCTATAAGAAAATAATTGCACATGGCCCCTTGTTTCTGAACTCCTTTAATCTCTCTATGAGGTAGAGCAACCATAATTAAATGCAATATTCTGGATGTCAAACTGAAATTCACGGCTTTGATAAATATTAGGCATTACGCTATTTATAAAATATATAATTTGAAAATCTGGCATTTCATTTTACACTATTATTATTTCTGCTGTGCGATGACTACTCTCCACATGGATCACATTGCTAGAAGGGCAAATTAATAAAGATGTTCTGTTGAAAGTTTTAAACTATTTCAAAAATTGAAATGAACAGAGACAAAGTCTCCTTGGGAAGAAAGCAGTGTAAAAATACTCTTACAAGTGAAATGATTTCATTATTTCCTTTGAAAACAACTTGCATGCTTTCTCAACAACTCCCACTGAAAATCTTGGAAATCTCCCCAAGTTTTAGGATAAAAGGAAACATTTTCTATTTAGTGGTGCAGTTAAAAAAGCTCATACCAGAAGGTCCACCATGTTAGGCTTATTATTTCTCAGTGTCTTCACAGCATGGAATACATCAACTGCCCTCTGGTGCCGAAGCATTTCACAAACAATGCTGATTGCACAAAATGTCCCACTGCGGCCACCTCCGTTTCTACAATAAAAGTGATAAAATGGCTCCATTACTCATGACTGTATGTTACTAGTTCTCATACTGTGTCTGAATGTTCTACGAGACATGCGATGCAAATACTGGTGAACCAATGGCTATTAATGCCTCTGAACTCTAAGAAGGATGCAATTTCTAATTAAAGTGAATAGGCTGAATTATCCAACATGTATGCTACGGAATCCATCAGCTTGGAAGCCTGAGGGTAACAGAGTGTTTCAATTTTGCACTAGTCTTTTCTATTAATTCATAAATCTGAAGAACAAAGTAACTATTTGGAAAACAGAATCAAGACAGAGAGGCCTGATTCTCATTCACATTAGCTCCATTCCCTTGCTCTGGCAGTGCAAAGGAGTCTTAAAGTGCGGTAAATTACATTTCTGTTCAGTTTGAGGCCCCATTACACTTACACAGCAACCTTAGTGTAATGAGACTCAGAAATGTGAAAACATTAAACAAATTTTGGAATTTGCTTTTGAGCTGGTTACAAGTTTTTCTATTCTAGGTTATGGTGCCTTATTTCTGGACTCAAAGGTTCCCAGGTAACAGTAACAGCCTTGCCCAAGTTGTCGTATAATTTGTATTGATAGCTGTACTCTTAACATAGCCATGAGGTGGTGCTGCAATATCCCACTACATTTTACCTGTACCTTGTGGCATTTGGTACAGGCATTACATTCACTGCATGGGAAGGAGTGCTTTTACAACTGTATGTTCTCCCATCATCCATAGTTTCAGAAGATGAAAACCCACACTGACTTGCTGACTAGAAGCCAGGCATAAATGTTCATAGACATGATCAAATATAGTATTTAATAGTGCTTTATATTCAGCTATTTTTAATCTTCAAGAGAATCTCTTTCTGGAAACCCTACAGCTATTCTAATCAGAGTACTTCATTGGAAATGATAAACCTTAATAATTACCGGAGTGCAGACTAGTTAGCTAGCGGGTCTTTCAAACCAGCACTCACAAATGGTTGATTTTCAAAGGAAGCTACAAAATCGCACATCTGTCACATCCAAGCAGTATGGAAAAGAATGCTCTCTGCTGCCAAAACATTGGCTGATATTGTGGGACTCTTTGAGAATTTTCATTAAACTAAAGTCATTTAAAAGAATTATGTCAGAGCCTTTTTCTTTTCTCTGCTGCCTGGAAGTGACTCGTGCGTGATGTGGTACAACTATTTAATATCATCAGCAACAATAGCGATAACAGTAATTTGCACTTCAAAAGGGCCTTTCAGCTGAGGATCTCAAAACATTAATTAGTTAAACCACACAATACTCCTTTGATGTCAGTATCATTATCCCCATTCTACAGATGGGGAAACTAAAGCACAAAAAGATTGAGTGACTTGTGCAAGGTCAGTGTTTAAGTGGGCAATAGTAGTAAACTTGCAGTTTTCATCTATAGTTACTAATTTGTATTACATATAAACAGAATGGTCAGAAAGTTATTTTCTAATTTAGGTCCCAATTCATGAAAGCACTTAAGAGTCTGCGTAATTCCATCACTAATCAGGGCAGAACTTCAACCAATGCTTAATTGAACAGGAATGCTTTCCTGAATTACAGCCTCAATTAATGAGAACTCAGTCCTCTGTGGGAGCTGAGGGAAAACAGCACATGGGAGGTTCTAAGTTGTAAGAGAGGAATAGTGGGCAGATTAAGAACTTGTACCTCCACATGGAGCAGTGTAAACTTGAGCCCCTCGTGCATGTATACAAGGTCCTCAGGCAAAAGGCATTCAGATTTCTCCCAAAGAACATGAATGAAAACCCCAACTTCCCACAAATGATAAACCTTCATGAGCTTCCACTGTTTTCCAATGAGGTGCTGTGTAATTCAATTCCAAATTATGGTTTAAATTAAAAGGATGCCTCTTATCTTCATGCAAATCCTTTAAAACTCGAAGTACAGTAAATATTCATACTACCCCCTTGCTTTCCTACCTTCAAATACTTACAAACAATGTACGACTGTACGTCCTTCTCCTCCATTGTATTCTTCCTGCCATTTCTCCACCTGACGTATTTGTTTCAAGAAAGAACGTTTGGACACTGGAGTATCTCTGTACATGGGCCATCCCAGGAACTGAAACTGTTGCACCATTCGATACCCATCTTGGGGCTGCAAAGATCCGAACAACAAGCAAGAAAAAAGCAAAGGCATTATTTACACTATACTCAAATAGCATACAAATTAAACATTCCCTTCAAAGTTGTTAAAGGACATCACTGCTCACAAATTACTAAAGTAATTTCAACTGCCCTTGAGAGTTATGGTTTTTAATCTCCAACAGAGTTACTAAGCACAAGATGTTTTAAATAGCAGGATATGCAAAGAAACTAGAGCAGAACAATGGTACAGCTGCAAGAGTCAAGTAAATGATGATTAAATATTGTAGTAGTCACTTGACAGCAAAGTGAAAGTCACAATACAATTTCAATTATAACCTCTGCTTTTTCACATGCTCACAATTTCCAGCTTTTTGGAAGAAACTTCCCATGTTTCTCTCATTTTAAAAAGAAAGTTTGAGCAAAATCTTTCAAGACATTTTGAGGAAAGCAAGAGTGAAAAAAATAAACTTCTGTTTAAAAAAAAAAATCAAAGTGCACTTTATTAACTGGGCTATGCTCAAACTCTTGAGAGAAATAGTTCTGAAGAGTGGCTTTGCTATATTAATTAATGCATGGAACAAAAACCCAGAGGTGTTTACATGACAATGTTGTTGTTATTGCTGTTACACAGTAGTAATAGAGAGGGTATCAGATTAACACGAGAAGGGACTATAGCAGAGCTGAGGCAGAGTAAATTTTGATTGTCATAGAATCATAGAAGTATAGTACTGGAAGGGACATCAATAGGTCATCAAGTCCAGTCCCCTGTACTCAAGGATTATATGGGATGTGCCTGCTTTCTGTCAAAATTTAGAACCTAATGCACCTTGGGCTGATCCCTTCCCTCTGACTGCCCCTCCCCTCAAAATAGGATTAATATTGATCAGTGATTATTAAATCAAACATCCTACTAACATTTCATGGGTTCTTGGATTTTACTCATCAAAAATCACTTGGGACTTCATGGCCCTTGAAACATGAAAGAATGGGGAGTGCAGGCTTATTCATTGGTTCCCCAGACTGGGAAGTAGGGCCTCAGGTACCTCTTTGTCTCTTTCCTCTCTTGTGGGGGAGTCTTTGCTTGTTCTGAGGAGGACTGGTCCTCAGCGCAATCCGTGACCTCACAGACTGACTAGGGAGTGCTGCTCATTCTTTCCAATGTCTCCTCAGTTTTGGGAGGAGGTGCCAGTCCATTTCACTGGCCCCTCTCTCCCTGGATGGGATGGAATGCCTGATCTTCTTCATGGTCTCTCTCAACCTGGCTTAAGTGGATGTCTGCTGTCTTCAGGAGGTATGTGTGCAATACATAATCACGCTACATTAGTATCTTTATAAAGTGCTCACTTCTTTGAAATGCACGTATATTAAAAGGTGCACTCGAAGGAGTGTGCACGTCATAGAGATCCTGGTACAGTATTTACAAGAAACAAACCTATCTCTCAAAGAAGTGGGCACTGGTCCATTTAGTTTTTTTTCTTTATTTAAAGCGCCAGGACATTCAGTGCAGACTATGATAAGGCTGCACTCTTCAAGTACAAGTGTAAAAAAATGCAGATGTTAAAGGCCTCCATTTTCAAAAATGACCTAGTGAGTTTTGGGGGCCCAACTTGAGACATGTTAAAAGAACCTGTTTTTCAGGGTTAGGTGCTCAGTGCTTTCTGGCAATTACATCCCTTTAAGATGTTTCAAGTTGGGAACTTCAAAGTTAAGGTACCCCAAATCACAACTCATTTTTGAAAATTTAGGTCATGTTTCTTGTATCAAAGTAAAGTTGCTCATAAAGCCTTTGGTTTTTATTTTTTGTTACATTTATTCAATAAATTAACACAATGTATTTTAATCAAACAGAATTATATGCACAACAAAATACGCAATGTGGGCTAACTGCTGTAACAACATTAATTTCTGCAAATCCTGCTTAATAGTACAATCTTAATGCTGTATTCTTCTCATGTGAATGTAATAGACATAAAGGCATATGGTAGAAAAATGTCTTTATTCTGATTCTATGTATGAACCATATACACAATTACCTTGATATAACGTCACCCGATATAATACGAATTTGGATATAACGTGGTAAAGCAGTGCTCTGGGGGGGGTGGGGCTGCGCACTCTGGTGGATCAAAGCAAGTTCAATATAACACGATTTCACCTATAATGTGGTAAGATTTTTTGGCTCCAGTAGCAGGGTGGATCCCTGCTCCGGCTCTGAAGGGGTGAAAAACAGCCCAGGGAAGGGGCAGGGGCTGGAGAAAGCAGCCTTTTAAGCTGGGCTGATTGGGGAAGTGGCTGCAGCTGGGGCCACGCCCCAAACTGAGCGGCAGGGCCTAATAAGAAGGCCAGGGAAGCCAAGGGCAGAGAGTCTTCCTCTGCCTGTAGAGGGAGAAGGGCCTGGCTGCCAAGAACCAGAGCACGTACCTAGGGTAAAGCAGTGCTGGGGAAAGGCAGAGGAGCTGGGGAGCTCCTGCCTGGAAAGCCCCAGGCTGTGGTCTAGAATTAGGCCAGGAGGTACTGGGGTTGTAGGGTGCAACCCAGGGGTAGGCCAATACAGCCGGTCCAAACCCCTTTGCTGATGATGAGTGGCTGATACTGCAGTCTGCCCCAGGGTGTGGGGCTAGACAATGACTGGCAGTAGCCTACACTGAAGCAAAGTGGGGATAGAGGGTGGGGGGTTCCCAGGGAGGGGAAACCCCTAAAAGAGAAAGGGGTTACTGCCAGGGGGGCAGAACCCCATGTAAAAGGGCACCGGGGTCCAGGGAGGGACACGGGGCCCGTAGCAGGAAACAAGGCGGATCATCGGCCTCCTGAGGGCGCTCCAAGCTCAAATTTGAGCTAATTCCTGAAGTGACCAACAGGAGGCACTGCAGGGGTGAGTGCCCACCCGGTTACAGCTCCCAAGAACAGCGTTATAGTAAGGTAGAAGTGTATATATAAGCTTCTTCTCAAACAGACTTCAGAGTGTGAGGTTCCTTTGCATCTTTAACCTTTATTTTTATAACCTCAGTAAGGTTTGCTCATTACCTTCAATTTTACTGAGTTATACACATTTTATTTTATTAATATACAGTTCTGATTAAAACTAACCGGATATTTGAAAGAAAGATTTCTTTTAGTTAACATTTCCCCCCATCAATCCAAATTATTAAGTTTAAAAAAAGAGAGAAACTGAATAAGGTTCTTACTCTTGCTGCATTATAAATTCGGAATATCCGGCTGATTATGTCTTCTTCTAAATCAGCTGATACAAATTCCACCTGAATGGGACCATGTCGATGCACCCCATTTTCTGGCCAGTACTGGGGACACAACTACAGGAGATCAACATCACAGACAAGCACAGTTATTTATAAGAACACTGATATCTTGTAACATCCCTGGAGAATGCATTTTTCTTGTCTTTGAATATGGATCGTTTCATTTATCTTTTTATCTTTTTAAAGTATTACAAAAATTCTCAAACACGTTATTATAAAATTGTAGTTTCCCAATCTCTGAGCCAGTTTTTTCAGTATTCCAACTTTATTTTTGCAGAACAAATTTAACCAAATAAATTTTTAAGTGACTGAACCTCATATGGCTCATTGCTGTATTCTTAACTCTTTGGTGTTTGGAGTTACACATTTTTGACACTCAATGCCAATTCAACACTCAGATATGATTGGATGTGGGGATGCTGTTGAAGGACATCACATTTAGGGTGCGCTGCGAGCACAGGACCAAAGGTCTGATATCTTAAAGTGTTCTAAATGTGTTGATACCAGTTCATGACCACAGCGGAATATGTTGTTGCTGTTATAAAGGTAGAGCTATTCTCAAAACTCCAGTGCCTAAATTCTAGTCTCAGTTTAGCTCCAGACCAGTGAACTGGCTAAAATCAGCATTGCTTGAAATTTTCAGAGACCAGTCAGTCTTGCATTTGTGAATGCCACTTTGCAGTAGAAAATGTGAACTCACTTATGTCCAGAAATACGTTAGTGGTGGATACCTAAAGATCACGGAAGAATATTAATATGTATCTTGAACAATTTAAGTGTCCAATAAAAAAATTATAGCTTAATCCTGAAATGAATCACCTGACACTTGGTATTCTACCCCTAATACTTTAAAGATTAATTCAACACTTTGATGGGGATTCTCAGAATTGCCCTCTATAGAGTGTGTTCACTTTCTGGGATCTTGAGGTTTGCAGTGCTGTTGTGGCTGTATTGGTCCCAGGACATTAGAAAGACAAGGTGGATGAGGTGATATCTTTTATTGGACCAACTTCTGTTGGGGAAAGAGACAAGTTTTCACGCTTACTGAAGAAGAGCTCTGTATAAGCTCAAAAGATTTTCTTTCACCAACAGAAATTGGTCCAATAAAAGATATTACCTCATCTACCAGGGATAACTATAGCAGTTCATGGCCAGGCATGCAGCAAAATTAAGTATGCGAATGAGCAAACTTATGCTTGCTTGCAGGAGCATCGATCACATATTTTAAAGCTTCATTTTATTCAAAAAAGTAGCAGTGGTCTTCATTCTGCTGTACTACTGCTGGTGATCCACAGCTGAGCTGACAAATCAGACGTGCTACAGCTGTTGTTTTGCACTTCTTATAACACTCATCACTCAACAGAGCCACTCACAAATTACTGCATTTTAGGAAAATGTGGCCATTTCAAACAGAGTAAAAATAGGACAAAGTCTGATTTGCATATCAGTTCAATTTAACAAATTAAAAACAAAAAAATCCAATTAGGAAAATGTATTTTCTTTTTTAAAACACTCTACATTCACAGCTCACACTGATGAGCAAATTCCTTTTAACTCTGCTCTGAATCTTAATCATGTTTTCATTATGAAATACACTTATTTGTATTGAGTAACAAAATACAATGAATAAAGATAGCTAATGTAGATTTCCAACATGCTGCACAACTCACTGTAGGTCCTTCCATTACGTAGTAATACCAATTCAATGGCTTTTTGAAAAATACTTAAAAATCATATAAAGGCTAATATGTTTGGCACAGCAGTTGTAGGAAACCATGATTTTCAAGTATGTAGGACATTTGGGTTGAGGGTTTTTTTGTGAATGTGAGGGGTTGGATGTATGTGATGGTATCAACTTTTTTAGGGTAGATGCTTTTAGGGTTTGATTTCTCAGGAAAGTAAGAAATTCTCCCTAAACTGTAGTGTATATATACAGCAGCTGCAGCAGATCCACATGGCTACAATGTAGCAGCCACGGCCATTCATAAAATGGACTATCTTGAATGGTTCCTTGCAAATCTTCATTTGACAAGAATCAGTATGGGAAAATTTAGGCTTCTTAAATCTCTCCAAATTCCATTTTCCAACTTCATTTGTGGTCGGCCTCATGTCTACTTGCTTTGACCTCAGCTCTACAAACTTCTATAAAATCATACCCTCTTCTGCATGCTGGACATGACCACACCACAGTTGCTCTCAACTGGGGCAAGACTGTAACTTCCTGGGATCATCTAAATATTTCTTCATTTGTGACAAAACCAGCTCAACATATGTTAAGAATGTGCCGTAACTTTTGCCACTAAAAACTATTTATTTTCCTTTCCTATGTTTTATTTAATGGCCATGATTCTGCTCCACGTAGCAGGGTTGTAATCACGATTGTGTTGAACACTCGTATCTTAGATGTCACAGAGACATCCTGCCACACAGAGGCCTTTGGAGATTCTGAAATGCCACCGATGCAAGATCAATTCGAAATGTGAATTCTTTGGTTGTGGAACCTCCTGCTGCAACCAGCTCCCAGATAGGTCAAACTATTCATCCATTCAATGTCATTGCCATCTACATGCAGTATCAGCAGGCCATTCACTTCCATTTTACAGCAAGCATGCATAGCTTTGGTTTTATATCCATTGATCTTAAGTCCCATAGATTTTGCAATTTTTTGTAGCTCTTCCAGCGTTTGCTGTAGTTGGTCAGTAGTCATTTCAAGTATGGAAATATCATCTGCATACCCAAGATTCTAAATTTTGAAACTCCTACTTAGGCCTCAATCAGTTTTGGATTGGAAAAGAGGCTGTATCATCTCTTTTCTTCCAAAAGGGAGAGTGATTAGTTTGCTCAGATTATAGGGTAATAATGCTCCTGTCAGTGTCAGGGAAGGTGTTTATGATCATACTGCTGAACAGACTGAAATTGTGCCTCAAACCAAAAATGACAGATAACTAGTGTGGTTTCCATACTGGTCAATTTACAATCTCTGCTAAATATGCTTTGTGAAATGTTACTGAAAAACGACTAAGGCAACAAAAGACAGTTAACGTCGTGTTTATAGACTTTGTAGCTGGTTTTGACTCAGAGCACCAATCACCGCTGTGAATAATGATACACCAGTATGGGGTGCCTGAGGACTTAATGTTCCTAGTGGACAAACTACCATGGTACATTTAGCTATGTGAGGGTCAATGGCTGTACTACAGACTGGTTTTCAGCAGAATCAGGAGTGCACCAGGATTGATTCCTCTTACCTATGTTATTTAATGTTCTAACAGAGCATCTGATGTAGTGTATTACAGTAATACGCAAATACTTTATATAGAAATAAATACATAAATAATGATTATGATAATAATTAGTAATAAAGCTGAATGACAACGCATGGTTTTCAATAAACTGCGCCCTCTTTTCCCTTCTCTTTGCCTTTTGAGTTTTGAAATTTATTCCTAATGAAAAGCTTGTCACTTACATTGGAGAAAAAAGTTTAAAGAATTGCAAAGGTAGGTGTATTACCTGATACATTATATATCCCAAAAGCTTTTAATAGTGAGTAAGGCTAATAAATGCCTAAAATAGGCAAACACTATTATACATTCAAAACACAGCCTACAAATTAAAAAACTCGGTGTAGCAGTTACTAAAAGGCTGACTCCCCAGAGTTTCCTCATTCATGCTGAAAATAACCTCAGACTCATGAATAAAAGTTTTGTCTTTAATTTCTAGACAGGTAAGAGTGGTTAGGGATTCAGAAGTTTAGTATTTAAGACAGTGTTTGGAATTTATAGGCACTTTTTTTGAAAGCCCAGGTTGAAAACTTTTATGTTTTTTAAAACAAAAAGTTAATGTTAACATGAAATAAAAGTGAGCTTTTACTTCTTAAGAAAAAACTTCTTAAACTTCTTAAGAAAAAAGATTCTTGAACACATCAGAAATAAATATCACATGCAGCATATTACAACACATTAAATTTTGGCCTTACTTTAACCAAATACCAAAGCATTTTAGAAAATTTATAGAGTAGGGTCCTGTTCACTGCATTGCTCCCGTTTAATGCTGGTGTTAAAAGGTAAAGTCAGTGCTTAAGAAAGTTGCAATATCAGAAGCCCGGAAAAGCTCAAGTTCTCCACTTTTAAAAAGAACAGATATATCTTTCTAGCAAACAATACGCAGCTATATTATAAGTTAACTAAAAATGCCCCATACATTTGCCTCATCCCTGTTCTGGAGAGAGCCTCTCTATGGAGAAAAGATAATCCAGTCTCCATTCCTGTTTAGTTCTTGTCCTCTCCACTACGGCTGACACTTACAGATCAAATTAGTGCCAAATGTAATGCTGATTTTTGTGATGGAAATGACTGACCACAGACTCATTTCAGGCAAGCAACATGGGAAAGCTGTGAATTTCTGTTCACTTTTGGCCACTACGAACTTGTTTTAAATTTTGAGCCAATTCCTAGAACTGAAAGGTTCTACATGCAATTACCAATTCCCAAGGAGTTAGGGGTGTGTGTGTGTGTGTTTACAATACGGTGGACCAACTTATGGCGGCCTCATTCATTCTTCCCTCCTTCCTCTTTGCTTATCCCCGAGCTATGAATCAATTTTCTAGTATTTGTGAATGATGATTTATAAACCTAATTATGTCCTAATGCTGTTTCAAAGCACACATGTATTACCTAAACACAAGCATTACTCTGTGAAGTACATTGATTGGAGCAGTTTCTAGGACTTACTTGTGCTGGATCCACATCATTCAGCATAACGATTGATGTACAATGGTAGTCTAGGACCAGCCTCCAGAAATCTTTGACGGTGTTTGGTAAAGGATGCTGGGTAACTATAAAAGCGGAGGGTTGCTTATAGCTCTGCAAAACAATAGCAACAGATGATAAAATGAAAGTGATAAGAGAAGAAATCCATCCAGCAAAATATCAGTAATGGCCCTAAACCCTAGGAAAATAAGTATTATTGTTATTTTGAAGATTACTCACACAGTGTTTTCAGATCTTCCCTGAGATGTTTGCTTGCAATCTAATAAACTGTAAATTTACATCTGGAGGCAAAATGGCTTTAACAGATCATATTTTTAAAAATTTTATGCCATGGACATACAGAAGGGGAAAAAAACAAGAGATTCTTGCTTCCAGTGTAGCACCCATAACATGTCGAGCAGTAGATTTGTTTTGAGTTGTTGACAGATATAGCACGATGCAGGATTCAAAATTTCACCCCTCTTATTCAAAGCACATACAGTGCCATCAGGGGAGTTAATGAGGAGCCATGGTTATGGTCCTTAAGTACACTGATGACACTCAGTTCTGCATTTTCATCTCAACTGATACAACGGGAGAAGACAGCAACTGAGCACCTGGCCCACTAACTGGTAGAGACTTGGGTACGAGAAAGAGCAAACCACCTGTTCCTGGCCTCTCATGTAGGGACTATTCTGGGGCGCACACAGTGCACCAATGATTATGGGAAAACGGATCAGCCCCCAGGTGGCCAGACCAGTCAGCACGGTTTACAAGAGTCCCAATGCTGCTCTAAGATGTTTGCCGGGAGATGGAGTTGCTGAACCAAGCATGGACCACCTCCAAGATTAGGAGGATGGAAAAGTGGCAGAAAGCCCCTTAACTCCCCTGTCCTGGAGCACCAAGCATGGCTCAGGTACATCTGAGGATCCAGCACAACAATTTGATATCAAAGGTAAACAGTTCATAATAAGATAAGTAGCTGCAAAAGCTAATACAAAGGAATCCTCTCTTTTGATCAGTACTGATTTACAAAAGAAAATAATATTGACCTCTCTATGATGGGACGTGGTATAATGGCAAGACAGGAGATGATATAATCTGAGATTTGCCATTGGCTTCCTGTGTGACCCAGGACACTGTGTGAACCTAGACAAGCCATTTAAGCTTTTGTTGCATGTTTCCCTATTCATATAAACAAATATAACAATACCTAGCTTTGAGCCTTATCTAACGTTACTAAAATGCTTTGAGATCTTGGATGGAAAGTCCTATATGAGTGCAAACTATTATTAGTGAAGCTTTACTTTTCAGAAAGAATATTTGAAATGTGTTCATTCTTTCCTAAACACTATTTTCTTGTTGTGTGTGTCACAATTTTAATTACTCCAGTTCTAAAATGTCAGAGATATACTACAAATCTCTAGAGAGTGTAAAACACAGTTAAGTGTCTTTTTACTGATATCCCATTAGCACTATTAAAATTACCATAACTGCATTTAAAAATATTCATTTTTTCATCATCCGAACAGGAAATGTTCATTCAGACTGATATAAATAGAACAACTGGAGTAATGTCTTGTGTGCTATCTGTGCTGACAGGCAATTATTTTTTCTGTTAATTACTGCGTAAATTAAAGGAAAGGGAACTAAAATACTGCTGCAAACCCTATTATCCCATTTAGGTGCCTTGGTGACTTAATAGGTAACTCTTTTTCTCTTAGGCCAGATGGTTAAAAATTCAAGAGCTAGAGAGAAATGCAGACATTTTTAATTTGTCAGTACTCCCTGCCTGGCTTTCTCTGTGTGGTTTTGGAACCTTGGCTGTGACATAACATATGAGGGATCCTAAATGTACTCAGAGGTTTAAAGATTTTGTGTCATTTTTTGAAAGGGAAGTGGAAGGACTTGAGTGCTCTGGTGCTGACTGTGCTTCCCAGGATTTTCCAGTTTGGAGTTTATTCCTGCTTTAATATTGATGATATAATTGGACTTACATCCATCAGTGCGGCGTTAATGTAGTTACTGCTCTCCCCATCTATTGTTATGAGGAAAGGCAGGCATCTATCTGGAGGCAGAACATCCATACAGCGATTCTTTTCATGATTACGGGGCAAAAGTGCTATACTGCAATCTTCTACACGCAGTGTTGGAGTCACCATGTTTAGAGTCTATGAAGAAGAATAAACAATACACGAGCAAGGTTAGCTCATCAGTGAACGAATCCTAAAATAGTTAAATAATAGAACTGCAAATCAACTTGGGCTACAGTTTCAAAGAGAATTTACAAATGTAAAAAAAAAACATAAGAAAAATGAATGAACAGCTGGGTTCAGAAGCAAAAACCTTGGATTGCTGAATATGAGCACATATGAAGGAAGAACCTGAAAGATGGTTGCAAGGTTACTTGTATTATGGAGAAAGGATCATGGAGGGAAACCACATAAGATTCCAACCTCTGTTTATGAGGAAAGAGAAATTTACAACTGCCCTATATCTATATCTTTATTATTTTACATATTTCAACAGAAATGTGACATATTATTGCCCTGTTTTGTAGTTCTTCTCTCATAGGCCTGATCCAAACCCCACTGAAATTAAAGGAAGGTCTCCATTGACTTCAATGGGCATGGGATGAGGAGCCATATTGTATGTATCCACGTTGTGCTGTCCATGACTTACCCTAAATTCTTCTTTGATCTGACTTGAGTTAGTCTGAGGATCCAGTTTATTCATTTCATAGTACACAGACCTAACTTGAGAAGCTGGAATAGAAGTATCTCCACAAAGACAGGCTTCCAGTATTGCATCATGGATAAATACGTACTGCTCCTGGTAAAGCAATCAACACAATTACTGACTTAGAGGGAGCACACCTCAGGTATTAGTGCTCAAGTAAACAGCAAATAATCTATAAAGCTCCCATTAACATCAATGTACACTGAGTAGAACCTGTAGGGAGCAAAACTAGTTAATGAAATATACTATTATATACAGAAAAAACTGTGTAAGGGTTGGGCCCAATCAGTTATGATAAATAAGCCAACCAATCTGTACACCAGAAAAAAACCAAATGGTTTTTATAGTGGCCTCCTCTTGCATTTTTCTTTTTGCACAACTCCACGGGCACTTCTGCTCAAAAATGAGACCCGAAGTAGTGGATCTTAGCTCTGACTAAACAATATCCCCCAAACTATCTTTTTAAAAGCATTTATCACCCCAAAAATCAGAATCCAATCAGGTACCACCTATATGCTTGTTTGTTTAAATATTGAATGGCTTTGCTGTTCCTCACTGCACCATATGAGGTATTTTCCATGTGTTGTGGCAGGTAGCGTATGTTATAAAGAGCAGTACTTTCACTGAAAATGATACAGTAACAGTCAAAGAAAGATGCCAATACCTCAGTTTGCACCATGTTAACTCTTCGAGATCGAAGCTCCCTGACACAGTTGTATATATCTACGACACCTTCTCTTTCTGCCATATCTAGCATGATGTCAATGACAATGAAGCATCCAGTTCTACCAGCACCAGCACTAAAATAAAAGAGCACAGTCCACGCTGTATGAATTCTTAGAAAATATAAGGTTTTGAGTCTGATTCTGCAAGTGCTTCAGGTGTGGGATACCTACTGACATCAACAGGAGTTCTGTGTATGGAGGTTTGCAAGACTTAGGCTCGATTTTGCCATTTTTTCTTATGTTTTTGCCTAGTACTTTATTATGAGTAGCTCCTATGGCTTCAATTACTTATGGAGTGATTACACAACATAGTGGGGGAGCAATGAGGCCCAGAGTCTTAGTGGGAAAATAGAAAGCAGACATTTTCATCCTGTTTACCTGCAGTGTACAACCAGTGGGCCGGCATTAGGTGGGCTCTTAGACTTCACTTGCCGTACAAATCCCAGCAGTCCTGTTGCATGGTATGGTACGCCATGGTCTGGCCAGCCTGTGAAGTGAAATTGCCTGATTTCTCGGATTTCATGAGCACCTCTCTGTCCAGAATCAAATAAACAAGAAGAAGAAGAAAAAAATGTAGAAATGAAAATGGGGAAGAAATTAGGAGAGAGTCTTTGTTTGAAAAAAACTACTGGAGTTCTTTAAAAGGCAAGATGAGGTGTGGATTTTAAACTTGATTCAAAACCTTAGCATAAAATAGGTTGGTTTAATACTAACCTGCTGAGGTGCTTCTGAAAATCCCACTAAATGTCCACCTGCATCTTTAGGCACCTAAACAGTTTTAACAATTTAGTGCTAAGGGAGTAAATCAACAACAAAGCCAGGAACAGAAATCATGTGGCAAACTCCCATTGACTTCAGTGACGTCAGGATTTCACCCTAGAATTTCTGATGTTCGTTTCTCTCATTCCTTGTTCCCAGGGAAGCCACCCAGTAGTAGCAGCACCTGTGTGTGTTCCTCCAACCACAAAGGTTGTAGTTTGGGTGGCCCTTATGTGGGCAGCACTGGAGATGGGGAGAAGGCTCTTTACTTCCCCTTCACTGCTCAGCCACCTAAGGGCTAACCACCACGTAGCCCTTAATAATTTAACACCTGTAGTAAATACCTACAGAGGGCCTATTGGAATTGTATTTGCCAAGAAACCAAATGCTACTGTCATTTACAATAGCAACCTCTAGGGCATCTAGTTAAGTAGATGGATTTTATTAAATCTATTTTTTCCTCTGTAAAATCGCAGCCCTGTGTATTTGCCATTATAATATAGTCTTTTACAAACCTATACACCAGAGGCCACCATATACATTTCAAAAGCAAACAATATTGTGACAAGTGGTGTCCAGTTTAGACAGATATAAAGGTTAGCTGTGGAATGAATATTGATGATTTTAATATCTGGTATTCTGTGTTTCTTCTTCTTAAGGCTCTATTTCTCTGTCTTGAACTACTTTGCATATAAAAGGCCTAACTCTATTTGCATGGTAATGAAGTAGTATAAAGTTGTTGTTAAGCTTTATTAATAGTATGCAAGAACCAGGGCAGGGATTTCCAACACTTAGGAAATCTGTATCTCAAAGGGGCTGTTGGAAACAAGCAATGTGTCAGAGTGCCCATTCCTGTTCCCCCTTATGCTAATAGCAAAACCTTAAGTGTCTTCAATGGGAGTGGGAGCAGGATCAAGATCAGGGAGACAGAGACTTGAAAATTAAGGAGAATGGATCATTTTGAGAGATTACCTAATGTTCATGTATGTTTGCAACAGGAACAAGCAATGGGTAGAAAAATATATCCAAATTTGAATGTGTTTTGTTTTGGGCTACGTCTTCACTGGGAAAAAGATGTGTTTTTAAACTATGTTTAAACTCTAACATAGACAAGGCAATATTTTTACATACATTAACAGGGAGGCTGATACTCTATCACCTAATATGTTAAAATATAAATTGCCCTGTCTACACAAGGATTTTATATTTGTTAGTCAACATACCACCTAAATTGCACCTTCAAAATTTAAGTGTACATCCATTACACATGCAAAACCTCCATTTGCATATGCAGAATAGGTAGATGTACATATGATTGCCTGTCTGCAAGCACACTTACTTGTTTGGCAAGTGCAAATGACAATGTACCTTCAAAACGTGAGCTGTATATACCCAATGGATTCACACTTAAATATTTCAAGTGTAATTTTTGTCTACCATTTGTGATAGTGCTCCACTATTTTAGAAAGGATTTTGCATATAGCTTACTGCTATAATGAGTTATTTTTATTGTATCTACAAAGACCCATTTCATCTCTCTGTAGCCTCCCTACCGGGTTTTATACCCAAAACAGAATCATAACTGTGTGAATCATGAAAGCGTATGGTCAGCTTGGAAAGACAATATTTTTCACCTTTTCTTTGAAATCAAAGAAATGAAAAGTCTGTCATATTATAAACTATCCCTAGACTGTTAATAATTTAGGCTTTGCTCCTGAAACACTTACTCAGCGGCTTACTGTTACACATGAGTAGTCCCATTGACTAGTAGTTCCTGAAAAACTACTCACATGCACAAAGTTAAGCATATATGAAAGTGTTTGCAGGATCAGGGCCTAAATCTCTTTAAGTCTTAAATTACACAGGAGCAGGATTACAAGCATCACACCTTGAAATTAACTAAACTGTCATTTCTTTTTTAAAATGCATCAATCAACTCCCTCCCCAACAAATAAACTCCTTAGTTTTCTTTTAGGAGCATACAGAAAAAAATGACCTGAATAACTAAGTAGGTCAGAAACATTTTATACAATCTAAATTCAGGAAGGAGTATATGGTGGAGGATATGGGTAGCCCTGACTGTTCTGCACAATAAGGAAAACTAAAAAAATAAATAACGGGGGGGGGGGGGGGGAAACAAACATATTCCTTTCAGAACCACACAGAAGCTGCTTTATCAGCTTATTGAAAAGCTGCCTATTGTTAAAAAACTAATGTCTTAAATGAGGCATTTTCAAATGGAGAATTTTTTTTGAAAAATAGGATTGTTTATCCCTATCTGTTTCAATTCACTTATTCATGAGCTTTTGGTCATGAGTAACTGTAAAATCCTCCATGTCTTTTTTTCACAGTCCTGACTAAGAAGTGAAAAGCTAACTTCAAAGCATGAGCTTAGAACTTGATGAATACAAATCACCCAAACCACATCTTCTTCAAAGTCTAACCACCCGCTTCTCATCTGTTTATTAAAAAATATCTAAACAGTAGGAGCCAACAGGTTTGAATGAGCCGAGGAAAAAGTATTACTAATATTAGATTCTGTTTCCTGGACTGGTGTATATTTAACAATTAGGCTGAAGAATGTAATAGGAAAAATTCATTGCTCATCTTCCTGAATTTGCCTTTGTCATGCATTGTGAGATCATGGACAAGATGCTCTAACACAAACTGAGATTAGCTGATTCAGTAACTTGATGGGAACACCTTTAAAACCTTGTTTTAAAGAAAACTGATGCCACGGCAAATAGGAATACCTAACTGAAAATGACTTATTTGATATTCAAGACACACTAGTGAGTGAACAAAAATCATGGCACACCCAGAATGCATGCTAAATCTCAGCATTGAACCATGCTGCTTTTGTCACTGCTTCCAACACACCCGTTGGTAGTTTTATATGTTGCCTCTCTAGGCTGTAAACTGTCTGAAACAACCTGGTTTTAATACAGTATCTGTTAATTAAGTGACAACCAAATGAATGGCATTATTCAAATCAACTAAAAGCAATGCAATATGCCATTTGTAACTGTGCTTGTAAAGGACCTCCCCTGCTTGAAGTCTTGTTAAAAAAATTACTTCATTCTAAAAGAATTCTGCTGTAGATCAGGAAATATATTGGACCAGTGGACTACAGGGGTTATAATCATGCTAGACGTCTGAATAATCGCAGTATATGAAAAGACTTATTTTTGACACAGACTGGCTTGATTGTCGTGAACAGAAGACAGGAAAACCACATCAATGTCCTGTTTCATTGATGGGTGGGTCAGAGCCCTCTCCTCCTCTAGTGCCCCAAGGGAATGGAATTTCTGTTTCCATTTCAAGTCTGGGCCAGGGAAAGGCAGAAGGGATCCGCATTTTAAAGAAAGGGGAAAAATCTAATCTTCCATAAGGGAGCACTGGAAGACTACCCATAAGTAATTTGCTACGAAAAATGGGCTGCCTGTTAGCCAGTGAAATCTAGGATCTTTCCAAAGTGACAAAAAGTACATGTATTTAACTTGTATGGGAAAACAACAACATATTCAGAAAATACAGTTTTCCAAACTTACCTTTTCTACTGCAAATGTTCGAATCACATATTCAGCCAGGAGCTCTGTTTCTATTAGGGTAACTTTAATGTCTTTATATATCTCTGTGTCATCTGGCCAGTATTTGCAGCATTTGACCTTTTAAATATACAAAAGAATTTAAGGTTCATATTTTTCAGCATCTGAATCTGTTCTGTACCTTTTGCAGTGATTTATGATATCAAATTCAACCACACATAAAACAGTCAGGCTGCTTACATGAGGAAATGGTGCCGTGCATTTAAAGCAGTAGTGTAGCTGAGGGTAAATGTGGGTAAATGGAGTTTGCCAACTTCTCGTTTGGGGAATATAGTTTAGCTTGGTTAGTTATCCTACTTCTTTTTTTAACCACTTCACCACTGATTTAAAGGACATACCTTTCTTAAAAGACAGTTTGGGGATTCTAGGTGGGAATAATATTCAGTAAAATAAGGTAAATTTCTATGTAGCATGAAGGATGTTTACACTGTGCATAGCTCAGTTACAATAACCATTCATTTCTTGTTCTTTCCAAGTCAGGGAGTATCCAGAGGGAAAAGCTACAAATAGAAGCTTGAATAAACTCAAGCTCCTCTGGATTTTTTCTTCCACCTGCAGTTGTTACTTGTTTCAAAAATATCTTGCATTCTTTTAAAATGGCAAGGCATGCTGCCGACATAAGGGTTTGTCTAATGTTGGAAAGAAAAAGCATCTATTTTCCCAACTTAGAATTAACTTCTCAAAAGAACTTGTCAGAGGTGGTCATATAGCTAAAGCACAGGACTGGGAATCAGGAGATTCTATTCCTGGCTTTAACACTGACTCTCTGTGTGACTCTGAACAATCATTGGCTTTGGCGAATTCATCCGAGTGAAAGGAAAGAAGAGAGGCGGCTTGCATGAACTCTATTCAAGAGCTGCCAGGGTTTAGTGCACCCCAGTTCAGCCTAGCACAACCTTCACAAAGTATGTAAAATTAAAACGTGAAGCACCTTTGTGCTAGGCACCTTTCTGAGGGTGGCTAGGATGAGGAGAGCTGTGTACTGTGATGAAATGGTTACTCACCTTTACTCAACCCTGTCGTTCTTTCAGATATGTGCTCCGCTCTAGGTGTGTTTGTGCCTTCAATGCCTTTGATCAGAGGTTTTTCACAGCAGTGTCTGCTCAGCCTGTGCATGCGTGCTTGTCAGCCTCATGCCTCGTGCCACTGTTATACAGCAGTGTGCGAGCAAACTGCCCTCAGGTCCTTCTCTACTGCAAAGCCCTATAGCAGAGAACTCCGAAGCAGAGGGGAAGGAGGGTGGGTAGCAGAGCACCCATAGGGCACGCATTTTGAAGAACTACAGTTAGCACACAGGGTGAGCAACCATTGCTTCTTCTTCAAGTAGTGTTCCTACAGGTGCTTCACTGTAGGTGATTACCAAACAACGCCCCTTTAAGGAGGATGGAGCTTTGGACTCAAGTTCAATATGGAAAACAGTAGAGCTGGGCCAAACACAGCATCGAAAGCAGTATCATGAGTTACTGCGTAATGTTCAGCTAATGTACGTATAGAAGCTCAAGTAGCAGCTTTACATTTTTCAATAATGGGCAGTTTTCAAGAAATGCCATAGAGGTGGAAATAGACCTTGTATAGTGAATTCATATTTCTCAGAATGCTTGAATATTATGATACTCGTAGCAAGAATTAATGCAGTCGGATACCCACTTGGAAAGTCTTTGATTAGAAGTTGCAGAACCTTTTGAACTATCCGTGGTTTGTAGTGCTGTTCTCGCTACCAACTGGCCCTCTTCGCTAATGGTTTGCAACTCCTCTTTTTGCGTATCTGGCAAGTGGTCAATAAAGACACTAAGTTTGCTGTAGTTCATATAGTCATATTTACTCATTAGGGCTTGGTAGTTTGACATTCTGAATTGTAAAGTCACAGAGTATGCATTTCACCCGAACAGGTTGAGCCTCTTACAATCTCTATCATAGGGGGTTGATTTGGTGTGATGTTGCTTTCCTCGTGCGTTAACAGTGTCCACTACTATAGAGGTGGGCTGAGGGTGCATGAAAAGAAAGTCTGCCTGCTTGGCGAGCATGTAAAACTTTTTGCCAGCCCTTTTATATATTGGTGGAATAGAGGCTGGTGTTTGGTTGATGATCTTGTCAGGGTCTAAAAGCGCCTCATTGTTTGGGAGGGCAATTCTCAATGAGGAAGATGTGTATAGTATGTCCAGCAATTTATGGTTAGAGTCTTTCACCTCTTCTAGAGGAATTTGCAGAGCATCAGAATAATTATAAATGAACACTATCAAATATAAAGTAAACAAGTAAATTGGACTGCTACTCATTCCATCTCAGGCAAAGGGCAGTTGAGAATGAACTGAGGGTGGTTTGCCTGCCAGCGCTAGATAGCCTTGAAGCAAACTAGGAGGGAGCGTGCATATGGAAGCTGAACAGACACTGCTACCAAAATTCTCTGATTAGAGGCGCAGGGAAAGCTCAGATACACCTACAGTGGAGCATCCGTAGGGACACTACTTGAAGAAGAAGCTAAAGCTACTACTACTTACTAATTACACCAATACTAAGACTGTCTATAAACTAAGTACTAGAATAAAGTTGAGATATCTCAACTTCCAGAGCTCATTTGTAGCCTGAGTTATGAGTTGAGAAGGAACTGAGGGTGGTTTGCCTTCACAGTGCTATGTAACAATGGCATGGGGCTGAGTGATTAGCACGTATGCACAGGCTGAACGGACACTATTATGAGAAATCTCTATTCAAAGGAGCAGGGGGCGGAAGTGGAGCACCCTAGGGACACTACTTGAAGAAGAAACAGGTAGCTGTAAATACAGTAACTCCTCACTTCAATGTTCTCCCGCTTAACATTGTTTCATAGTTACGTTGCTGCTCCATTAGGGAACATACTAGTTTAAAGCTGTGCAATGCTCCCTTATAACGTCATCTGGCTGACGTTACAAGGGAGCATTGCACAAGTTTCAGCTGTTTGGCGGTGCCTAGGACTTTCTGGGAGCGAGGGAGGGAGGGAGGGAGCAGGGAAGCTCCCTCCCCCGCCCCCTGCAGGCAGGGCCACCCAGAACGCAGGGGCCTTAGGGGCTGCAGGGCCCTGGACTAAGGGGGCCTCGGGGCCCTGGCCTGCAGCTCTAAAGCCCCTTTCAGAATGTGGCCCTGCGAGCATGGGCCGGAGGACTCAGGAGGAGCAGGGGCAGCACCACTTTCCCCTTCAAAGCTGGCCGGATAGAAGCGATGCTTTGAAGAGGAAAGCGGTGCTTTTCTCTGGCCGCTGGCTGCGCAATTGCCTCTGCTCCTCCTGAGTCCTCCGGCCCATGCTCCAGGGCCGCATTCCAAAAGGGGCTTTAGAGCTGCAGGCCAGGGCCGCGGGACCCCATTAGCCCAGGGCCCTGAAGCCCCTAAGGCCCCTGTGTTCCGGGTGGCCCTGCCTGCTGGGAGGCACAGGAGACGGGCAACTCCCAGAATTGTGGTCATGAGGGAGATGCCGTGCTGTGCAGAGCCACCTGCACTCCCTCTGCACCAAACAGGAGCTGCCCTTGGTAAATGCTCTGCACCTCCTGCCTGCCCCAGCCCTGATCCTCCTCCGACACCCCCATCCTGAGCACCCTCCCGCACCCTAACTCCCTCCCAGACCCTGAACCCCCAGCCCTGAGCCCCAGGGGTAAGCCAGGGGCACCTCCCCACCACAGTATAGTACAGTATTGTACAGTATATAATGCTTTTTGTCTGCCCCCAAAATATTTCCTTGGAACCTAATCCCCCAAATGTACATTAAATCTTATGGGAAAATTGGATTCATTTAACATCATTTCACTTAAAGTTGCAATTTTCAGCAACATAACTACAACGTTAAGTGAGGAGTTACTGTACTGAAAAATGGTCCCTTTTCTCCAATTTTTGTCAATTAGATGGTTGGTGAGGAACATTACATACTGATTAGTTAAATATTTAAATTCTATTCTTCTCTATTCAGGTTCTTATATCACAACCATCCCTTTTGTATATGGGCATGTTCCAGTAGTGCATTAAATGTTAGGACAAGCACCTATTATGTATCTCATACATGATGTTTCTCCCTTCCTCTCACCAAGGGGAAATTAAATGTTAATTTTCTAATATATGCAAGTACATAGTTTTGCATAAATATATAATTCTTGATTGGCTGCATACAAAAGTTACTGCCAATTTTACACTGGAAATGAATAGAACAGTAATAAAAATAGGCACTATATTTAGTCTCATTCTTCACTGGAGAAATGTATCTAAATATCTGTTGTCAGCAATGAACACACACCATTTGAAATATTAAAAATAGCTGCATGCACTTCATAGTACTGGTACTTCTATTCTACTGTCTATAATACTTTTTAAAAATTCCATTTAGAAGATTTTCTGAAAGCCCTGAAGTTAGGAAAAGGGAAGCCATCAGAAACATATTGGAGGTTCATTGTTTACCTGTATGTCTAGTCTATTTGATAATCCAGGCCACTGATTTTGTTCAAATCCCTGACTCAAACTGAGTGAACCTTTACATTTGTTGTTAGGGAACTATTTGAAATAATTTTTTTCCTCACATGGTGAAGATGCTCTCCTGTCTCCTGTGCAGAGTAAGCATCTCTTCTCATTGTCACCAGACTGGTAAGCCTACTGACAGCACTGTTTCTGACCTTAATTTCCTCTTCCTGCCTGTAGCTTTTTCACAAGTGAAATATGATATGCATACACATGTCCAAGGCACGTATGAAAGAGGAAGCAGCTGCAGCAGTGGTCCTAGTCACAACACAACTATTGAGCATCATGTTTCTAACTTTAGCTCAGCTCCTTTCAGATGGGTTCCTGCCATCTCAAAACAGCTAAGGTTAGTAAAATAAACTATTTAAAACATAGATTCACCTAAACTGCTTGGGTCTGAAGGAAAACATGCATGTTTCTAACTTGGTGCATTCTCGAGAGACAAAGTTATTGGACCAACTTCTATTGGTGAATATAGACAAGCTTTTGAGCTATACAGAGCTCTTCTTCAGGTCACAGGTGCAGCCTAGACAGTCCGGACTATGATTAAGGAATAGGAACATTTAAAAGGACCACTTCTGTGGCAGATTTTGTGATGCACACTTCCCCTTTCTTTTGTCTTAATGGCTTGATTTTGTTTTCTTTACAATTCTCATTTAAGATGAGCCAATGGAACTGTTGTGGTAGAGTTCAGAGGTTATGAACCTCAGTGCTCTGTGCAGCTCTGCCACATAAAGGCTTTTTGCTTCCCACCGCACAGGGAATTTTGGATGTGGGGCAGATTGGGAGTAGTGCTGATAAATCCATGACAACACAATTCCCTGACAATTCTCTCTGGTGGAAGAGGGGTGCATGAGTTATGGGAACAGTGCCAAGGCTGCAGCTGTAGCCATCAACTGACTCTGCTATGTGTTTCACAGGCTGGGAGAAGATAACTATATGCTATATGTTTATATGCTAAACATTATACATTGGTTCTAAAGACAATGGCCAGATTCATTCCCTCAAGGGGAGAACATGTGGTATGTTGCTATTAGCACTCAGGCCTAAGAACTGAGTTAGGGCAGTGTGACGTTATTAATATAAACTGGGACCATATAGAACATGGGTTGCAACCAAGGTTCTGTAGTGGCACCAAATCCTATGTAAAGGGGGTCATATAAGGTGTCTAAGACCAAGTTACGGGTTACTGGTTATGATTATGCTGTCTGTATGTCTGTATCATTTTTGTAGCTGAAGTTATGAATATGGGCTGTATACTGTCTGTATTTGAAATTGGTGCTGCAGTGCTGGGTGACACCCCAGACAAGCTGGTGTCAGCTCAGCTTAGCCTGCTTGATG
>NC_133770.1:210320012-210355890 GCF_003597395.2 Chelonoidis abingdonii
ACTGGGAGACTGGAGTGTCTAAGGAAATTGCTTGTGTGACTTGAGGTTAGCCAGTGGGTGAAACCGAAGTCCTTTTTGTCTGGCTGGTTTGGTTTGCCTTAGAGGTGGAAAACCCCAGCCTTGGGCTGTGATTGCCCTGTTTGAGCAATTGGTCCTGAATTGGCACTCTCAGTTGGGTCCTGCTAGAACCACATTGTCACAGGCAGCCAGGGCAATCAATCGGAGGAGACTGTCCTGGACAGGTGTTGAATTGTAGTGCATCTCACAGGTGAGCTACAACTGCCCTGCTATACTGGTACTGCCACTTTGGGGTCTTTATTGGCCAGTTCTGGTCCCCAGTGCAGCAGACGTTGGAGGCATCTTTCAGCCTTGAGACCCTACTCCATGCAGACTGGAGGAATTTGTCTGCCTCCGTGTGTGTGGTACCTGCACCAGCAGAATATAAGAGAACAATAGAAAGAATGATACCTTGAATTTGTACTGAGCCTTTCGTATGGGGATCCCAAAGCACACTGTAAGCATTAATTAAGCCTCACAACACTAGTGTTCTTAACTATTTTACAGGTGTGTAAAATGAGGCACAGGTAGATAACTGACTTGCCCAAGATCAAACAGCAAATTTGCACCAGAGCTGGGAATATAACTCAGATATCTTGACTGCAATTTTCAAAAGAGTCTAGAGATTTGAGACACATATCTAATCATTATAATTAGTGGAATTCTTACACTTTTTTGATCTTCTTTTTCTTCAAATCAGTAACATAAAAGTAAGATTAGTTATCCTGATTTACAGCAGTAAAAAACATAAAAAGTTTTCACAGATGACTTTAGATGGCTATTTCATTTTACTTCCATGAAATTCCGTTTCAAATTTTATGTCTATTTTATTATCTTTACTTAGTTCAGGATTAATTTTAAATTAGAATGTATAAACCTGTTCCACATTAACAATAAGCCATGCAATGCACAGGCAATAGCTAGCTATATGACATCTTGTTAAGGACATTTTAGAATCAAAGCAAATTAGGAAATCTGAATGATCAGTGTTATTTAAACTGCTGAATACTAACTATGAGGTTTATTTCCCTGCCAGTTTACATATCAGTTCTGTAATGTTCCTATTCCAAAGATGAGTGAATTCTGGTTCTTGCTTTTCATGGCCATAGTTTCAAAGCATGTTACTTGCCTAAGGCCATATACACTGTTTCAAAGCAATCAAGCTGAATCACTATTCCATTTCACTGTTTATATGCCTCCCATTTTTTTTGCCATATTTACTGGTGAGCACAACTTGCCACCCTTATCTTTATCATTTAGGCTTTAACGTTACCCCATTTTGCTGTCTTTGAGATGTAAGTAGATGATGATCTGCTTACATATCCCAAAAGCTATTAGTAAAATAAATATATATGTAACAGATGGACAAGTGCACCTGGGGTTTTATGCCCATAAAGCTGTCATGACATCCCTCCAATCACACTTTTACCTTCTAACGGGAGTACATCTGTATTATTTGGCAATGTGAATGGAAACAAATGTGAGATAATCTCAAAGCTACTTCTCAATCTTTGTTCTACTTATATGAGCATTGAAAATTGTATTCTCTATCCTGTGGCTGACATTTATCAGTATTTTACTGGTGCGAAAACCTATTTTAATTGGTGTTTTTATTTTGCTGTATGAAAACCAATTATAATATATTTAATATTTATTTTAACTATATATACATATATATAGAAGGTTTAGGTATATGATATATATAGATAGATATAGATAGATATATCTGTATCATTCTGTTCGACTTGTACTTTAAAATATGTTCCAAATATTTTTACAAAAACCAAAGAAATGTATCCAGATGCAAACTAATGAGGCTCTGTTAAAATTTTTGACCTACACATTTTGGTATTTTTACTAGCAGCGTTTTTATAATTATGTTAAATCTTTTCTGTCCTCATTGTAAAGGTATTTACTTCAAACCATTAAAGGTCTTGATGCAGCAAACATTTATGGACCTGATTCTGATTTACACTATTTTGCTGAATACACTTTACATTAATGTGAAAGGCCTTAGTGTAGATCAGAAATGGGTCCTTCTGCGCTTGCTTAACATTCGGCACATTGAGTAAACATACATAAAGTTTAGCACATGCTTAAATGGTTGCAGGACTGGAGCCAAAATGATTTATTAAAAAATAAACCCAGAATGTTATCTAGCTCACTAAAATCTATATGATGGCCTAGGGCCTCTGGTGCGGTGTGGCTGCTTTGTGCTGTGCTGCTGGCATAATCTAGCCATAAAACAGAGTGAGCAGGCCCAAGGAAGATCATACTATTTCTAACGTGATCCAATTTGGAGCTGACAAAACGGTTCATATGCCACATGCCTTCTCCCCTTTGCTTGTACAGCAAGAAGAAATTGGTGTGGCTGGATGCCTCTATGTCATTGCTTATCTTGGGGTGATTTTGACCCCTGTGGCCATTAAAGGTTTATGAAAATAAGAGTGATCCTAGAGAAACTGGTCAAGCACAAAGCAGCATCATAAGGAAGGATGGTCCAATGGATCATTACATTTATGGATTGTGGTCCAGCGGAAAGAGGAAGGATGGTTTAGTGGTTAGACCATTAGCCTGGGACTTCAATTCCCTGCTCCACCACAGATTGTGGTGTATCCTGTATGACCTGGGGTGAGTCACTTAGTCTCTCTGGCCCAGATCCTCAAAGGTATTTAGGCAATTAACTCCCACTGAAATCAACAGGAATTACATGCCTAAATACCTTTGAGGATCTGAGCCTCAGTTTTCCATCTGAAAAATGAGGACAATAGTATTTCCCTATCTCACAAGGGTGTTATAAAGCTAAATACATTACAGCTTGTAAGACATGCAGATATTTTACGGTGATGAGGGTCATATAAGTAGGTAAGACCAGATGCTCAAGGCAGTGAAAAGGTGAGCTTTCATCTTTACATCCTTAATTTTTGCTCTGTGCATGTGCCCCAATACTTCTCCCCCAACACATTTATCCATATATTTGTGTTTCCTTAAACCACTAGTGTTTACTTCTTAAATTGATCTGTCTAAATTGGATTAGTGAGAATTAAGATATTCATCTCAATTGAGGAATATTTTCTAGAGCATCCGTTCTACTGCAAACAAGGGAATGCAACAAAACACTGAAAACTGAATTCATCTTTGCTTGAAGTTACACCAGACAATGTTGTGCACATATATGCTGCTGCTCTGTTCAATGAGGCACACATTGTTGATTTGTGGACATCTTTATTCAATGATTACAAAAGAGTCCTTCTAGTTTCCTGGAAAGTAACAGTCAATTCTTTCTCCTGAGGACTCCTGCCCTGCTAAGCATGATGGAATAAGGCCAACTTGTTATTTCAGGTTATAAGTTTAGAAAGCAGAAATGTGTTTAGACTGCTAGACATAGAATGTTATTCCCTGATTGCCAGATTAACAACAGTTTTAAACTACAAGATTTTCTAATTTTTTTATTTGGCATTCTGTTAAAACACATATCTGCCATCATATTCTGTTAAAAACAACTACCACCACCACCACCACCATGTATAGAAGTTATCAGGAAAAAATATATTTACGAATAAAATAAACACTAAATGGGGAATTACAATATTTTTAGTTGTATAGCACAGATTAGATAAAGCCTGGAGTCAGGGACTGGATTTAATGCATCTGTTGTTTTTCCCCATCTCTATATTTTGGTTTCCATCTTCAGAGATAAAAGAAATCCTAGTCACCAATGGTCATTAAAAAATCTATGACACTGCTCATAAGAACAAGTGTATTAACCCCAATGTCCAGAACTAATTCCAACCTGTGTAATTATGTCTTATTAAATTTCCCTGCAGTTTCAATTAGATAAAATATTCTACACTTTAACCTAAATATTAATGTAGGATTTTGTGTGCTGTTAAACAGTTACTGTGTTTCACCCCAGCAGTGGCTGCACTTCAGTAGTGGATTAAATGAACCCCATGTATAGTTTGCATATATTATATGGTAAGTATTAAAAGTGCTTTGGGATCCTTTTGCACATGAAATGCAATATAAATGCAGTATTACGGAGGCGCTTGGTAGCAGCTTTATGGTTAGAGTTCTATTCAAATGTGGGCTATAAATTCCTGTTTTACTCTAAAAGTGGGTGGCTAATTGGTGTGAAATTTCACACATGGTTGGTTTTATGCCTATTAAATTTTACATGTAGTTTGTGTCTGGTTTCTCATTATACATTTATAATACAATGTCTTTGGAATTGGGATCTGGCTGATATTTGTCCTTGGCAGTCCTACTCTTCACTGTTGATGGATATCTTTTATGAACCAATGTCTGTTTAAACAAAAAATGGTAAATATGTGGATCCTGAGTAGATCTGGTGTAACGAATTAAAAACAACAAAACAGATTATGGACTTGGGGTCATTTTTAACCATTATTCACGTTATAATTAAAAATGTATGTGCTGTGCACCCAAGCTTGATTGAGTGCCAAGTGCACGGACATTTGATTGATGGGGGCTGGGTATACATAAAATCTTCTCTAACAGGAACCACCCTTTCCTGTCAGATTTTCCCGACAGTAGTTTCTTGGGCAGTCACTGGTTAAGAAGGGCTCACATGCAGCTGCTGGCAGGTAAAATCTTCTACCTTCATACAGGTCTGCTTAGCCTCACCTATGTACCCACTCTTACTTACACTTTGAGACACCCTAGGATATTAATACCTCAAACACATTTCTGTGAAATAGTTAAGATTGCTACACACAACAAACCCAAGACAAATCCATAACAGCAAGGATATGACAAGTTAAAACACCTAACTGCACATGGTCCCTACTCTTCCCTCCATACCCTATTATTACCACACAACACAGACCACGTAGTGCAACCTTAACTCTGCGCTCATAGGGATGCCAGCCTTTCATCATCTCTTTTAATTGCCATTCTGCAAACGCTAAACTGCTGTGTCCCAGTACAACTAACTACTACAACAAGCAACCATGGCTACTATTGTTGGGGGAAAATAATCCAATAAAGGAGAGTAGGCATATGTGTGGAAGAGGGGCAGAATTAAGGTTGCAACGCATACTCTGTTGTGTACAGTGGCTGTGGTAAAGATAAGGTATGTGTGAAGGAGTAGAGGAGAAGAGGGGAAGGAGTAGAGGGTTACTGGCTTAACTATTCATTTCCTTGCTCTGTGTGTATGTCTCAGGTATGTTACATTATTGGAACCCTGCCTGCTTCCAAACTAATTTTTGTGTACTGTAGATTAATATTGTCAGAACTTGCTGGTTTTAGTTCTTGATAATAACTGTGACACTATAATTAATTTTTATGCTTCTAATATGATGCTTCTGCTTTGGCTTTATTTTGCATAATTATTTCTGCTACCACCTGTTGGTACATATTTTATGATACTAAAATAATGATAGAAAAACATGAGGACTAGCAGTGAATTTATATATCAGCTGCTTCTGTTGAGTTTCATCATTGCTTTCATCATTCATTTATTTCCAAACTCCTCCATCAAGCAAAAGGGTGAGGAAAGTGACTCCTGAAAGAATCTAATGTAAAGTGATGTGACAAGCCAATTGGATGCCTAACAAAAAAATAAGTAACAGTTCAATGAGTGAAAAGGAGATTACAAGAAACTGATACAGGTACATGAGCAGAACTCTCCAGCTTTCCAAACCTTCACCATAAAGCTTTTGGGAAGGAAGTGATGTTTCAAGGTGTGAGATTCTATACAGGTCTCCAACAAGAATCAGAAGGGGACTTTGGCCAATATGATTCTGATGTAAGGGCCCAATCCAACTCCCACTGAAGTTAATGAAAAGGCTCCCGTTGACTTCAATGGGAGGATCAAGCTTTACATGCAGTCTTTGAGAATTGACAATGATGATTTGTTGTCTATGTTTGCTAATCATCCACATTTTTTTTGGATAAACATACCAGTTTCTAGAAGAAAAATCCCCCATGTTAAGCTAACTCCAACTCAGGAAAATAACTTGATTCACATTAAACAACTTAGTAGTTACACAGTTTAAACACAGAAAATTAGAGGTCTCTCAGATTAGCCTACTATTCTGGAATAGCTTTGTGTCTCTGGAGCATTTTTATGCTGTCTTGGCTTTATTTTACCACCTAGTCAGTGGCTTGGAAAATTTTGATTCTGGCACTAAAACTGTCTGCATCTTATTCCTTAAGAGGAGTGTCATTTCTTGTATGCAAAACTTCATTTTAAATGGAAAATATGGCCAATACCAACCTAATGAGGAAACAGATTTTTTGGCTGAGGCTCTCACATCTGCTTCAACCTCTCTTTGCCTCAAACCACTTCATCACCTGTTATCAAAGAACTGTTCATGGCAACTCAACAATGATTTTCCTAAACGACTGTGAGACCTCATTTAGATTTTTAATAAACAGTCACATTCTAATGAGGTCTTCATAAAACTGACTAAATATGTTTAGAAATCATTAGCTTAAATTACCAGTGCAAAAGTCTCCTTTGGGAGCCTTGCAGATTTTGTGATAAGACTTCTGGCAGATGGATTGATATAACAACACAAGTGAGTTTTGAGTCTCCACACAAACAATGCAAATGTGAGTGACTGGGTAACAGGCTACTAGATAAAGAGCTAAATGTCCCTCAAGTAGGTTCATTAAAGAGAGAAAACAATCAAAACAGATTTCTGTGTCATTTAAATACCAGGTGCACAGCAGTCTGCAGGTGCCAGAAAAACTGACAAGGGTCCCTTGCTGGAACACACAAGAGCTTAAAGGGATGCATGATTCTGACAAGTGTGTTTCAGATAATGACAGGTATTGGCAGATGTACCCAGACCCTGCTGGAGGGGAATGCAGGGAATGAGTCATCTGCAGCACTTGCATTAGGGAAAGCCTCATGGTGGCTCCTCCACCACAATTAAAACAGCCCTAATGCATAATGCTCCAGGGCAAAAAGCAAGTGCGCAGAACTGATTTAATGACCATCCAGCCAGTCTTGGTAAACAAATACACATACTCCCTCTTAATGATTAATTCATGAAGGACGCACATTTATGTGAGGAACATATTAAATAGGTGTTCTTCTTTCCTTAAAAATAAGGTACTTTCCCTTGCTTTTCAACTTAAAATAGAACAAGTGGTCTGTAAACAAATCTGTAAATCTAATACTTGCAAACCCAACAAAAAAGTAAAACTTCAGAGTCGGGAAAGGTTACTTGGTTTGCCCTGCAGGAATTTGCCCTGTTGTCAAAACAGAAAATGATGACGACAATTCAAGGACAGAGCCCCATTAAAATTATTAATAATCAAGGTAGCACAGCCCTTTGTGCTCGGTGTTGAGAGACAGATGGCATGTTTGTAATTTAACTCCTTGGGGATGACAGCCCCAATTTAGGAATGTGCTCACTTATAGGGCAAAGCCCAGGGGCTAGTAACTACATTTATTTGCGGTCATAATCTCACTGTTCTTAAAATACAGTTTTCATTCCTTTTTAAAAACAGTATCACTGCTCCCTTATCGAGTGGATCTATATCTTGACAAGCCGCAACTTTGTATCCCAGCTGGACTGTTGTACTGTGGGCCCTGTGGGATTCGCATGACGTAGGATGCATGATGGCACTGCAGCCTGCCTGCCTGCCTTTGGGATTTCTGCTTTTACCTGTGCAGAAGCACAATGGGGCCCTGACAGTAGAAGTTGCTGAGGGGATGTGTTGAGTTAGTAAGGACTGTTGCTGAGGGTTGAAGGATTATGACCAATATTTTCACTCTCTCCTCTGGGTGAAACCTGATAGTCCACTTGAGTTTATGCGGCAGAAAGTTGATTCTAAGATAATAATATACTGTTTCATCTGATAAACTGTTTTTGTCTCTAATGGCTTGTCTACATGGGGTCATCCAGGAAAGTTAATACAAATTAACTAAAGGTGTGAATTTGAAGTGAGTTAGTTAAATTGCATTAATCCCCTCTGTGAATGCCCTTGTTCAGAAATGAAGGGGCCTTATTCAGTTTAGTTTAATTGACTTCGAAAGTGAATTAAACTAAACCAAGTTAAGGCCATCTAACTTCTGAATTAACAGCGTACATAAAGGGTTTAATGCAGTTTACTTTATTTCAAATTCACAACTTTAGTTAAACCGGATAAATTTTCTGGGTGTCCTCATGTACACAAGCCCTAAGGTGGGGGAAATATCCCTTCTTGAGGGATTTCTAGATAAAGCTGCAACAAAGAGTGTACTATTATTACAAATATATTTCTTTAATTTTGGTTTGAATGCAAGTGTGGCTGTCACATAGTTTAAGCCTATATTTGATTCACAGGACTGGATTTTTAAAGTGGCCTCAACCTAGTCTTTCTTTTTGCCTCTGCAATTAATGGTACCTGTGTTTTTGTAGCTGGTGTTAATTGCAGTTACAAATCCTATCATTTTGATGTCTAAGTACAGTACTGGTACTTGATTTGTGGGCAGCCTGAGACACCGAGATGTCTAAAGGGTAGGATTTAAACTAACAATTAACCATAGACTCAAAATACAGGTACAATAAACTGAGAATGTAAAACTGAACTTGCAAACAAACAGCTAGATCTGACAATCTGATGCATAATACCTAAAAATTGATCTCCCTATAACATAAACATTTTTCAGCAGAAAATGTCAACCACCTCATTACCAAGAAATTTAAAAACATGCATCAAAACCATTTTGCTCACAGCAGAATGTATGTGCTGTTTTCCCTTACTTCAGCAGTTAATGAAAATGCTGGACTTAGAGTAGCCAATGTTTCTGCTGATTTCAGCTATGATTTTCAATGAGACATAGGAGAGTTAGGTGCCCTACTCTTATTGAGTATCAGAGGGGTAGACGTGTTAGTCTGGATCTGTGAAAGCAGCAGAGAATCCTTCTTATTGAATTTCCCTTAGAAAATCCTAGCTAAGATCTGATGCTAGCATAGAGACCCAGTAGTAAAATAAAATGGTCCATTACTGGTGTGTTTTAAAGAAAGTGGCTCTTTTGAATACCTGCTGAAAATCATATTAGCAACAAAGACATGACCAGGAGATAGGGTTGCCAACGTTGTAATATTTAAAGGTTGGAAACTCCAGCAGGAGTATAGGTTCCTCCCCCATCCCACCTCTTCCCCTGAGGCCCCTCCTTTTCCCCCTAGAGCCCACTCCCACCTCCCCCGTCCCATTTGTTCCTCTTCCCCCTACAGCTGGGTCAGAAGGGACTTGCCTGCGGAGCTGCGGCTGGGTGCTGCAGCCACCCAATATAGGTAGGAGGCAGCCACGGCTGCACAGGGGCTGGCACACGTGATGACCTGGTGCTTCCCCACCTGCAGTAACTGGACTTTGGGTGTCTGGTCAGTAGACTTGACCGAACACTGTCTGGTTCCCTATTCGATTGAACTTTCTGGTTGAAAACTGGCCACTAGGACACCCTACCAGGAGACCTTCTTCAGAAGCAATCTGTATGGAAAAAAGTGAAGTATCAAGTGACTAACTTCACTTTTTTCTTTATAAATCTATTCCTCAATAAAACCTCCTGGTCAGCACACTGATTCTATTTTCTGATTTCAGTGCACTTGTGAGTTAGGCTAATTGTTCCATTTACAATGCACAGGGTAAAACAGCATCTTCTTATTATTCCCACATGCAAGCAAATTTAAGTCATATCTATGCTGAGCCACCTCTAGAAGCTCAACTAAGCACAGGATTATGACCTGAACATGCAATTTGATTAAGTTCCTGGTTAAGAGGGCGAGTCATTTTTTACAGGGGGTGAGGAGGGGACAGGGGAATAAAAACATGATAGATTTTACCTAATGTATCATAGCACAGCTCTGTGCAACATGTGCAGTCTCAGAGTTTAATCTCTTGTCTGAACAATCAGTTCCAGAATTAATCTGAAAGAAGACTATGTAAATTGCCTCTAAAGGGTTTCCTTGATGCTTATTGTAAGTATTAATAATTAGGTGCACATAAAGTTATAATACTTTGCCTCTGTTGGCCAAATGTTATCAAAGCCAAGCCTTCAAGCCATTTTAAAAATAATTAACAATACACCTTTTAGTAGAAGAAGCGGTAAATATTTTATGTGTTATAGTCTGTGTGCAAGCATCTTGTAGGTCTCTTATTTAATATCCAGAAGTAAACATCTCAAAAGTCTTTCATCATTGTAAGTGCAAAAATTACTTACCCTTCCTACTTCCACTAGATTTGTTACCATGACTATGCTGGCTGTGTTCTCATGCCACACCATTCTCCAGAAGTCATATATCGTCTCCTGCATTGGTCCTGAAAGAGTATATCAAAGGAAAGGTTATTTTCTGAAAGTCTTGGGATTGGAAGCTTATCTCCAGGGAATTTTGAGAGACTGTTTTTATCTGTACATATCAGTATTGTCATATTTTTCATTGAGGATTGAATTTCTCTCACTATCCAGCCCACCAGCATTTAAGTTATTTCCCTCGCTTCCCTCCCCCCCCCAAATAGTGCTGTGAAAGAAAGCTAGTTCTCCAACATTTAGATATTTATCACCATAATACCCAGAAGTGTCATTAGACAAATGGATAACATTACTCTTTCTGGTAACAATTTGATGATATTCTGGGGAAAGTATATATGGAATAAAATGAGTCTCAATGGACTATATGGCCTTTTCTAGTTTCAAATATTTTTCTTAGTGTTCACTATCAAAGTAGTCCAACACCTAAATTGTACTTTCTGAAGTAAAGCAGAGGCTATAATTTTTCTGAGTTGCAGTATATCATTTTTAAAATAGTGGGGGAAATGGTAAAGATCCCTGGCATGACATGACAATAGCCTATTCTGCCGCATTTATTCTGAGGAATGACCTTGAAAAATCAGTGTGCTTTAAAACTCAAAACCCTGCATGCTCAGGTCTTGGAGCATTGTGCTAAAAGTGGAGAGTCAATCCACTGTAGTACAGTATTGCAAACAGTAATGACAGAAATGTAAAATTGCTAGATCGCCCACGTCACTAGTTTCATTTACTTCTACATCTTTTCTGTTACACATGGTATTCATCCCAACTTTTGGATCTGAAACCACTTCAAGGCAGAGAGAATAAACAGTTATAAAATAATGCCAATTACTAAAAACATAGCATTCACAGTGAATCATCTACTGAACCTCTATACTGCAGTAAGCAATTAGTTGCTTATTCAGGAGAGTGCCATTAGTCTATTCATTAAGAGACAAACAGACAAATTTATCCACCTTCCCTCTCTAAAAAAGAGAGACCTACATGCTTGAAGCATTAATAAAGCCCTCGATTTATTTATTTAATTTTCAATTAAATTAAAGGGTTGTGTCCAGTTGATAAGTTTTGACAATGTGAAGTTTCTTTGGAAAGTGTTGTCATTCCTACACACGGAATTGGAACATTATATTTATAAAATAATAATTTTACAGCAATTGAAATATCAAGTAATCACATCTCAATGGACTAGCTACAGCAGGGGTGGGCAAACTACGGCCCAGGGGCCACATCCAACCCTTCAGCTGGTTTAAACTGGTCCTCAAACTCCTGTTAGGGAGCGGGGTCTGGGGCTTGCCCTGCTCTTGCACTCCAGATGGGGAACAGGATTCAAGGCTACTCTGCGTGTGCATGCCAAGGCTCTTGGAAGCAGCAGCTTGTCTCCTGTATGGCTCCTATGCTTAGGGACGGGGGCTGCGTGCACTGCTCCCACCCCAAGTGCCACCCCCGCAGCTCTCATTGACTGGGAACTGCGGCTAATGGGAGCTGCAGGAGCGGTGCCTGCAGACTGGGCATCAAACAGAGCCACCTGGTCACACCTCTGCATAGGAGCCGGAGGGGAACATGCTGCCGGTTCAAGAGCTGCTTCAGGTAAGCGCCACCTGGAGCCTGCATCCCTGACCCTCTCCCGAATCCCAACCCCCTGCCCCAGCCTCGAGCCCTCTCCTGCTCTCTGAACCCCTTAGTTCCAGCCTGAAGCACCCTCCTACACCCCATATCACTCATCTCCAGCCTCACCCCAGAGCCTGCACCTCCCGCTGGAGCCTTTCCCCTCCCCCTCACGCACCCCAACCCCCTGTCCCCGCCCGGAGCCCCCTCCCATACCTTGAACTCCTCATTTCTTGCCCTACCCCAGAGCAGCACCCCCACTCCAGAGCCCGCACCACCTCCTGCACCCAACCCCAGTTTCGTGAGCATTCATGGCCCACCATACCATTTTCATACCAAGATGTGGCCCTCAGGTCAAAAAGTTTGCCCACCCCTGAGCAAGAATGCAATGTTTTACAAAGACAGTGTCAACTTAAAAACCACACTTCGCTGCAAAATGTTTTTAAAATTTAATTTTACACGTGACATTTAAAAGCACTATAATTATTTTCTTTAATACACAGAGATTATTTAAAAAAAAGTTTCCTACTTCTCTGCTTTGTGCATTTGACAGCACTTTGTTTATAGTCAATTTCACTGTTTTCCCCGGGGGCAGTCAGTTTTTCCTTTACTTGTGTAGGTGTTTCACATAACATTACAGGAGAAAAGGGCATTTAAAATAATCGGAAAATGTGATTGTAAGAGCACAAAAGTCTTAAGGCAGGTGTAGCACCTGAATCTATTTACTTCTACTTCAGTTTTTGAACTGTGCTAGATTCCAAGCTGATGGTGTGGACTTAAAAACTCAAGTCCATTTTTTAATTTAAAATGCAGAACATCTGATACTTTTAAGAAACACTGTGTTCTCAAACATGACAAATTGAAATTATTCCTCGGCATTTGGAATCCTGAAGCTGAATATCTCACCTCATAATTATCCTGTATATATTATTCAAGATTGATCTGTGCTCCATTTTCTTATGTTCCATTGATCATGTACATGATGGGTGAATTTTTGGTTTGTTTTATTTTTATATTTTTATGTAATGTAAGATTCAGTATAGCTTTTTAGACAAAAAAAGAAGTCAGAACATAGTAGGACCGATCCCAGGCTCCATTAAATTGCTTTGTATTGCTGGAGAGGTGGAAAGTGACCTTGCAGCTTCTTTAATGGGGCAACTAAGAATATCTAAGGGGACCAGGGTGGGGGTTGGACTGGTGAGTGATGTGCTCTGCCAATCCCCACCCAGTGGAATGGCCCCCTAGGGAATTGTTTCAATGAGTGTAAATTAGAGCAGCCCTGTGGTTGCTGTAATATATGTCATGGGCTAATTCAGTCTCTCCACCCCAAGCTCAGGATCGGAGGAGGCATAAAGGTAACTCAGAGCAACTTTTGCCCTGTCAGACATGCCAGGCATGAATTCAATACACCTGAGGACTGAGCCCAATGAAATTAGTGCCTATGACCTTAGTGTAACTGAGGCGAGCCACCGAGCCGGCCAGCTTTTGGTTTCTTTTCCCTATTCATTAGAATTCCTGTTTATTTAGCAGATTTAATCCCCACTCCAAAGGAAAACGCAATGCAGTTTTAATTATGGAATCCTGCTAGGGTGCCTCCATAACATGAAGCACATTGTGACATGATACAAAACAAATCCAGCCCTAGTTCCAAATATCTCTAATTCATCAACTATCCACGTGATTTTTTTACCCCTTCTTCCAAGGGATATATCCAACATCTTAGCTGGGTGACTTGTAATTCATTGTTAGAGGCAAGGTCTAGTTGTTTGAGTACAGGATAAGGGTCCAAGAATTTATGAGCTTTAATCTTGACCTGACACCAGCCAGTGGTGCCAGACCCAGGAGTGGGAAAGGACATAGGGGCTAGAGCTCCTGCAATGACAATGTTGTGGGGACTCACCCTCATGTAAATTTGTGTATGCCTGGAGGAAGGTGGAGGCAAGAGTGAGACCCAGAGGATCTGGAGTGGTTCCTGCTGGGCCCAGAATTGGGCCGGGAACAGTGAGCAGGAAGCCAGAGGGGCTGGAATGGGCCCAGGAGCAGGTAGGAACTCTCCTTTGTAGCCTGGACTCAGCTCCACTCCCCCTAAGTCTCAGTACCTCCCCCAACTCCTTTTTCTGTCCCTCTGCCCTTCCACTCCCTTGCCCCCTGACAGCAGCTGTCTCTGGGCCTTCAGTGTGTCACTTAACCTTTCCATCTTTCTACTCCTAATTTTTAAAATGGATATATAAATTGCAGGACATGTCTAAGCTGCTGTGTAAGTCCAGGATTCAAACTCAGGCTCAAGCCTAACCCACAAATTGTGCTGACTCAAGTCCCATGACCCCATGTTAGCGGAGGGTCCAAGGATGAGCCAGGCTAAGACCCAGGGTTCAAGAGTACTGCTTTGCAGTATAGACATAGCCTCTCTAGACTTGTGGTCTGGGAGTCTACCAAAACTATTCCACAATTCCATGGGCTGATTTTCTTTGCTCTGTGAACTGTTAAGTTTGGTGGACAGTTAAGTTTTCCCACACTGCATCACGAAAAAAGGGCTAGAGCAGCCACATTCTGAGAGGCTCCTAGGAAGCCTGGGATATGGGGGTTGGAACTGGGCCTGAGTAATGCACTATATATCCAGGAACCCCAGGGTTGGGACCCCCACTTCACCAATTCCTAACCTAGGGTTACAAATGAGGGTAGATGCTCAAACCCTAGGTTAACAAACCCAGAGTCTGCTAACTCAAGTTCTACTAGGCCTGGGCTTACATTGCAGTGTAGACATGCCCTAACAGACAATAACAATGGGGACTAGCTGGGAGAAGGCACGTAGGAAGTATCGGGCATATTATATCAGATATTAGTTAGTACTGATCTCATTTGACCCACGCTCTTGTCCTTGGCTCCTGAAGAAGGGGTAGCAATGGGAAGCTGTAATCAGTAGAGCTAGTTGGGAATTTTCCACCAAAATGTTTTATCCGTTGGAAAATATAGTTCCTGGAAAATCAAAACTTTTCAAAGGAAAATTTTGATTTTGTTGACATTTTTCAATTTTTTGTTGGAAAATGGCATCAAAACAACTTGTTCTGGGTCAGTTTGTTAAACCTCGGGGCAAACCACTGTGTTGAACCACGAGAATTATGTGACCCTGGTGCAGCCTGGGACACTTTGGCTGGCCTAAAGAAGAGAATGCTACATAAGGTCCCTGACCTACAAATTCCATGAAACTCCACAGCGGCTCAATGTGGAATCGAGCCAAAATGAAACATTTAAATTCAGGAATGCTGAAACCTTTTGTTTTAAGTGCCAATGTCAAAATGAAATGTTTCAACATTTCCAAAAGAATATTTTTTTGTAATTTCCATTCTATGAAAATCATAGAGTCATAGAATATCAGGGTTGGAAGGGACCTCAAGAGGTCATCTAGTCCAGTCCCCTGTTCAAAGCAAGACCAATTCCCAACTAAATCATCCCAGCCAGACTTTGTCAAGCCTGACCTTAAAAACCTCTAAGGATGGAGATTCCACCACCTCCCTAAGTAACCCATTCCAGTGCTTCACCACCCTCCTAGTGAAAAAGTTTTTCCTAATATCCAACTTAAACCTCCTCCACTGCAACTTGAGACCTTATTCCTTGTATCTGTCGTTCTAGTACTACTGAGAAATTCTAGATCCATCCTCTTTGGAATCCCTTTCAGGTTAGCTGAAAGCATCTTATCAAATCCCCTCGTTCTTCTCCTCTGCAGACTAACATCCCGTTCCCCTCAGCCTCTCCTCATAAGTCATGTGCTCCCGCCCCCAAATCATTTTTCTTGCCCTCCGCTGACTCTTTCCAATTTTCCACCTCCTTCTTTTAGTGGGGCCAAAACTGGACACCCAGTACTCCAGATGAGGCCTCACCAATGTCGAATAGAGGGGAATGATCGTCCGCTCTCTTGTGGCAAGCCCCTACTTTATTACAGCCCAAACTTTCTTCTTGGTTGCTACATACGTGAAGAAACCTTCTTGTTACTCTTAACATCTCTTGCTAGCTGCAACTCCAAGTGTGATTTGGCCTTCCTGATTTCACTCCTGCATGCCTGAGCAATATTTTTACACTCCTCCCTGGTCATTTGTCCAATATTCCACTTCTTGTAAGCTTCTTTTTTTGTGTTTTAAGATCAGCAAGGATTTCACTGTTAAGCCATGCTAGTCACCTGTCATTTTTACTATTCTTTCTATACATTGGGATGGTTTGTTCCTGCAACTTTAAATAAGGATTCTTTAAAATACAGCCAACTCTCTTGGACTCTTTTCCCCCTCATGTAATTCTCTCAGGGGATCCTGCCCAACAGTTCCCTGAGGGAGTCAAAGTCTGCTTTTCTGAAGTCCAGGGTCCATATTCTGCTGCTCCTTGTGTCAGGATCCTGAACTTGACCATCTCATGGTCACTGCCTCCCAGGTTCCCATCCACTTTTGCTTCACCTACTAATTCTTCCCGGTTTGTGAGCAGCAGGTCAAGAAGAGCTCTGCCCCTACTTGAGTCCTCCAGCACTTGCATCAGGAAATTGTCCCCTATACTTTCCAAAAACTTCCTGGATTGTCTGTCTGTGCATCGCTGTATTGCTCTCCCGGCAGATATCAGGGTGATTGAAGTCTCTCATGAGAACCAAGGCCTGCAATCTAGTAACGTCTGTTAGTTGCCAGAAGAAAGCCTCGTCCACCTCATCCCCCTGGTCTGGTGGTCTATAGCAGACTCCCACCATGACATCACCCTTGTTGCTCACACTTCTAAATTTAATCCAGAGACTCTCAGGTTTTTCTGCAGTTTCATATCAGAGATCTGAGCAGCCATACTGCTCTCTTACATACAATGCAACTCCCTCACCTTTTCTGCCCTGCCTGTCCTTCCTGAACAGTTTATATATATTCATGACAGTACTTCAGTCATGTGAGTTATCCTACCAAGTCTCTGTTATTCTAATCACATCATAGTTCCTTGACTGTGCCAGGACTTCCAGTTCTCCCTGCGCGTTTCCCAGGCTTCTTGCATTTCTGTGTAGGCACTTAAGATAACTTGCTGATCATCCCACTTTCTCAGAATGAGACTGGAGTCCTTCTCTCTTGCACTCTCCTGCTCGTTCTTCTTCCCAGTATCCCATTTCCCCACTTACGTCAGGGCTTTGGTCTCCTTGCCTCGGTGAACCTAGTTTAAAGCCCTCCTCATTATATTGGCCAGCCTACTTGTGAAGATGCTCTTCCCCCTCTTTGCTAGGTGGAGCCAGTCTCTGCCTACCAGTCCTCCTTCTTGGTCAAAGAATTCAAAGCCTTCTCTCCGACACCACCTGCGTAGCCATTCATTGACTTCCAAGATTCGACATCTCTACCCAGCCCTCTTCCTTGCACAGGGAGGATGGACGAGAACACCACTTGTGCCTCAAACTCCTTTATCCTTCTTCCCAGAGCCACGTAATCTGCAGTGATTTGCTCAAGGTCATTCTTGGCAGTATCAAGTCAGGGCAAAAAACAAATGTCAGAATATCCATATTTCCTATGGGACAGAAATTCCAATTTTCAACCAGCTCTAGAAGTGGGGGAGTAAATGGAAGCACAGCAAAGCAGCTGTCTACGCTGTTGTAAGAGAATGGGATGCCTCAAGATCATGCAGTGGTTTACTTTCTCACTGCACCTGTGGGGTTTGGGGTTACAGATCCTCTGTCTAAGCAACCTTTTTTCATCCCCTTCTGTGAAGCCACCATCCCTGAGTAACCGAAGTGGTGACGCAGGAAGAGACAGAGTATTTTTAGAATATTTTTTCCCCTTCTACAGGACCATCTGTGGCAGTGGGCAGTTGGGCTATAGTCTAGAACAGTGGCTCATTGACAGTTCTGGGATATTTTGCAACTACCTGTACTCAACTTGAATCTTTTTCTCAGTAACCAGTGTTTTCCTTGTGGGTTTCAAGACTTCTGTATTTCAGGTATTGAACTCACAAATCAAGCCAAGAAACAGCTCCTAAGCACAGGTTACGTCTTGAAATTCTTTCATTTTCTGTTCTTAAGAAGAAGGGAAATAAAGATCATGAAAGAAATGAGGCTGAAAAAAGTTTTCATGAGAACAAGAATCCTAATGACAACTATGGCTTCAGAAGGAACGGAACAGGGTCAGTCTTTCCTCCAACCATAATTCATTGTCTTTGTTTTCCTCATTCACTCTTCTTCAGCTTAGTTTTGCATCACATTCTTCTTGGAATGAGTGATGCAGGAAAAATTGTCTTCTGCAATGTCAGATGTGCTCTTCTCCATCTTGTCGGCCATAGTAAGAGGGGGGGAAGTGGAGTCAGCTTATTCTTATAAGTATTTTCCTGTTACATCCATCCACCCAGCCAGCCTCCAAACTTCTTTCAGATTCACGACATTGCTGGGGAGCACGGGAGGAGGGACAGGAGGGAAGAAATAAATTAGTTAAAAGTCTTTGAAAGTAATTCTTTCCTACGCTATTTTTCTTTTCTTCTTGACATTTTTAAAATTATTTTCTGACACCTGAAAAAATTATTACTCTGTCACCTGTTGCCAGACAGAACTGAAAAGCATTAGAGGACAGGTAGGGGTGTAGAATTTATTGTCATCAAGAGCGGCACAATTTGATTCCAGAGACTCATGATGGAGGGGAGGGGGAGAGACAGAAAGAGGGAGACACTATAATTGTTATCAGCATCATGTTTAGATGTTCGCATAATAGGCAATAAGGTTATTTGGCAGCAGTTGCCCCCTTGTGGTTGTAAAAGTTCTGCAGGGAAGGTATTATATTTCTAAAACATTAAGCCTTTGGCACATTACATTAGCTACGTAATATTGTAGTTGGTATCAAAGATCTCTAACGTGAAGAAAATCAGCAACTGAGCTCTTGCTTGATGCAACCAGAAGGTGCAAAGCAAAGGAAAGTAGGAATATAAATAAACATTTAAATGAAATAGTGAAGAAAACTGAAAGATATAAGCAATTTCATGACAAATTACGATTCGCGGTATTACCAGTAGTAGCAACAGGCCCCAAAGGATAAACACATAGTACGAGGTGAACAATCGTGGAGCTTTAAAAAAGGGTTTAAACACTAACAACTGATATACTGTACACAGAGACTTTCTACATCTTTCTTCTGTTATGCTTGGTATTGTATGATCCAATTCCTACATCTGATATTTTTCACTGAGTCAGGTGAACAGTTTAAGAGATAAACTTACCTGGAATCTGAAATATTGAAGTTCAGAAAGAAATGAGAAGCAAAAAGTAAACTGGTATCAAACTGTATGGCTATAAAAAGCAAATGGAGCCAATGTGCATCAGGAGCCCCAGGTCCTTTAAATTGCCACCAGGGGAAGCTGATCCATGCTGGTACGCGGTACAGGGGCCTACTACTGATGAGACATGAATACAACTGCAATGATTTGGGATTGTCAAGTATTGTGTTTCTAGTAAAGAGTGCTCTAAAATGGAATGTTTGCATTTGGAATTTTAGTTCCCCACACAGTTCACAGGATTTGGGTCCGGGATTTTGGTACAAAGAAAAGGGGCAGCTGGATTCTCCATTTAAAAAAAAAAAAAGTTTTGAGCTGAACCAGAAATTTCCCCAGCTTCTATTCATACTGAGGCTTGTAATTTCATATTAGTGGCTTTTCATTTTCTAGATAAGAAATTAAAAGATATAGTATAAATAACAAGAACGTAGGCATGGCCATACTGGGGTAGACCAATGGTCCATCTAGCCCAGTACACTGTCTTCTGACAGTGGTGGATGGTTGGTGCCAGATGCTTTAGAGGGAGTGAACAGAACCAGGCAATTTATCGAGTGATCCATCCCATCGTCCAGTCCCAGTTTCTAGCAGTCAGATGTTTAAGGACACCCAGAACATGGATTGTGTCACTAGACATCTTGGCTAATAGCCACCAATCGACCTATCCTCCATGAACTTATCTAATTCTTTTTTTTTTAACCCAATTATACTTTTGGCCTTCAAAACATCCTCTGGCAATGAATTCCACAGGTTGACTTGCAGTGTGTGAAGAAGTACTTCCTTATCTTTGTTTAAAATCTGCTGCCTACTAATTTCATTGGGTGATCCCTGGTTCGTGTGTTATCTAAAAGAGTAAATAACATTTCTTTATTCACTTGCTCCACACTATTCATGATTTTATAGACTCTATTATATCTCACCGCAGTCATCTCTTTTCCAAGCTGAAGAGTTCCAATCTTTTTAATCTCTCCTTTCTGAAAGCTGTTCCATACCCCTAATCATTTTGTTGCCTTTTTCTGTACTTTTCCCAATTCAAATATATATATATATATAACAAACCATTCATGGACGAGACAAGAGAACCTGGAATTGATGGAATGCTACTACAACAGTAGATCTAATGAGAGGGGATATATGAAATGTATGAGGGGACTGTGGATGGACAAAAGACCTACATCCACACTTACTGAGAAACAGCTAGTTACCCCAATGCTTCAACATAGAAAGAGGAAGCTGCTCTTCACAGCTTGAGATAGACAACTCCACATTACATTCCCAGACTCAAGAAGACTGAAGAACAAGTAGGTGTGCAGCCCACACTGAAGCTGGTAAACTTCACTGCCACCCCCACCATTGTAGAGCACAGCAGCTGATATAGCATAAGATCATGCGAGAAAACTAGCTACAGTCCAATCTCGAGACCGATACCAAGCTCAGTGGAGAAGACCATCAGATAGTATGTTAGAAGATGCCATAGAGCCCTCATTGACATCCCTACTACCACCATAACTCAAACCAATGAACTGGTATACGCTACAGCCTCTGTAATTCTGGAGATGCTTGGCTACACGATCAAGAAGAACAAAGTATGTACCCACCCTGAAAATGAGGTTGAGGATAGTCAGGCGACTCGGATTGAGAGTTAGTCAAGCTGGTGGAACTACAAGGGTAGAGACTTAAGGATAAGACTCCGGCTATGAAAACATACAGCCTACCATCTGAAGCCCTAGAGACTGCTAAACAAAGGCTCACAGCATAGCTACCAGGCTAGGGAGATACACTAGGAGAAGCAGAGGCCAAAAAAGTAAATGCCCTGTTCTCCAAAGAACCATCCAAGGTGTACTCCCAACTGCAGTTGCAACAACACAATAACAGCAGAGCCACCAGCAGCAGAAACTGAACAGTAACTGGAAGACCATATGGTAGAAGAGGAGACTCATAAAACCAGTGCAAAGTGCTGCCAGGACCTCAGAACAGAGCACAGCGATCTCCCAGAACAGAAACCAGTCACCATCACAGTAGAAGACATCCAGCAGCGGGTCCAAGAACATGAAGAGCTGGAACAGCACCTAACCAGACATGATCCACACCTACTGGCCTAAAGAAAACTAACAGCAGTGCATGAATGCCTAGCAGCACAGATGACCAGCTTGCTAGCAGCAGGCTCCCACCCAAAATGCTAACCACAGGGAAGGACAGTGCTGATCAATGAAAGACCCCTGCAGGCGGACAGAAACGTCCAATACCGGCCAAATAACCTGCCTCCCCACAACATTGGAAAGTTCCTATAGGCATCATAGCGCCAGCTAAGGACCACATGGGCACAGTACATGAGCACAGTTTCAGAAGGGCATTGGGAACAATACCAGAGGCTCAAAACCACCAGTTGCTCATAGATATAGCAGTCGCCCAAGACTCAAAGGTCTAGACAGACAATCTGAGCACAGCCTGGATTGACTTACAGAAAGCCTACTGGACCTCCCAATTGCCACACACGTGGATCTGTGATTATGTCTGGCGCTATATCCAAATCAACAGGGACACTAAGAAAAAAAAAAAAAAACAAAAAAAAAAAACAAAAAAAAAAAAAAAAAAAAACAAAAAAACCAAAAAAAAACAAAAAAGGACCTTCCTCAGAAACTCAATGGGGACTATGGAAACAACACTATGAAGTCAACTCAGGCAGCTTGCCACAAGTGGCCATCAAGTGTGGCATATACCAAGGTGTTTGCACTGTCCCCTGCTGTTCTGCATAGGCTTAAACCCCTCAGCAGATATCACAAGGACTGGATTACGGGGACAGGTTCAGGAGTGGAAACTACCATCAGCCACCTCTCTACATGGATGGACATCAAGCTGTATGCTAAGAAATGAACGAGACATCGACTCGCTAATTCCACTGACGCGTATTCTACAGTTGAGGATATCGGGGATGTCATTCGGACTGGAGAAGTGTTGGCCGGATGGTAGTGAAGAGAGGGAAGGTAGTCAAGCTGATGGGTGGAACTACCCAGCGGGGCCACATAGCAGACATACAGACCAGCTACAAGTACCTTGGCGTCCCCACAGTCACATGGAAACCACGATGAGGACAAGGAAGACAAGCACATCCAAGTATTCACAAAGGAAAGGACAGGTCCTGAAGAGCCAGCTCAGTGAAGAACAATATCCACGCTATCAACGGATACGCCCTGCAGTCATCAGATACCCTGCAGGTATGGTGAAGCTGGCCCAAAGGAGGAATGGGAGGCTGCCGAGGTGAAAATCCGGAAAGGTCCTCACAATGCACGGATGTTTCCACCCCAAGTCCAACACCAGAGACTGTACACCAGCGGAAAGGAAGGCGGGCGGGGGCTTCGGTGAGCGTCAAAAGCCACTGTCCTGGATGAAAACCGGAACATCCAGGAGACATCAGTAAGATGGCCCCCCAGATGAGCTGCTGAGAGAATTGCCTGAAAGGCAGCCAGCAGGACATGGAGGAAGACCATAGCAGAAGAAGTGCCATGCAGACAAGACGCTGCATGGGATGTACCATCGACAAGATAGCTGAGGTGGCTGACCTTGGGAAATCCTACCAGTTGGCTGGAAAGGGCTGGACTAAAAGACAGCCATGAGGACTGATCGATAGCAGGCACAGGAACAGCGCACAGAGGCACCAGATCCAGTGAACAGGGGTCTACCACATAGAGAGACCCAAGTGCAGACTGTGCAGAGAGGCCTCAGAGACAGTTTTCAACACATAGTGCAGGATGCAAGATGCAAGGCAGGAAGAGCATACATGAACGGCACAACCAAGTGGCTGCATGTGTACAGGAACATCTGCACGCGTATGGGCTAGACCCTCCAAGCCAGATGGGAGATTCCACAGAAGGTTGTGGAGCAATAGCAGGGCTAGATTCTGTGGACTTCCAGATCCAGACGGACAGTGCAGAGTACTGGCCAATCAACCAGCCATTGTGGAATAACAAGGAGCAGAAGACAGCAGTGGTGATAGACATAGCAGTGCAAAGTGACAGCAACATCAGGAAGAAGAAATGCGAAGCTGGAAAGAAGTACCAGGGCCTGAAAGTAGGAACTAGAGAGGATGTGAGAAAGTGAAGGCCAAAGTGGGTCCAGTGGTGTAGGAGCACTCGGGGCTGTGACTCCTAAGCTGGGTGAGTGGCCTCCAAACAGATCCCAGGAACAACATCAGAGCTCTCTGTCCAGAAGGAATTGCAGTGCTAGGAAACAGCTAAGATATTGCGCAGAACCCTCAAAACTCCAGGCCTCTTGGTAGAAGACTCGGAGTGTATGATGAACACTTATGACACAACACATTAGCTGCTGAGAGGGGATATTGTTTGTGTGTGTACTTCCTGCTCTCCTCCTATTTAGATGGGGCAAGGCCAGAATTAGGCTACAGATAAATTTGAGATATAACAGGTAATGATTAGCTACTCCAGCGCTGAACAATCTCTTAGCTCTCCCTCCTCGCTGTTAACCACAGTATGTCTAGTGTGAGACGATCGCTGTCTCGATATTATCCAGCAACCTGGAGCAATTATAGATTCTTTCATAGACAGGCAGATAGCTAAGTCCCATCTATGACACTAATATGAACACCATGCTCAAGCTCAGTCAAAGCTAAGAGCTATCAGCACTGTGGGTCCTAGAGAGAAGAGCTAATGCTCGAGCGTCCATGTAAGTACAAGAGCGAGGGTCGTGTCGAGGAGCATGGGGAGCAAGATACGGAGAGCTGAGAGTGAGAAAGTGTACTGCTGGAGTATTGAGGAGGACAAGCGTTTCAGAGCACCAGGAGGAAGGTCCTGTGGTGAGAATAAGAAGGTTGAGGAGGCCAATGGGGAAGTAGCTCAGGGAGTTGTAGCTGTCATGCAGCTGTTACAGGAGACACTATAGACAGCTGCGACTCCACAGGGGCCCTGGGTGAACCGGAGTAGAGGGCGGGCCTGGGTTCCCCCAAACCTCCCAACTCCTGATCAGACACAGGAGGAGCTGACCCAGACTGTGGGTTCCACAAGAGGGGAAGATCACTGAGGTGAACAAATCCGCCAATAAGCGCAGGACCCACCAAGGTAGAGGAGGAACTTTGTTACTATAAAAAAAAAAGAAAAAAAAAAAGATGGGATGACAAGAACTGCACACAGTATGCAAGCTGTGTCCATACCATAGATTTATATGTGGCATTAGAATATTTTCTGTCTTACTATCTATCCCCTTCTTAATGTTTCCTAACATTCTGTTAGCTTTTTTGACTGCTGCTGCACTCTGAGCAGATGTTTTCAGAGAACTATCCATGAGGACTCCAAGATCTCATTTTTAAGTGGTAAAAGTTAATTTAGACCCCATCATTTTGTATGTATAGTTGGGAGTATGTTTTCCAATGTGCATTACTTTGCATTTATCAACACTGAATTTCATCTGCCACTTTGTTGCCCAGTTACCCAGGCTTGTGACTCTTCACAGTCTGCTTTGGACTTAACTATTTTGAGCAATTTTATATGATCTGCAAACTTTGCCACTTCACTGTTATCTTCTTTTTTCAGATTATTTATTAATTTGCTAAATAGTACTGGTCCCACTACAGATCCTTGACACACCATTCTATTTCTCTCTCTCTATTCTGAAAACTGAATGTTTATTCCTACTTTTGTTTCCTATCTTTTAATCAGCTATTGATCTAAGACCTTTCGTCTTATCCCATGATTCTTTACTCTGCTTAACAGTCTTTGATGACAGACCTTGTCAAAACCTTTCTGAAAGTCCAAGTTACACTATAGCCACTGGATCACCCTTGTCCATACATTATGTTTGTTGATAACCTCAAGGAATTCTAATAGATTGGGGAGGCATAATTTCTCTTTATAAAAGCTGTGTTGACTTTTCCCCAATACATCATGTTCATCTATGTGTCTGATAATTCTGTTCTTTACTATAGTTTCAAGCAATTTGCCTTGTCCTGAAGTTAGGCTTCCCGGCCTGTAATTGCCAGGATCACCTCTGGAGCCTTTTTAAAAAAATCGGCATCAGATTAACTATCCACCAGTCATCTGGTACAGAGATTGATTTAAGTGATAGGTTACACACCACAGTTAGTAGTTCTGCAATTTCTTATTTGAGCTCCTTCAGAAATCTTGGGTGAATACCATCTGATCCTGGTGACTTACTACTGTTTGTTTATCAATTTGCTCCAAACGTTCCTCTACTGACACCCCAATCTGGCACAGTTCCTAAGATTTGTCACCTAAAAGAATGGCTTGGGTGTGGGAATCTCCCTCACAGCCTCTGCAGTGAAGACCAATGCAAAGAATTCATTTAGCTTCTCCGCAATGACCTTGTCTTCCTTGAGTGCTCCTTTAGCATCTCAATCATCCAGTGACTCTGCTGATTGTTTGGCAGTCTGCCTGCTTCTGATGTACTTAAAAAATGTTCCTGTTAACGTCTATAACATTTGCCTCTAACACAACAGCAGGTTCATAACATTTGGTGCCAACATTAACAGAATTTAATTATGGATATTAGTGCTGGAAGTGTGCTGAGATTAAGAAAATATCATTTAGCTTTGATGGCTCCCCAGGGGCAGAACATGGGACATAGTTGCCAGAGGCATTGGGCCTGATTGGGCAGAAGCCAGAAGGGTGATTCACAGCTCAGCACTAGCACAAACTAAACCTTTAAAAGAAATTCAATGAACCTATTCACACCCAGTGCTGGCCTCCATGTGATATCAGGTACATGGGGCATGAGATGACTCAGACCGTATCCTTGGCCCTTCTGCTTTGGGTGTGCAGCAATAGCTGCATTCCCCCTTTCACTTAAGGAAAACCAGCTGCAGCACTGTGGTTGCCTACTGCATGGACACACTAGAGAGTAACACTACCTTGCACTATTACTAGTGTCTAGCACATACGCATTCGGGGACTCACACTTTGGCTCTCTTTCTTTAAAGGTATATGATCCCCATTGGTAAATTCAATATACTCTATAGTGTTTCTAATGAACAGTTCTGACTGCAAGAATCCACAGCAAGGATGAATAGTTCCCTTTGCAAATGCACTGACAAGGAAACAGTGCCTATCAGAAATAGGAAATGTACAGTCCAAGGTGTCTTGACAATTTAGTATAAAACCAAAAAAAATAATTAGTGGAGCAACAAAATACCAGATTCAAAGTTGTATAATTAAAAATTCAGGAAAGTGTCTTTCCCTGATGCAATCTTAAAATGGAACATTCCAACTGCTAATAGAATAATGTAAGGATAGTTCCACAGCATGAGGCACCATTTGTATGCAAAACTACAGAATTACTAATGTCCATGATCTGACTGGATAATTATCCCATAAGTACTTTCTACATTTTCTCTGAACCATGCTGCAATTTTATATAGCAACTGGTATCGTAGCAAAACACCTTTTCAGAAAATATGTCAAAAGCTGTGATTTAAAATAATAAGAGGAGTCCCAGAAGAGGAAAGAGGGGTCTGGGAGATGGGATAGACTGGAACTCGATGGCATAGTCAGTGGAAATAACATTTAAACCCATTTGTCTGACGTTAAGATCTGTCATGAAAGGAAATGGGTTATGTGATGGCTGAATGATGGGAAAGTCGCTACCAAAAGAACTGGTTGACAGCTCATGAGCCATCTGCCAAAATGCCTTTCTAAAGGGCTGATGAGTCTGAAGGGAAGATGATGATGGAACAGAGAGCTCACCTAATTGCAGTCTTCAGTGCTTTCGTAGTGACTCGTAGGATCATTAGTGGAACAATGGCTGTGGTGGTAGTTAGTATTTCTGTCATTGTAGTCTCGAGCGTTCTCTCCATGAAGATGGGGTATATATACACCCAATGAGCAGAGGCTGGTGCAAGAATCTTTCAGTGAGTAGAGTGCCTCAACTGTTTTCTCACTGAAGAGGGTATTCCCTTCGTAGAGAGGCTTTGCATTGTTGCTTGTATCTCTTTAGGGACCCCAGATGTCTGTAACCAGGAGCTTCCTCTCTAAATATTGGAGATTGAGGTCAGAATTTGAGACCCAATGGTAAGTGTCCAGTGTGCCCCAATGTGATCACGCAGGGTTGTAAGCATAGGTAGGTGGACCATATGATGGGTACCAGTGCTCCCTCAGGGGACAATATAGATCCTTGGTATGGAAGGGTCTCTATGAAGCCCTGGAAGTCTTATCAGAGCTAGGTTGTTGTGGTGAGGCCCTTGCTGGAATAGGTCCATCTCTTGATTCTCCTCCAAGAACTGTTCTCACTCAAGTGGTGAGATTGTTAGTATCACCTGTGTGAGGGTGGCGCCGCTGGAGCTGGGCTAGGGAGAGTATCCTGATATCATAGCTCTGCTGCAGATCTGGACTGGGGAGTGGTGGATGGATGGATGATGTTTTGATATCTCCTACTACTAACACTTGGTCTATCAGCATCAGGGACTCTGGAGCTGAGTAGATCATCAGATCCTCTAGAACGGCATTGCTTGGTTTTACTGGAGGAGAGCTTACTGGTGTCTTCAGTGACAGGACCGATGATGAAGTCTCAGTGCATTGTGCGAGTGTAGAGAGCATGTGCTCATTACTATCTTTGCATTGCTCAGAGGACAGTTATGGAGAAGAAGCTCCCAGTACCATCAGTGTCTGCCTGATTTCACCATGAGCTCCAGGTGAAACCCTGTGTAGGGCATGGAGCCTTGCTCAAACCTGAAGTAAGGGGAAAAGCCTCTCTCCTCTTTCAGGAATTATGAGCAGATATCTCTGCTCTCAAGTACTTCTTCTTACCCTGTCTGTGCTCCACCCTTGGTATTCAGCTTGGCAAGGCATTTTGCCAGTGCCAATGAAGTACTGCCTGGAGGTCCTTGGCAATGACTTGGAGAATGGGAGAGGCCACAAAACCAGTCCAGGTCCCAGGCCAGCTCTAAGGTATTGACGGAGCTGGAACTCCTGAGCCTGCCTGGTGAGAGGGGGAAACAAACACACACTTAAATGGGATGTGTGTCTCTCCTAAACAGTAAATGCAAGTGTCATGAGAGTTGCTCACCAGAAAGACCACGGGACAGGCAAGACAAGGTTTGAAGCACAGAACCCTGGCATAATGCTCTGGCGTCAGGGAAAGGGTGGGGAAGGAACTCCCTCCCCCCACATAACTCTAACTAAACTAGACATAAGCAAACGATCTAAAAATTAAATATTCACAATTATTTACAGGTAAACATCAAGTAGCAGTAGAGAATACGGGCACAGGAAGATTCCCAGACTGTGAGCAGTAGAAGACGACTTGAAGAGACAGTTGGTCCATATCACTACTTATGCCATTGGTTCACAGAATGAGGAGCCATTGAGCACAGGCATGGACCAATAGATACTGCTGTTGAAAATTTTCTGTCCTGGGCACACAGAAAATTTTCTGTCCCGGGACTGTTGTACCTTCCCTTCCTCACATATTGGAGAATTATTCAGTCTGAGATATCATTAAACTGTGATGGCCCATCTGGGCAGAACATGCTACACACAATGGTTATCAACTTGCATACAGGGCAATCTTTCCAATCTGCTACAATTCTTTTAAGGATGTCAGCACATCAGTGGCTAAAGAAAAATTGGTCGATATAATCTGGACTTTCAAAGAGCTCGCAAGAGTTTACTAAGAAAACTAAGAAGTCCCCAAAGGTGAAATTCCTGTGCACCTCTTAAGTCCCACATAAGCCCTCAGATAGGGCCGACACCATCTGGTATAGTAATTCATATGGTCTTGTCCAACTGTACTTACACAGGATGTGGCAAAATTTGGCCTTAAGTAATGACTAAGAGCTATAGTGCTACCTATTAATTGCTGAATTTGTGGAAGGCACACATGGCTATTAATTATTTTTTGTTTCCAATACCATCCACAATGTGACTGTGCTGAATAAACAGGAAAAAAGACACAGTCTCTGCCTCAGAGGGCTTCACACTAGAGAAATATCTCTTCAGATCTCCCTTCCCCTGCAGAAAAAGTGCTTAGAAAACATATTCTCTTCTTCATAGATTCTATTTCTTTTCTAATAGGTACTATTTTGTGCTTTACCAGAACATCATGACATAAACCATAATCAAACAAATTTTCTCCAGATTCATTTACTTCTAGTTTGAAACTGAGCATTAAAATATGTTCTATCACAAATCAAACTCTCTCATAACTTTAACTGTATTTAGTCCCCAGTTTCTTTTTTTGACATTTAAAAATGATATGCTGCTCCTATTTTATAATGTTAAAAAAAACAGTAATATCATAATTCCACAGCAGTTGATCTGATTCAGATGAGTTAACTAGGATTTATACTTTAACTATTAATTTTAAGCTGAATTTTTCATGATTCGCACACCCTATATGGACTGTTAATAAGAAACAGATTTTACTAAATCTTGTTAACATGGTGTTTCAAGAAAACTTTTAATGCAATTTTAATATCTAACATAAATGCCCAGAACTGTGCAGTAAGATACTATCTGTGTACCCTCTTTGAAAAAAACTCCTTCTGACCAGTCCAAGATTACACACCAGCCAAGCACCGTGGAGAGTACTTTTCTGATTATCAAGAAGGAGCCAAGCCCTACATATTACTACCCAGCTAGCCAGAACCCTTTGTTGTCTAATTGACTTTGGTAATTAGACACAGGGTTAAATTTCCAAAAGTGCTTAAGTAATTTAGCAGCCTAAGGCCCACTGACTTTCAACGAGACTAAGGCTCCCCAACTGCAACTCATTTGGACACAGGGCATGGCCCAGGTCAGTGCACTAGCTCCTTCTGTGTCTATACAGGGATTCTGTACTGGAGCTTACACAGAATTAGGGAAGTGATTCTCTAAATCCTCTGCTTCTCCTCCAACTCCATGAGAACATGGAAGGACTTAGCCCGTAATGTGCCTTCTACAATGTACTGAAGCTATGAGCCGTGACACCAGTGGTTCATGGAATGTGTGCATCTGTCTTCACTTCACTCTGGAATGAATCTTTAGCTTAACTAAATAGCTACTCTGAATTTCCTGGCAGTTTAGAATAGAAGTGACTGAATAACATCTCCTGAAAAATTTATACAACAAATCTCACAATCCTTAAACAAAAATATTTACTCAATTCACAAAACTGGGTAAATTAATTAATTAATAAGGCATAGATAAATATTTCCCTATATTTTGCCCATCTCTAGTTTACAAACAGATGCAGGAATATCACAAATTTCTCTTCACTAATTATTTGTGTGTGTTTGTATTGCAGTAGTGTCTAGAAGCTCCAGTTAGGGATTGGGACTCTGTTGTGCTAGGAACTGTATACACATTAAAATAAAAAGAGTGTTCCTGTCCCACAGAGTTTAAAATCTAAGCACATGATAAGAGGCAACAGAATGGAGGACAGGGTTGGAGTGAACAAACTAGGTTTGGTACAATGTGTAGCAGTCACAACATGCCAACTCCCTAGCCATTTATGGCAGTATCAGCTATCCCTGGCCCACATTAATATTTCCATCCAGTTCACACACGAGACATAGCTGCACTTAGATATATTATTAAATCCAAGGCCAACCTTTGCTTGTGCACTTTTGGCAGGTACTATTTAAGACAATACCAGCTCTATTTGTTCTGTATCAACAAAATAAAATGAAATGTCATATGGTTTTCCAAAGAACGAACTGCTGTTCTCTGTAATATCTTTTGACTACTCAGAAACACTATTCTGTGGGAACATAGCGAAAGCCAACAATATCAGTGGTCTAGCTAATCCAGAGATGCTGTCTCTGACAGTGGGCAATGCTGGATGCAGGTGAAGGCATAAATCTCTGTACATAATACACCTGGCCACTTGTGCTGAATTAGACCACGAAAGGAAGTTTCCAGCTTCTGATCTTAGCTGGTAATTGATTTAAGCCTTTGCAAATTTATCCTGGCTAGTATAACTGCAGAATCTTTACTTATTCATATAATAAATGTTCAGTCCTTTTTGGACTCTTACTAATCTATTTGTCTCAATTATAATAATTCACAGAAGAAAAAGTATTGTCTTCTGCGTAATTACTGATCATCCACATATTCCAAATGGTCAAGTCTCAAATAGAAGATTCTGAAAGACAAAAAATTTATGTTGTAAAGAAGATGTTGCACACAAGTATCTAGCTTGAGAGTATGAAGTAAATGATTTGCTGGATTGGGGAATTAGTACCATCATGTAATGGAGACTCATCGATATTAATAATGGATGTGAGCTTTAAGGTCATTTTGTCCCCCCGACAGTGAGGGGTTTGTTGGGGAATGGACAATACAACTTATTCTAAGAGTTTTCTTTTCTTTTGTTCTTTTTTGTTTTAATTTATTCAGCTGGTCGACTCAAGCATATAATTACCCCCTAATGCTTATAATTACTTTTCTTTGGGTACGTCTACACTACGGGATTATTCCAATTTTACATAAACTGGTTTTATAAAACAGATTGCATAAAGTCGAGTGCACGCGGCCACACTAAGCACATTAATTCGCCCGGATGTGCGTCCAATGGTCCCAAGTCGTAGGTCGACTCCTCTCGGAAGGTTGCACTGTGGGTAGCTACTCCATAGCTCTCCCATAGTTCCCAGTCTCCCTGCCCTTAGAATTCTGGGTGAGAGCCCGTGGCTGATGGGGCAAAATCATTGTCGCAGGTGGTTCTGGGTAAATTGTCCATCAGTCTTCTTCCTCGGGAAGCACGGCAGACATCATTTCACGACCCTTATTTTCCTGATCCTGTCCTGGCAGACACCTTTAGTCACAGCAACCATGGAGCCTGTTCAGCTTTTTTTTTTTTTTTTTGTATAGTACCGTATGTGTAGTGGATGCCCCGCGAGACAGATGGTGTTGATACTTCCTCCAGCGTCTTACACAGCGCATTCATTTTGCCTTGTTCTTGATCGCAGAGCACAGTTAGCCAGTCGTTCTGTACCGTCTGGCTGCCGGCGGTAAATGGCAATGAGATGTGTGGGTTTCTGTGCCCTCGCCCTGTACTGTTCTGCTGCTATCATCCGCGGTGCCCTGAGCTGAGATTCGGCCAGGGGGCAAAGCAAACCTGGGAATGACTCCTGATGGTCTCCCTCCTTATAATTGGTTTCTAATAATAGTAGGTCATTCCTGGCGATTAGAATGGGGTAAGATCTGTACTAGAGAGACCAGTGTATTTGAGAGCACAGCTAGACCTGCTCTGTGTTCAGATCCTCAGAAATGATGAGCACTGCCATTCATGGGGGGCCTGCCCCCTGCAATACAACCCCACCCATTTGCTTCCCTCCTCCCCCACCTTCCTGTGGCTAATCCATTGCAGGTGTTCCCCCCATATCGCTGTTCATGAAGTTATAAATAATCAGGCGCGCATAAGAAACAAGCTTGACTTAGTCCTGTGATGATAAATATGTAGGGTGTCCCCGCAGGCCTTCCTGGGTGTGTGTCTTTCAGTCAGACAGGCATTAAAGCGGGGGTGGGCTGTGGGGGAAGGGAAGCCCAGCATCCCATGCTATGATTAGTCAGCGAGTACAGATCTTTTCTTATAACATGAAAGGGAAGGGGGCACTGATTTGAAGCTCAGCCCCCAGTTGCTTCATGTGAGACGAGTTACCAGCCGTTCTGTACCATCTACTGGGACATGACGGGCAGTCTTCCTATTTTTAAACCAGCGGCCCCCCCCTCCCCCGGCCGGCCTTCATCCTTGAGTCCAGCCAGAGGTATTGTTACAGTTATCAAGCAATGGAGCACTCACGGCTGATCGGACCATGTACCAGTCCTACTGCGACATCTGTCATACGCGGAGGGGAGGGAGCGGAATACTGCGCTTTCACTGCTGCAGGGGCTCGGTGGGGTATACCAGTCAGCATTCAGTAGACATAGGGTGACACTGAAGACACGTCACAGGAAACATTTTCTATTTCCCTTTCTTTCCGTGGTGGCCTTGGTGGGGGATAATTGAGGAGCTATTCCCTGAACCACGCCGGACAATGTTTTTGAACCTTACAGGCATTGGACGAGCTCAAGCCAATGAATGATATTTTGGAAACTCTGTGGACCCTGTGGGGTAGCTGCTAGTCCTCTGTACCCCCTCCCTCCATGAGCGTCATTTGAGTACTCTGCGCTTCCCATTACGCTTGTCACGCAGCACCTGTGTAGCCTGGGAGTTTTTTTCAAACACATTTGGCATTTCGTCCTTTCTGGTAACTGAGGCTTTAGATAGAACAGATTTGTTTACCATACAGCGTCAGATCGTATCTCCTGTACAGTCCATTGCTGGAGCCTCTTCCCTCTCTGCCGATTGGGACTGTATTGCCCCGTGCTGATCCGGCTCCCGCTGGGCAAAACAGGAAATGAATTCTAATTTGCGGGCTTTTCCTGGTTTTACCTGGCCACGGCATCCCGAGTTCAGATTGCTGACCAGCGCGTCACAGTGATTGCACTGTGGGGTACTGTTGATTTGCAACTACCAGTTGGAATTTCGGCCCACTAACCCCTAATCGATATGAGTAATACCGATTTTGCACTATCCTCCCGTTGAGGAGGAGTACCAGAAACGATTAAGAGCCCTTTATATCGATATAAAGGGCCTCGTAGTGTGGACGGGTACAGCGTTAAATTGGTTTAACGCTGCTAAAATCGTTTTAAACGCGTAGTGTAGACCAGGCCTTTAACTCAACAATATGATTTCATTCTGGCTATTTGTTTCTTATATTTTTTCCAAAAGAACACACTGTGAATGAATGTAGTCAAAATCTGTGTACTATGTGTTCAGGTGGCATGTTTCTTAAAGTTGTGCTGGGAGTTTAAATAAGGAGAACCATTCTAATAGTGTACCCTGGATGGTATTATCTTATACTGAAAATACTAAACGAGCATACCTGCCCAGGAATGACGCTTAGTAGCTGCAGAGGGAATCTCTACAAAGCCTTCATCTCAACATGCAACATGCATGTTGAGACACAATGCAGATGCATCAAGAAATACAACATTAATCCAATCAGTCTATATAAAAGCAGTGTTTTGATGTCACCAAAAGTACCATATCTGCCAGTGGTTATCACAACTTGGGAAGAATGTAATTGCATGGAAAGTTGCAGAATTAAAAAAAAAAAAGACAGGTTTCAAAGACTTGGATTCAGGTTCAGAAAAACTGTTGTATTTGTTGTTGGAAAAGGAAATACATTTTGTTTTTGAACTCAATGAACTGTTGTTTTTCAGGAAATGAGGCGACCAAAGGCCTCCTCACATCAGGTGCTAGGCTTCCTTTAGACTGCTGAAGCCTGGCTGGAAACCAAGATTCAGAGAGGTCCTAGAGAACATAGCAGGGAAGCAGAAGTTTTGAGCTTACGATTTCTGCACAAGCTATCTTTCTCTACTCCTTTCTGTGCCCTAACACATGACGACTGATAGGCACATTAGTAGCACTGCACCAAGGGTTTTCCATCCCTTCCCTCATCAGTCCCAAAATAGGGCAGCATTCTTCAGCCAGGAGGGGAACCAAATAATCAGACAATTTTTTTCAAGAAACACACTCAGAAAAACCATGGACACATCTAGAGTAGTACAAATTCCTAAATTTCCACACTATATACAGTTCTTTCCTGAACAAAACTTTCAGCCAAAATGAGATGTGCTAGTTCACTAGGGATTTGAGAGGCTTCTGAACCAAGAAGCACAGTATGCCAAGGATTTTGTTTTTTAAAGTTTATTTGGACCTTGGCTCATAAGACCAACATGCTCACTATCTAGATTTTCAGGAAGTCATAAAAGTAAATTATCTGCCTGCAAAAACTGGCTTATAGTCACATTTTAAAATATTTTACTTCTCACAAAAATATTTTTCTAGTTTCTGTAACAGTGAATATTTTCCCAGAGCCTTGAATCATCTCCCTCTGTGTAAATGACATGACAAAACAGTCTCATTGCTTTCAGCTGAAAAGCTGCTTCCTCCTAGTCAACAGAGTTAGATCTCATATATTTCTCTACACAATTCTCGCATGGAGTAAGTTCATATGTAAGCATCTTTCTTCAGTATACTAGGTTGGCTTCACAACAGAGAAATAAAGCCAACATGATGATGTTGAATCAGGGATCTATAAATATTGCCAGGATAGATGCACTCCTCCAACTTCTTATTGTTCTTCACAGGAGGGTCTGCTTTTGTTTTCACTAACTGTACTGCATCAGTATCACATGAGCCAAATACCAGCAATCAAATAAAAGAAACAGCATGTCTGAGACCAGGAAACTCATTCCTCACAAATATATCATCAATTATTAATATTTAGCACTTTTGTAGCTTGTTCACATCTTCAAAGCACTTTTAAAAAGTGTTTTAAGTTTTCACACTCTCTCTAAAAGGTGATCATAGAAAAGACGGTTACTCACCTTTGTAACTGTTGTTCTTCGAGATGTATTGCTCATATCCATTCCAGTTAGGTGTGCGCGCGCCGCGTGCACGTTCGTCGGAAGATTTTTACCCTAGCAACACTGGAGTGGCGCCGCTATGGTGCCGGATATATACCCCTGCCAACCCAGCCGCCCTTCAGTTCCTTCTTGCCGGCAACTCCGACAGTGGGGAAGGAGGGCGGGTGTGGAATGGATATGAGCAACACATCTCGAAGAACAACAGTTACAAAGGTGAGTAACCGTCTTTTCTTCTTCGAGTGCTTGCTCATATCCATTCCAGTTAGGTGATTCCCAAGCCTTA
>NC_133770.1:210363811-210418213 GCF_003597395.2 Chelonoidis abingdonii
AAGAAGGAACTGAAGGGCGGCTGGGTCGGCAGGGGTATATATCCGGCACCATAGTGGCGCCACTCCAGGAGGCGCCCTGCCGACCCACCGAGTGTTGCTAGGGTAAAAATCTTCCAACGAACGTGCACGCGGCACGCGCACACCTAACTGGAATGGATATGAGCAAGCACTCGAAGAAGAAGTATTGTTATCCATATTTTACATGGGTTCCTGAAGCTTCTTGGGCCCATATGCTCGGGGGCTCTAAAGTTCGTGCATCTACCTAGGGATGGATTCCTTGGCTACTTTCCTCCCATGCTAATAATCCATCCTGACCACACATACTGAGCTGAAGAAAGGCACTGCTGGTTTCTATAGGCTGGTAGGTCTAATAGTCAGCCTGGGGCAAACAATCAACCATGCCCAGTTCTGTTTGTAGCCTTTATCTCAGGGGTCTGTTTATTTTTCAACACATAAACAAAAAAGAAATATAGAACAAAAAAGCAACAAAAAGCAACAGTCCTGTTCTCAACTGAGTTTGAGAGGCCCTTTGGCCTCCACTAGTTGAATGACCTCAGACTTTTCCCAGCTAGGATTGCAAACTCTGACTGAAGCTATTCTGGGATTTTCCCCCCAACATGACATAATGTCATTTTCTTAAAATATCCTATTAAAATGTCCTGGATTGCTTTCAGTGACCACTGGGAGATGAATACGAATTCCGGGAAACTCCAGGCCAATTCTGGAGGGTTGGCAACCCCATTCCCAGCCAAGGGGGTCCACAGAGCCTGGCTTTCCTCTTATTGCCTTCTGTTGCAGTCACAGAAAGGTGCACTTCCTGTGCTCTCCTACGAGGCTCCCTTGCAGAGCTGGGGCCCTCATTTATATCGCTCAGCTGAGAATCATCAGACTCAGTCAATCACTAGATGCTATTCAGCAGGGTCAGCTGGTTCACAGAACCTGCCTGCTGGGCTTCTCTCCAGAACAGGGCTGGCTGCTCCCTGACTCTTAAAGGGGCAGATCACCCTGTCACAGTGTCCTCATGGTTTGTCAGAGGTTCCACATTTAGAGCTGTCTGCAACTAAGAGGAAGAAGGGGGGAAGCATTTGATCCTCTAGAGTGTGTACAAAACCACCACACTAGATTATTAGCACAAGGACTAGACTAATCAGGAAACCATTAAAACACCAACAGCTCTCACATAGTTATTGCTGTTATCTCGGATTTTAAGTACAGAATGGGAAAAACTCTGCTACTCTCAGATACCACTGCATGGTAACTGTTGATAAATGTTGACTTGTTAATGGCTGCCACTGTTTACAATACACAGTAGGTATTTCCTCTTTTCAGTGATATAAAGCTCCCATCATAACTCACAAACTAAAAAGTCCACCTCAGCAGTAGACAATGTTCCATCACACCCAGGACCTAGTTTAGAAAGGTCAAGAACTAGTATACTGTACTGGCAACAGTACAGAGCAACAGACCCAAATGCTGAAGAGGAAGAGCTGCCAGTGCTAGGAGGCTCAAAGCCACAACACCTACGAAGAAGAGATATACAGTGGTGGAGTGCACAGTGATCAGAGGGTCGGACTGCGGCAGAGAGCTGCCTCCATGAGGATAATTCTGAGTCTCTGCTCGTGATCCTTAAGAGTCCTTGGAAGAAACCCCTTACAAATGCGGCACTTGTCCTTGTGGTAACTCTCGCCAAGGCACTTTAAACAAGAAGTGTGAGGGTCACTTTTTGGCATAAATTTACCACAGACTTCACAAGCTTTGAACCCTGGCGACTGAGGAATGCCCCGGTGTTGGGGAACGAAATGTGGGGGGCACCCCTGTAATGGAAACTTAGAGAAATGACTTCTAACACTACTACTACTAACTAAGAAAACTAATTATATGCAAATCACAGTGGGACACTGCTAATGGCACTTGCAGAAGCAAGAATGAGAGACGTTCCAGCTGGCTTTCACCAGCGGTAAGAAGGAACTGAAAGGGGGTTGGGTTGGCTGGGAACCTAAACTGGGCGCCATGATGGCATGACTCCAGGGGGCTTCGAGGCCAACTCTATGGATTCTGCTAGGGGGAAAATCTTTCGGCTGTCGTGCATGCAGCATGCACGCACCTGACTGGAATTGACATGAATAAGCACTCGAAGAAGAACTATACTAACATGAATTTGGCATTCAGAATGTAATACTAGTGCTTCAGCTGAAGAAACATTATAAAACCTTTGCTAGAGACGTGTTAGAAACAGCAGTGTTAATACTAAGTTTATTAAATGAACTTCACAGGACAGACAATAATTAAATACAAAATAGAAGGAATCAATAGTAATTTTTTTCCTGTGCATGAGGGTCAGATATGGTCCATTGGCAAATGAAAACTGAGTAGTATGGGAGTGACAAAATACTGTATAAAAATTTATGCCTTATGCTCATATTAAAAGAATTTAGAGAAAATTCATTGCATATCTATCTCCTGGAAACAGAACTAGATTCCAATAAATTGTACAGTTCAGACAGCCTGCTGTGAATGAACTTTACAGAATTAAATCCATATTAAAAAAGAGAGGAAAAAAGCAAGTGGGGATTTTTAAGATGCACCTGCTTGTTAGCCCTACATGACCCACTGTGTTGAGCTGTGACAAAGGATTTTTTATTATCAAGGTGACCCAAGTGCATTATTTATCTGTTGGTGCCAGCTACGCAGACCACAAAATGTCTTCATTAATGGCAAGTTCAGCCCATCAGTCCCATTATGGTTATGGCATTAAGAGAAGAAAAAAAAAAGAGTGAGAGAGAGAGATGCTGATTTTCTAATCCAAATTGCAAGCTTTGAATTTATTACACTTGAAGTGCAGTAAGAAGTTTCCTTGATCGGATATTAAGGAAAACACACTTCATTTGCTAGCTCTTATAAAAATGCATCTGCCTCCTAATCAACTGAAGAGAAGCATTGGTATATGCATTTCCAGGATGGAAGATAAGGGTCTGTAAATCAAACTCTGGTTAACATGGAAGATGGTCTACAGGGGTGTTAACAGGCCACTTCATTTTGAATGGGCCCTTAGAATATGTGCTAATTACTTATGCTAAACTATCTGTTCAACCTTGTATTTAGCTGTGACATGAAGTATCTTTCCCATACCTGAAGAAGAGCTCTGGGCTTGGCTACATTGGCACTTTACAGCGCTGCAACTTTTGCGCTCAGGGGTGTGAAAAAACACTCCCCTGAGCGCTGCAAGATGCAGCGCTGTAAAGTGTAAGTGTAATCAGGGCGGCAGCGCTGGGAACGCGGCTCCCAGTGCTGCACACTACACCCGTAAAGGATGTGGTTTACGTGCAGCGCTGGTAGAGCTCTCTCCCAGCGCTGCCGCTCTGACCACACTCACACTTCAAAGCGCTGCCGCGGCAGCGCTCCTGCAGCACTGTCCCGGCAGCGTTTTGAAATTTCTAGTGTAGCCAAGGCCTCTGTGTAGCTCGAAAGCTTGTCCCTCTCACCAACAGAAGTTGGCCCAATAAAAGATATTACCTCACCCACATTGCCTCATGGAAGATGGTAACACTCTAATAAACAGGTGATTATGGAACTCCCAGCTCTGTTAAAACCAGATTGGTAGTCTATTATGAACTGATTAAATTTTCCACTTTTTAGCTGCATACCATTATATTTCCTCATTAACACTTGATATGTTTAATGCAGCTGAAGAAAAATACTAGGACAATTAAATATCAATCATACTAACTCCACAGAGACCTGGAACTGACTTTTTTTAATGATATCTTCCTGTAAAAGATAATGTAGTGTAGAGGGAGGTTGGATTCCTAAGATTGCTATAAAGTATCTTTGCAGAATTAAATACGCAGTTCAAAATATTTTATCACATCCATGTGTTTGTATTTTTCTATAAGAAAAACTGTTCCAAGATAGAATATGAACACTTCTGGCTATGTCTGAAAGATATGCTCAGTGACAGACTTACAACTGAAAACGACAAAGAGAAACAGAAAATTTAATATATGGAGCAAATGCCTTTTCCCCTCTATGATTTCTTTTAAGGATTATAATTAATCCAGTATAAAAGCTGGGTTTCAGCATGTTTGCCAACACTGTTAAAAATTAAGACCATACCTTCCATTGAATTATTTTAGGAAGAGAAAATATCACACTAGGGATCTGAGGTTTTGGCTTGAAGTTAGGATGCTGGAGAACTGGTCCAAATTCATGTGAGAAACAGATTTTAGAGGATCTCGTCCATTAAAAAAAACAAAAACAAAAACAACAGATCCAAAGATCCAAATACAAAACCAATTTGAACTTGTAACAAGTTGGTCTCTATTCTCTTTTTTTTTCCTGGTAAGATTTTTTTTACATTAAGTTTATTTATTTGTATTGCAGCAGCGCCTATGAGCCCCAATCACAGACCAGGACCACAGTGTGCTAGGCATTGTACAGTCACAAAGCAAAAAGACAGTCCCTGCCCCAAAGAGATTGCAACCTAAATAGTAATTTCTTTTTTAAATTTTGAAAGACTTGTGTTCGCTGTCTTTGTTCTTTCTCCTCACTCTCTAATTACTTCTCTTTACCACTATATTGGGTGAGATTTTGGGGTGGAAGCACACTTATAGCTACTCCATATTCAAGTTACCATCATTTTCTTTAATAAATAAATAGTTCTTTTTTCACATTCTTGTGTCTGATTCTCTGCTTTGAAAGCCCATTGAGTAAAGGTCTCAAGTTTAGTATCTGTTATTCAAGTACTGCAATGACTGGTAAAACAGCATTTAAAATTGCTTCAGAGAATGACTCAGTATCAGAATGGTTTGTAATGAACTCCCAGAAGGCCCTCCAGTTGCTCCCTTGCCGAAAGCAACTATACTCTGGACGGCAAATGAAATGCCAACCATAGTTGCTGCCGTTTTAATTTTTAAGAGACAATAACTAACAGTAGCATAAATTAAAGGATAAACAGAACAATTATACTCTCCTGCAGAGCGGTGTAAAAAACTAGCCATAGCAACCAACACCAGAAAATATCCTTGTTTCCCTTCCCCAGTCTACCAGTAGGGAGGTTAGGGGCTATGGGTCACTGTGGTTGAGTGGCCGCAGTGGCAAGTTTACATGGCCTCCCCTGGTTCCCTAAGATGTTAAGGCCTATGGTGATCACACTGTTCTGGGTGGAGTCAAGCTGATGTACCCTGTTGCAATGATTTCATGCCCTGGAGGCTGCAGTGAAGGAGCAGAATATTTGGGACTAGCGATAGCGGGTTTGGGGGTGGGGAGATGGTGGGGAAGAGTTGAAATAGCCTCCCTTTGGTAAAACTAAGGGTGAGGGGGTGGAGGCCGCAGAGATTGGGCTGCTTAAGTGGCAGTTGCAGTCACAGAAAGTGCTCTTATTTGAGGTGTCTGGCTCTGATCTTCATCTGTCTCAACAGTATGTCATTAAAAAGGTACACATTTATTTCTAAATCCAATATATGGGAAATGAAACCTTTTTGTCCTAGCTGGTTCTCTGAAAAGAGCATAAACAACAAGGAGTCCTTGTGGCACCATAGAGACTCACAAATTTATTTGGGCATACGTTTTCGTGGGCTAGAAGCCACTTCATCAGATGCATGGAGTGAAAAATACAGGAGCAGGTATAAATACTTGAAAAGACGGGGGTTGCTTTATCAAATGTGAAGTCAGTCTAATGAGATAAATCAATTAACAGCAGGATACCAAAGGAGGAAAAATAACTTCTGAAATGGTAAGAGAGTGGCCCATTACAGACAGTTGACAAGAAGGTGTGAGTAACAGTGGGGAGAAATTAGTATTGGGGAAATTAAGTTTAGGTTTTGTAAATACCCAATCACTCCCTCTGCTGTAGAAGATTTAACATGGAGAGACATTCCTTTCAGCTGTGGAAGGGTAATTAAGTTTTCATATGTATTCTATTCAATGCTCTTTTCTGAGCAATAGCAGAGATTGTCAAACCATAACAATTAATCAACCATTGCAGACTTCACTTTCTCACTTAACTTTCCAAGTTTGATCTTGGCCAAAAGTGAAATAAGAACTATGTCAAAATTGGCAAGTTATGTCTATGAAGAAAGTTAACAACTGACAATCCTTTTGTACGTTAACAAAAGGAATGGTCAGATTTTAACAAGCAAACATTTAAAGGATAGGCTAAAAAACATCTGACTTTCAGAAATCCTATTTTCTTTTCACAGTACTGCAAGTCTAGTGTGTCTTTAGGTCCTGTATTAAAACTTGCTGGCTAAAATTTTCCAAAGCATCTAATTAATTTAGAAGCCTAAGTTCCATTGACTTTCAATAGGGGCCAGATACTAAAAGATATTTAGGCACCTAACTCCGACAGGAGGTTGCTATGTCAGTTAGGCACTTTCGAAAATTTTGCCTGTCATCTTTTTCACTACTTATTTGTCCTTTAGCAAGTCCTACTGAGTAACATAAGCCAAAAGTAAGGGTAGATTTTGTTTGTTTTTCTTCACAAAGCTACTGAACCCAAAGGTAAAGACAAATTGACACTAAGCTCTTGAAGTTGGAGAGTCTGAATTAAAGCTCCTTGCCATATCTGGGTTCATAGAGTAATTTTGTATTTGTTATTCATTGTGGCAAAAATGTGTATTACAGAGTATAAACCATAATACAAGGATGTTTGTAGTTTTTTGCTCACACAACCAGCAATAAATATATAAAGTGAGATTAGCTTACCTTGGGTAGCAACGTAGTGATTTGGCCTGTGATAACCCTAAAAAAATGGAAAAAAAGTTTTGAGTCAGTTTGCAGTGCAATGCACCATCGTGTGCTGATATTATTGTCATGTCATAGAGTCTAGTGTTCAGAACCCTACTGAATATCACCACAATAAAAGTTACATATTATGGGCAAATTGTGGCCTTTCTAATGAGACGCATATTGCGGGGGCACAAGAAGCAACTATGTTGTCTGGACTGGAGGGTCCCTAAGCTACTGACTTGTGCAGTGCCTGGGTAGGGGACAATCAGCTTAGGCGCCGCAAGCCTGGGAGGCGGGAGAAGTGAAGCAGCCACAATGTGCTCGGGGAAGGAGGTGGGGCAGGGGTGAGCTGGGGTGGGGAGTTCCCCTGTGTGCCACCCCCCCTTACTTGCTGTTGGCGGCCCTCCTCGCGTTCCCCTGCCCCAGCTCCCTCTGCCTAAATGCCAGCGGCGACCAGGGTGGCCGAAGATCCGGGCGCCACAGCCGCTGCTGAAGAAAATGGCACCCGTTGCACCGGCCCCTCCTGGACACATCCCCAAGTCCTCGAGCTGTGAAGTGCTGCTAAGTGCAGTGCTAGTCCCCTGCTTAGCAGCCAAGAGAGCGCTAGATTTATAGTCAGCATGGATGCTGCGTGTCTCCGCTAGGGCGGGAAGAAAGAGGTTCTCTGTGCCCTCTGGTCTGTTCACAAATGATTTCTGAACAGAAAAAGGGTAAAAATCTATGAAGATGTCTTGGTGTAAATAGTTTGTCCAACTCTAAATAGGAATTACACTGAAAAGTAATTCTCGGTTTCTTTCTATGATGGCAAGAGAAACTTAATCATATGCTGGCTGAGCAATCAACACTAACAACTTATGCATTCTTTATAACAAAGAATATTGGCTCTTGATAGGATGCAAACTAGAAACAACAGAATTTGTATAGTATTTTTGTTTCTGATGCTACAGAATTATTGCCAAGGATTTAACGCATGTAACAGTACATCATTATAGACAGCTATATCAATATTAATTCCAAAAGCTTTAAATAATGGTTAGGTTATGACACCAACTAACAAACGGAAGAAATGTAAAGTTATAACTCATACTCCATATCCGCTTGCCAGTGTAGAGTGTGTTAGGGATAAGGAGTGAAGTGAGGCACAAAGACTGAAGCAATCTGAAGAACCCTGGAGAACAGAAAATGTTACAAGAACTACTCAGGTGGTTCCTCTATATGCCATTCTGAGGCAAACTTTGAGTGCCCGGACTGAGATTTATTTGTACAACAGTGGATAGAGTTGGCATTTCTCTCGTCATCTGCCACCTGCGGGGTTGGATTCATTCAGACTACCAGCCAAACAGGCATTGGGAGATTTAGTTCAAGGGAATGTCTCACTATACAAACAAAGCCTTTCCCATGCAAATGCCTATGAAGCTGCCATTCCCACTGTAACACCATTGTTCTGATATGACATCTGTTACAATCTGCCTGCATGAGACAGGCTGCACATCTGCATCTGTGAAACTAAGGACAGACAAATTGCCATTTGCAATCGAATCTTGAATACTTTCTTGCTAATAAGCAACCATGGTGTCTCTCTGTTTATGACCACTTTGCCTGCTGATTTCTGATGATCCAAAGAAACATGGATGCTTCGTTACTACAGCTTTGATGCTTTGTATTACAGCTATCTTCCAAGGAATGGGAAGCTTTATGCCCTTACAACCCTCACTGGTAGTATCTTTTATGCCCACACAGTTGTTCCACTAAATCCATTCTGCCTTTTTTTTTGCCCCCAGGAGCAAGAAGACATGATATGAAGCCATTAAATCAGGATCTTGAACAAGAGCATGTGATCCAAACCTCCCCCGCCACACACACATTTTGTGGATGTTCAGATCTGGATCCAAAGCATAATCTGAATTATACATAAGTAACTAACCCTGAACCTGAAGTCTGAACACCCTTGAAACTTTGGAAAGTTTGAATTGAAATCGCAATCCAACCCCTCAATTTGGGTCCATCTCTACTTTTTATTACACAAATTTCTGTCTACAATTTTATTACTCTTTTAAATGGAAATGTTTCTGTTTTTATCTTTACCTCATGGTTAATGTGTTAGTTTCTGAAACTGTAAAGAATAAGGCAGAAATATAACCCTAATTTGACTGCCTTTGAAACATACTCCTAAGTATCATTAGAAGGAGATAACTCAAAGATTGTTCTATAAAATAATGATTAATTTGGTTGCTCTTTACTGTATGAGAAATTTTTTTTACTAAATTCCCTTGTCATACCTGGTGGACATGTGTGAACCAGAGACTGTGACACCTTCATTAAAAGGTGTCACTGGGGAAAAAGGAATCACTGAATATAGGCTGCTGCCTAAGAATCAGCAGTTCTTCTGTACTCTCACGTCTAGTGTTCCTCATGAACATTAAAATTACTGAAGTTTTCATCTCTAGATTTCAGGCTTTAGACAGTGTTGACTTTTTCTTGATTTTCAGTTCTACTTTTGATTTTATCCTTTCAACCAAAAAACATGATGTCTCTTAAAGAATTTATTCTAATGTAAAACATTAAGCTAACATGATGCAGAGTGAACAAAGAAGCAGTCTTCAATAATTAAACACCCTACATATTTAATGAAATGTCTTGCTTGCATTAGAAGTACTGGTTAACAGCTGCAGACTATACTTTGAAGGCGACTTAAAAGTGTAGCGATGACAAGAGATTGCAAATCACTGCATTAGGAATTACAGAGTTTTGTCACATTAATATGCAAACAGCTTTCTTTTAAATGTGGAATTATGCCAAGTTGTTGACAGACAATATAAATAACATTTCCTTGGTCCACATAAGCATCAGGAGCCAAAATAGCCACGTAATGTTAGTGGCAAAATTTCACTCCAGAGTGTGGAAGTTTCAAGAAATGACTGAGCTCATTTTCTTACTGGCAAATATTTGGTGGTTTATTTTTTCTTTATTGTATATGTGGATTCCCATGACTGTGGTTTCCTATGTTTGGCAGCAAAAACTGTGATCATCTATGCTGGCTATAAGAAGTGGTTAATAAAGTGTAAAAATAACATGGACCACATGTTTGGCTTAACAGTGATGTTAACTTTGTTTACTACATAAGTATACATACGTCAATATAATTTCCATTGATGTAATCTGAGTTTGTTTCTCCTTCAATGGGCTGCAGTCTCACTCGGGAATGATCATCTGAAATGGGAACAACAGATAAAACGAAGTAGTTTGCTCACAAAATATAAGGTCACATTCCAAAAGAAATCCTTAAAACACATATTACTTTAAAGTCAAATTATAAAGTCTGCACTTTTCAAGTTTTCTGTCTTTTGGTTTTGGCTCAAAATGAGCTATTAGATGGTTATATATACAGTAAAACCTTTCCACTTTGCACTTCAATTATTTATGAACCCCAAAATTCCCAATGATTTTGGAGCTGAATGCATCTGATATTCAAACCACTGCTACCACTGCTCTTTCCTCCTGGAGAATGTGAAACAGTTTTTGCAACAGTCAAATTGTCTTTCATTAATACATTTAACAGCACTCAATTGTCAAAAGCTCAGTCATTTGCAAAGTTCTCCTGTTATCAGTGCATAGTGATTATGCAAGGCATATAACAAGGTCTTGTGGGAGATCAATATTTGAAGAGACAAAACAACTAAGACTAAAAATATATATCTCATATATATATTTGTTAATAAAAATTAGTTTCACTTCCTCTATATGTTGTTTCAATGATTTCTTTTGAACTGAGGTTACCTGTATCTGAGTACGTAGGCATGCCTGCGGATGCTCCACCGGAGCCACGGGACCAGTGGACTCTCTGCAGGGACGCATGCAGGAGGTCCACTGAAGCCGCCTGCTGCCCTCCCAGCAACCGGCAGAGTGCCCCCTGCAGCATGCCGCCCCAAGCATGCGCTTGGCGTGCTGGGGCCTGGAGCCGGCCCTGATCCCTTGGTTCCTTCCCATCTTGCGCCCCTGGAGTGAGGAGGGTCTGTGACAATCACAGTTCCTTCCCAGTGCTTCGCCTAGGGTGTTGCAGCTCTGGGTTGTCCCTAGAGACCTTCTAGTCCTAATATATTAAATAAATCTGAACCAAATTCCAACCAAGGTTCCTTACAATTGATTATTACTTCACTAGTTTTTACGCATTTCTCCCTTTTATGTTGTTCTAATTAAAAGTTTCTAAGTGGGGTGCTTATCAAAAAATCTTGGAATATCCAGGTCACAGGCCTTTAATTCCCAGGATCTTATTTAAAAAAGATACCACATTAACAACTTTCCAATCTTCAGGCATGTTTGCTGGCTTATAGATTTGGGGCCTGATCCAGCTCCCAATGAAGTCAATGGAGAGACTCCCATTGACTTCAACGGGAGCTGGTTTGGACTAGTACTGAATATCCTCCTCTGTATCTCCATGATTTCATGTTTATTTCCTTTAAAACACCCTCAAGAGAACCTGCCATTCTACTGACCTCCTTCACTCGAGCTTCTCAGGTTACCTGCTGACTCTTCCTCTATGATTTCAATCTCTGTGAAGGCCACACTTAGATTTCTCATAAATAAATAAATATTTTAAGAATATAGATGTCCTTGTTTTTCCCTACAGGCCAACTGATAAAGCCTGGTAAAGTCCAATGCTAAATGTCCATCAACTTCTCCACTATTTCATTACTTTCTTTTCCTCCACTCTCTCCATGATGGCCAGCTTTCAGTCACAGATGCAGCTTTTATTACTTCAGATCTGAAGTCTTTTAAAAATTATTTAGCTTCATATCTTTAGTTATCTTCATATAATCTCTTTCCCCTTGTTACTTCACATGTGCATCTTATTTAGGAGAACCTGTGTTCCATAGACAGTGGCTAGGAATACTACAGGGGCTAAAGAAAGACAATTACACAATTTCTATTCACTTTTTTGGGGATTTGGGTGGCTAACTTCCTTGATCTCTTTGAAAATCCCAGCCAGTATTTGTGTGCTTTGGGCCCATTTTGTGATTTTTAAAGGTTTTTTAACAAATATTAAACAGGTACTTTTTTATGTGTGTGCTTAATCACATAGCTTTTTGACTCAGAGATACACAAGCTATATGTGCTTCTAATACATTGTTCTTAAATGGCCTCCAGGCTGATTATTTGGGTTTTTCCGTTTTTCCGTTACCCTTCAGTCTGAAGTTTACTACTTTCCTCAAGGCTTTTAAACAGTCTCATTTCAAGTTCATTGTCAGTGTGTTACCCATGGAGGGGTGAGTGTCACCCTCTATTATGATATCAAACCTAATTTTGCACTGATCACACCACCAACCACTTCAATCTTCAAAATTCCTTATGCTGAAATTCATTTTCCTTTCTAAGCATGAACACGAGCATTTCATCCTGCCCCTTTCTTATGCATGCGCACATGCACATACACACCAGCCTGTGGCCAATATTTTCAAAAGTGATTCTGTGTGCCCTGTTTTCCCCCTACAACACATGAATGGACAACTGACTTTCAGAAAGTGCCGAGTGTCTGAAATTCTGGCCCCTAACAAAGGTATCTCAAATTGGGCACCCAAAATCATGTTGCTTTTGAAAATCTTGGTCAATATTCTTTTCTCATTTGATGAGGGCTGCAACAGGTTAAAAATGAATTCTTATAGAGAGTATAAATCTTTCTTAAGGGACAATTGAATAGTACCTACACTCATAAGTAATCACTGTACAGTAAATACAGACACAACACTATTCTCAAGCACAAGATTCATTTAACAGCATCAAAGCCATTTTTTTGGTTCTTAATGTGGAAACAACATAAAAAAGACATTTATATTTAATAAGGAAGAAACACATTTTGTATAGTTGATTAGATCGTGGTCAGCATTTAGCACAATGATGAAGCAGCTCACAAGCTGCTGTAGCCACCTTCTCATTGTAAATGGGGCAGGCTTGTATCTCATTAAATTTACATCACCTGGGTAATGTAATGTACACTGCTACTTTGACAAGCTCCCTCTGTGTTGGCAGCTTGGTGCTATTGCTTTAATTTCCTTACAAAGCAATACTGACTACAAACAATAGCATAATGATGGCATCTTGGAGGATTTAAACAGAGAGGATAAAAGTGCTGAAAAACCTACATTAAACTCACATTCTAAAACAACACGTTTCACTGCAAAAAATATACCTAGAATATATGGCATCTAAGCCATCTACAGTACTTTTAACTTCTTAAATACAGTGTAGCAAGAGTTTTGTTTTTTTTAAATGCCTCAAAAGAAGAAGCCAATATTTTGATGATAACCTAGGGACACAAGTTTAAAAGCAGACCTCTAAAATTATTCTCCCCAATTTTGCCCATGCACCCATTTGTTTACATAATGCCCTCACACAGTTCAGGTAATTTCAACAACTAACTACACCATTTGCATAAAACTAATTAACATACAGCACATTTGTTGGCACAATTTGAGAGGCTCTTTTAAAAAGGTTGCCCCTCAACATAAATAATGTGTTGTAATTTTAATTTGTATTATTCTAAATTCTTACTGTCACTTAAATAGTATGGTCTATTGATAACTCATCTCCGTCCAACTAACTGTTTCTTAAATATCGATTTACATATTAAAAGTAAGTTGAGATACAATCCAAAGTAACATTTGCCTTCTGAGAGAGTCTTCAGTATTACTTGTAATTACAATTGTTTCATGCATCTAGTATCTTTTACTTGTTTTCCCTCTGCTAGTCATCACTTCTTTACCCCAGATCTGTAGTGCTACTAGTCTTCTACTTACTTCAACTGGGGACCCAAAATAACAGGCTATTTAGAACACATTAAAAGAGGTGCCTGATGCAGCAAAACCCTAACTAAAAATGTGGATCTATTATTACATCAGGAGATAAAATTTTATAAAGGAACAGGAGGCATACAGATCTCCATATCTCTGTTATTAAGAACCTGTTCTTATTTGCACCCTGGGCATTTTTATACCTAAATAATAATGCAGTGCATGGTTTACAGTCCTTTTTCCTTTGTAGAGAGGTGAAGTGAGTAATGTAGATCTCCTGTCTTATTTTAGTGAAGTCTGTTTGTATGGAAGTTTGGTTAATAATGAGAGTCTCCAGGTTGGAGATCTCTTTTTTGATGTTTTCCTGTTTGCTGTATAGGATGCTGATCAGGTGGTTCCTCAGTTTCTTTGCAATATACTCTCACGAAGAAAAACTTTGTTAAAAAAACATATAGGATTCTTTAACGGTATCCACCTACCCAAACATTTAAAGCAAGGAAATCTCCAGCTAAAAATAATGAATGTGATGTTTAGACGATGCCGGCGAAGGACAGGTACCTAGAGAGGGGGAGGTCGGAAGTGGCCCGGAGGTAGCCGACCCTGGTTTGGCTCCCGAAGATCCTGAACTCATGTCAGTGTGTTGCGGCCAGGATCCCCACTGACAGCAGCGAGTCTTGGCCACTGCTAGGCCCCGGGCTGGAATGCAGTGGAGTGGGAGGGCCTGCGTTCCCCCTGCCACCCTTGCTGAAGGAGCTGAGCTTGAACTGCTTATTGCCCCACCCTGCTCCAGGGCCGGGCTTAGAGACTCTGTGTTTGCTCCGCCTGCTGTAAGGCCTGAGCTTCAACTGCTTATTGCCCCACCCTGCTCAAGGGCCGGGCTTAGAGACTCTGTGTTTGCTCCGCCTGCTGTAAGGCCTGAGCTTCAACTGCTTATTGCCCCACCCTGCTCTAGGGCCGGGCTTAGAGACTCTGTGTTTGCTCCGCCTGCTGTCAGGTCTGAGCGCTGACTGCTTACTGCCCCGCCCTGCTTCAGGGCCGGGCTTATAGACTCCATGCTTACCCGGCCCCTGCTGAAGGGCTGGGACTCTGCCTTGTTTAGAGACTATTTGTTTGCTCAGCTCCTGCTGAGGGGGCTAGGCCCTGGATGGATTGCTGCCTGTAGGGAGGTGCCCTGGCTCCCCGCCGTGCCTGAGAGGGACTAGCCCCAGCACCGGACTCTTACATGGATCCCGAACAAAGGGATGAATTTAAAACTTCCAAAGCCAAGGCTGAGGGCAAAAAGACTATTTAGTTATTAGACTCTTTAATATCCCAGAAGAGGTTCATTTGGTCTTTGTGACTTGGCCAATGGACCAAGCCACTGAAGACCCACTGAGGTCAGCCTGCAGGAAGAGCTGGGGGTGAAAAAGGACAGTGGTACTGCACCTTGCTTCTCGGAGGGGCTCAAGAAGTGAGTATCCTTTTACACTCTGTAACATAAAACTCTGTCTTTAGCAACATCAACACTCATATCTATCAGTCATCTATACACCAATGACCTACGTGTGTTATTTTTCCATGGAGAAGTATCAGGTCAGCATTAAGATTCTTCATAGTAGCGTAATTTAAAGAAGTGTATCTTAATATTATTGTAAAATACATGAAATTCAGCAGCTTCACTGTTTTATTTTCAGCTATATAGAGACAGATTATAAGATTTAGGAAAAAAGGGAGATATAGTTAAAAAAGGAAATAAACCGACATCTGTGTGAATGTTGAGGTAGATGGGAACTATATATTTTGTACAAAAGAGCAAACACTGGGAACCTGACCTTTTCCCAACTACCACTTCTCTCACTTCTGTTCCTGCCTTACTTCTTCCTTGCACCCATCCTCATTTTCGGAGACTTCAATTTCCATGATGCTGACCTATCTGATCCCTTTTCTCCCTCACCTGACAGATAGCCTTAGATCAATTCTCCCACTCATCAAAAAGGCCATTTGCTTGATCTAGGTTTCACCACAGACTGCCCACACTCTCTACCTCTGATGTCTCCATCACTGAACTCTTTCTGTCTCCCCTCATCCCATTCAGCATCATCTCCTTTGACCTGCCAACCAACCATTCCATGACTTCCAGTTCATTAATGTCAAGGACTTCTCCTCTGCTATCAGCCTCCTCCTTCCTGTGCTCTCATCTCCCTCTCCCACTGACTTAGTAATTGACTTTTTCCACCACCCTGGATTACTTGGCACTTCTCATCCATCAAAAGGGCCCATCTCTCTAATCCCAGCCATGGTTCCCCTCCTCTGCTTGCTTCTTCCACTCCTGCTGCTGAGTGTTTCTGGTGAAAGACAAATGAGCATGCTGATTTCCTCTACTACAGATTCACTCTCTTCTTACCTTCAATTCCCTATTTAAGGCCTCCCCTCACGTCTGCTAAGAATGTTGCTAATTTCTTCAATGAGAACATTCACAAGCTTTGACAGGACATTCTCCTCCTCTTTCCTTATGCCAACATATTCTCCCCATTTTCCTTGTTACTGAAGCTGAGATCTTATGTCTTCCTTCTTCCTGTATCCCTTTCACCTGCCCCTGCAACACCCTATCTCATAATTCCCCCAATCTCTCCCTCTCATCTGATTCATTCCTCAAGCAATACAAACAATGCTTTAATTTCACTCATCTTAATCCCTTCCCCTTGACCCTATTGGTCTTTCCAGCTACCGTCCCCTGTCCCTTTATCTCTAAAGCTCATAAAACTCCTTGACTACAAGCACAGCTTAGAGTTCTTCTCCTCAGATTCCACCACTGAACTCTCTTCAATCCAACTTCTGCCTACCCCATTTCACTGAAACTGCTCTCACCAATGTCTATAATGACTTCTTCTTGACCACAACTCAGAACAAGTACTCCAACCTCCTTGAACTGTTGGTTATCACTGACATACAGTAGAACCTCAAGAGTTACGAACACCAAAGTTATGAACTCACCAGTCAACCGCAAACCTCATTTAGGACTGGAAGTACACAATCAGGCAGCAGCAGAGACAAAAAAAAAAAAAAGACGCAAATACAGCACAGTACTATGTTAAATGTAAACTACTAAAATAAAGGGAAAGTTAAAAAAAAGATTTGACAAGGTAAGGAAACTGTTCTGTGCTTGTTCCTTTCAAATTAAGATGCTTAAATGCAGCATTTTTCTTCTGCATAGTAAAGTTTCAAAGATGTGACAAGTCAATGTTCAGTTGTAAACTTTTGAAAGAACAACTATAGCATTTTGTTCAGAGTTACAAACAACCTCCATTCCTGAGGTGTTCGTAACTCTGATTTCCACCATGGTCCTTGTCTCAAAATCTTGCCCTCACTAAGCTTTTGAAACTCCACCCTCTGCTGGTTCTCCTCCTACATCTCTAATCATTGTTTCATTAGGAGGATCCTCCTCTTCCCAACTTTCACTCAGCTCCCACAAGCTTCTGTACTTGGCCCCTCCTCTTCTTCCTCCACACTGGTAATCTCATTCACAAACGAGGCTTTAATTAACATCTCTGTAATGATGACCCAGAGATCTACCCTTCTCCTGTCATCTACACCAAAATCGTGGCTTGTGTTTCTGATATTTCCTCATGGATGTCCAGCTGTTAAATCAAGCTCAACATGGTGAAAAGTTGAGCTTTTGATCTTTCCGATCACTGTGGACAACACTATTATCTTCCCTGCCACTCAAGCCAGTAACCACTTCACCTTGAATGGTCTCTCAGAATAGGTGCTAACTACTAATGATAAACTATCTGTTTGAACTTGTATTTAGCTGTGGCATTCTAAGTACCTTTAACAGACCTGAGGAAGAGCTCTGTGTAGCTGGAAAGCTTGTCTCTCTCACCAGCAGAAGTTGGTCCAATAAAAGATTTTACCTTACCCACCTTGTCTCCCAGAAGCTAAAAGGAAGTTAACACAGTAGCACAATTATGCTGCCAACACTTACATGCAATGATATTCCCATATCTATTCTTCATTCTATTCTCATCTTTCTTAGCTGAGTCCCAGGGTGCAGACTGTCCTTCAAAGAAACTCTATTTAAAAAAAAGATAGAAAGAAAGTGACATTAAGAAATTCAGTATGTAGCAACAGGAACCTTAAGATTAAAGGATAAAGCAATGGAGCAGGGAAGAAATACTCCAACAGCCAAAATTACAGTTGTTAAAGTGACATTTAACTAATTTGCTTATCTGATAATGATACCAGGTTCTTCTTTGAACAGCACTTTCTTTCAGCCCCGTGTTTCACATGGAGAGTTTGACACAAGAATAAAGTGTGTATCAGCAAGAATGATTTTTGTGCGAGGACAGTTAGTTAACCTTGCAAAAGTTCCGTGTTTGTAATGCTAAGCATAATTGACTAATTAATGTGCATTGTCCAAAATCTGCTCCTAATTACACCAGAGTAAAACTGGAATAAACCCAGTGATATTACTGTAGCAGAATTTGACCCAGTGTTAATACTATACTACCAACAGTTTCACATTTACCTGGTGATAGGTGGCTACTCAGTCTCTTAACACAACAGTGGCATTTTTCTTAATTTGCATTCAATTGGCCTTTTATTAAAAACATTATTTACAACATCCCCAAGATTATTAGATTGTCAGAAAAGAAAAATGATGTAATTTTGTGAAAAATACAATCTTATTATTTGTACTAGTTTTATTAAATACAATAGAGAGGTTGGGTGAATATTAGACACAAGTAAAAATGCTAACAATATCTCTTTCTATTAATAAAAACAATAAGAAAAGCATAAGAAAAACAATCCTCTCATCCACTTTTCATGTGCAGTTCGGGATCTAAAATAATGACTTTCATGCAGTGTCTTTGTGTGCACTGTGTCCATACAAGTTAGGGTCATCCTTAGGCATATGTGGCTGCGTAGGGCACCCAAAAATTTGGGGCAACCCTGGGTCTTGGTGTACACCCTCCCGCCTCTTCCTATCACTGTTCTGACCCTTCCTGAAGGCTCCCACCACAGCAGACTGCTGCAGCCTCCTGAGTCTGAGATCTAGTACTTAAAAGTGAAAAAGCCTCCAGCCTGCCAGACGTATTAGTACAACAGTGAAACTATTAAAGATCCACTGAAGTGGTAATTAAGCCATTTAACAGGCATTTGCCAACCCCAGGTATACAGGGTCAGTTTCTGAATTTACTGCCCCTATCTACACTGGCAAGTTTCTGTGCAGTCAAGCAGCTTTCTGCTCTGTAACTCCTGAGGTGTACACAAAATACCACCCCGAGAGGCGTACAGCTTTCTGCGCCAGGGGTACAGCGCTGCGGTGCCAATGTAGACAAGCTGGTTGGTTACAGTGCTGTGATTGGCCTCAGGGAGGTGTCCCACAAAGACTATTCTTGCCTTTCTGGTCATTGGTTTGAACTCTACTGCCCTGCCCCCAGGTGACCAACTGTGAGCCCCACCCCATAAACTCCTTGGGAATTTTGAAAGTCCCCTTCCTGTTTGCTTGGTGATGTGTGCAGTGGCCTCAGCACATCTTTCCAGGTGGCCAAGCCTGCTCCAGGCACCAGGCAATCCCCTGCTTGGACCAATGCCGAGCTGCTGGACCTTATCAGCATTTGGGGAGAGGAGGATGTCCAGTCCCAGCTACGCTCCAGCTGTAGGAATTATGATACCTACAGATAGATTTCATGATGCATGACAGAAAGAGGCCATGACTGGGACACAGTGCAGTGTAGGGTAAAAGTGAAGGAGCTGTGGAATGCCTATCACAAGGTGTGGGAGGCAAACCGCCACTCCGGTGCTGTGCCTACAAGCTGCTGGTTCTACAGAGAGCTGGACATGACACTTGGTGGTGACCCCACCTCCACTGAGAAGACCACTGTGGATACTTTGGTGGCTTGCGTGCCACTCAAGAGCAGACTGAGCCAGAAGGAGGAACTCTTGGATGAGGATGTAGAGGGAGAGGGGGACCCAGAGGCAGAGGATGACTTGGAGGTCGGAGATGCATACAGCCAGGAGCTCTTTTCTACCCCGGAGATGACTAACCAGTTACAGCTGTTGGATCTTGGCAAAGTGCAAACAAGAGAGGAGGCCCCTGGTAAGTGGATTTGATTTTGGGAATCACTGAAGCAAGTTGTTGTGTGCAGGAGGGTTGCAGAAAGCAGGCTTGTGTCTGTATGATGCATGTACCACCACATCTCTAGTCTGAGCGGCAGAACAGGCTGTTGATTGACTCCCTCACTTCACAGGAATCTGCCTCAGATCTCCAGGAAACCCTCATGGAGATACTAAGCAATTTGCTGCCGTAGGTTCTTTGGCAGAGCTGCTTTGTTTCTTGCCCCATTAACGGTAACTTTCCTGCACCACCGTGCTGTCAGAGAGCGGGAGGGGGAGGGACCATTGCTGCACATAGGCAGGCCACATTAGGGACAGGGCAGAAGCTACAGTCTTGGAGACGACCCTCCAATGATTCCCTGCTCACCTTCAACAACGAGATATCTTCCATAATGATCACATCCTGTGGAAAATTTGGGGACAGGAATGGTTATCAGGCCCCCCTATAGTGCTGGCTCTGCCCAAGAGCCATGTGCCCAGTGTACAGCAAGGTCTGGGAGAGAGATTTATCCTGCCCCTGGGGCTACTCACCATTTTGGGGGTCTTGTGGCTCATGTGTGCTTCCCTGGGCTCAACCAGTTAGTGACAGGTGTATGAATACTGGCTGTGTTTTAAATCACTGAATCAGTATTCTGTGTGTTGCAAATAATACCTCTTCTGTAAAATGTTGTGTTTTGGCATCACAGAGATGATCTTGGGAGCCCAGTCTCCCACTTTGTTACTGCCGGCTGAATGGCTGTGCAGAATTAGAAAGTGGCCACGAAGAACTAAGAAAGATTTTCTGCGTGATGTTATGATACACTTCACGGCTGAAAAATGAGTGGCAGGACAGCGAGAAGAGGGACCAAAAGGAGAATGCAGCATGCCAGAATGAAGCTAAGGAGCAGCTCTTAAATGTTATGGAGCACCAACTTGACACACTCCAGGCGATACTGGCACTGCAAACTGAGCAGCTCTATGGCCCCCCTCCTTTCCAGGCTGCTGTTGCAAAACACTTTCCCATGAACCCCCTAGCCACCACCAACACATTCTTATCAACCTCCTGGCTCCAGTCTGTACCCATGGCATTCAACTTCTCCCCCATCACAGTCCAACACTGCGGACTCCCACTACACTTAATAGCCCTCCCTCTGCAGTTTGGCCCTGCTGAAGTACAGTACCCATTGCACTGTACTCCAAAGGAGAAGGTTGGATATGATCCCAGGACATACACAAATCTTTTACCATCCCGGCACCCCACCTCCTCCTGGGACCTTCCCTTCCCCCATCCCCCTCAGTGCTGATGTGTTTTTTGTTTGACTCTGTCTTCTGGTTGCTGTTTTTTAATAAAAGAATTGTGTTGGTTTGAAAGCAATCTTTATTCTATTAATTGAAAGCAAACAGAGCCCTGCAAAGCAACAGACAATTATCTTAAACCTTCATATTGCATCGTCTGCACCAATCACAATCACCTCCTAGCATTACAAGCACTGCACTCCCAAGCATAGCAACAAATACTAGTGGCTTTAAGCTTCAAATTGCTGCCTCAAGACATCCCTGATCCTTATGGCCCTGCGCTGCACCCCCCTAATAGCCCTGGTCTCTGGCTTTTCAAATTCAGCCTCCAGGCACTGAGCCTTAGCGGTCCAGCCCTGAGTGAAGCTTTCACCCTTCCTTTCACAAATATTATGGAGCGTACAGCATGCAGCTATAAGCATAGGAATACTGTCATCGGCCAGGTCCAGCTTCCCATAGAGGCAGCGCCAGCAGGCCTTTAAATGACCAAAATCCCACTCAACCATCATTCTGCATTTGCTCAGCCTTTTGCAGAACCACTCCTTGCTACTGTCAAGGCTCCCTGTGTATGGCTTCATAAGCCACGGCATGAAGGGGTGGGTAGAGTCTCCCAGAATCACAATGGGCGTTTCAACTTCCCCTACGGTGATCTATTGGTCTAGGAAGAAAGTCTCTGCTTGCAACATCCTAAACAGTCCAATGTTCCAAAAGATGCGTGCGTCATGCACCTTTCCAGACCAGCCTGCATTAATGTCTATGAAACACCCACAGTGATCCACAAGCACCTGGACAACCATGGAGAAATACCCCTTGTGATTAATGTACTTGGTGGCTGAGTGATCTGATGCCAGAATTGGAATATGCATGCCATCTATCACCCCTCCACTGTTAGGGAAGCCCATTTGTGCAAAGCCATTCACAATGTCACGCACGTTGCCCAGAATCACGTTTTTTCGGAGCAGGATGTGATTAATTGCCCTGCACACTTCCGTCAACACAAGTCCAACAGTTGACTTTCCCACTCTGAACTTGCTAGCAACCGATTGGTAGCAGTCTGGAGTAGCCAGCTTCCACAGTGCAATCACCATGTGCTTCTCCAACGGCAGGGCAGCTCTCATCCTTGTGTCCTTGCGCTGTAGGGCTGGGGTGAGCTCATCACACAGTCCCATGAATGTGGGTTTCCTCATCTGAAAGTTCTGCAGCCACTGCTCATCATCCCAGACATGCATGATGATGTGATCCCACCACTCAGTGCTTGTTTCCCAAGCCCAAAAGCAGCGTTCCACTATGGTCAGCACCTCTGTGAATGCCACAAGCAATTTCGTGTCATAGCTAGTACGCATGGTGAGATCAATGTCACACTCCTCTTACCTTTATAGTTTAAGGAATAACTCCACTGCCACCCATGATGTTTTAGTCAGAGTGAGCAGCATACTGGTCAACAGTTTGGGATCCATTCCTGCAGACCAAAGAGGCAGAGCGCGCAGTACACAAACTGTTGAAAGATGGTGCCAAATGCGGACGGAAGCACAGGGATTTCTGGGATGCAAAGCAATGCATGATGGGGGATTGGGACAGGATCCAGGATGCCCTGCGACCCCATCTGCCTTCCCACAACTCTTAGCAGCAGAAAAGGAAGACATGCTCCGTGGGATAGCTGACCAGAGTGCACCACTCTGAATACTGCTGCAAGTGTGAGCACATTATTGCGCAGGCATCTGACAGTGCAAACACACAACAGAGGTTTCTCTTCAGCGCTCTCTGAGCAGCGCTGTAACTGCCAGCGCTGTAACTCTGCCAGTGTGGACATATCCAAAAACAATTGTGCATTACTGTAATATTTACTCAGAACATGTCAGTCTGTTGGACCTTAGTTTAAAATTTGCTTTAAAAATATTTCATTAGTGTGTTGCTCAAGATTGTAAAATTACATCTCAACCTTGCTTAGATTTTTAGATGCACAATCCGAGTATTCATCTTTAGCCTTAAATGCTTGGATCTTCAGACATATAATTTTTTAAATAATTCTTTAAAAAGACCACCCTTATCTAAAATACACATGCGAGCTTGGGGTGCTGTCGGGCATAGGGACACCAGTTTAATAATACTGCATAGGGCCCCATAAATCCTAAGGATGGCCCTGATAAAAGTAATGTAATGTAACACAAATGGAGTATATCATCTTATATTGGAATATATGCTTTGAGTTTAAGGTTTTTAGTGGTCTCGTTAATAAGATTAACGTGGAATCCTATTGTCAGAATGGGATGGTGATAACCCATGTTTTAATTGTTTTGTCTGAACGTTCACTAAACCCAGATTCAGTACAGCACCAGGGCATGTGTTTAAGTGCTTTACTGACCTGGGGTATAAAACAGTAAAGTTCCCAAGTCAGACAGGGAAATAAGTGAAATTTCTATCCTGCAAAGACACAGCGAGTTATTAGTAACTTAAAACAGCTAGAAAGTGCTTATAAAATGGACTACCATTTGTCTCCTTTTCCTTCATACTTCAAGCATGTAATCCATGAAATCCTTCATGAATTACACTAGCAAAGGGAGGAAGGGTCCAAAGACGTTCTTAATTTCTTGCTAGAATCAATGGGAGACAAGAACTTTCAGCTCCCAAATGAGCACTTTGAATAAATAATCTAGAGAGCTAAGTTATATGATAGATACACAATGGGCCGAATTCATGCCTCATGTAAGCAAACTCAAATCCAGTGGCTTTAGTGAAGTTCTATCCTCTTGAACAAGGGTTGAGTTTAGACAGTTGCATAGGAAATACAAAGGCCTGTCTCCTTAGCCCTGTGACACCAACAGACAGAGGTTTTTTTGCATCCTGATTCCCACCATGAGCTTTCGTAGTCTATTCCCATTGTGAGTAATACATGTTTACGTTAAATAGCTACATTTTTCAAACTGCTTTAGATTGTTTTGATTAATTTTTTAAAAAAGATTTACAAATAAATCAAAATGTTTTCTTTGGGGTTTTGTTCTTCTCTTCCATAAATGTTACTCTTAAAAAAAAATAAAAAATGAAAATCAAGCAACTTCTAAGGAGAATGGAAGAACAATGTCCACTTATGCCGACCCTGTCCTGTTAAGTTTTCTCTTAGGAGTTGCTCTAGTACTACAGTGATGACTGGAGAGGTGAGATAAATGGAAGAAAGAAGTAACTAATGCACTGCTTGACCAGAAAAAATAAACAGTTATTGCAAAAGACAGTTGTTGAACAATTTCTTAGATTCCCAGTATGTTACTATATATAAAGCAGAGGGCTTGTCTACAAGGGGGGAAAATGTGCTGTATGAGGATTGTGATTTCTAATGCACACTAACATGTCGTGCATTAATTAGTCCACGTAGACCCTGCTGGTGCGCTTTAACATAGTGTGTTTGAAACAGTACATTAAAGTGCACTATGTAACTGTTAGTGCGCATCAGCAGGGATTCTACAGACTAATTAATGTGTAACCTACAAAGCACTATCCCACCATGTAGACAAACCCAGAGACAGAGCAATAATCCATACTGGATTAGAAGAGATCATATTTGTCCCGTAGGTAAAGGAAAAAGCAAATCACTCACAAGTGTTCTATCAAGACCTTTAATTACTTGTGAGAAATACAAGCTTCATTCCGGTGTCTTATTTTTTTTTTTCAGTGTCTTTTAAGCACGTTGCCCTCCTGGGATAGAGTTGCACAGAAGTTCACTGAACTGCCCAGGATATCATGACAGCTGTTCATATTAAGTCATCAGAATGAATAATTTTCTTTAACAGTAGACCGTTAGCCAGAAAAATGCCCGAAGACATCCTTCAGTTCACCAATGATTGCAAAGAGCCTAGGCCTGGTTGCTGGGGTAGGGGCCAAATGAGCTGGAAATGGGCCAAGAGCAAGGGGGGACTCGAGTGGGCCCGGGGGGGGGGCACCCCACCACCATTGCCATCTCTCCAGCCAGGATCTCTCACAGATAGCCATGATGCTGCACAGAGCAGTGACTCTGAGCAGCCTGCATTAGAAGTGGCTGGTCCCACCCCTTCAACTCTCCACCTGGCCCAGCTGCCAGGGCCAGGTGCTGAGGTTGCCAGGGGGCAAGCACAGCAGAGGAAGGATAAAACCCCTCTTTGCCCCAACCCTCCACGCCCGACAGGCTAAGCAGAAATCTTGACCCAGAATGCCCCCCTTACGCATTGCCTATGCAAAACTACCTTTTCTTAGAGTGAAAATTTCAGTATGAAAACAGCAAATTTGTTACTTTTCACCAACAAGAAAAAACATGATTTTTTTTTTAAATGAAAATGTAACAGCTATACGGTGGTATGTAACATGGATACAGAGTGATCAATAAAGCAGCAACCATCTTGGATGGCTCTGCTTGCTTTAAATCAATGCTGCAATGGTCACCATTAAAAATTCAACACTTGCTAAGAATTAATGCACTGTGCTGCTCACACTAGGAAACAATTGCAATATCTCAGATAAGAGTGTGAGATAACTGTTGTAAATTTTGACTTTTATTGATGACTTTTTAACTATGTCATTAGAAAGTCCTAGGGTAGAAATGTTGGAACCTCTCTAAAAATATGGTTGGAAGGGGTGGAGGTTGGAAGATAGAGATGTGAGTCTGTGGTCTTATGGGCAGACTGAGGGTCTAGAGATCTGGGTACTATTCACAGCTCTGTCATTGACTTTGTCACCTTGGGCAACTTGCTTGCTCTCTCTCTCTCTTTTTCTATCTGTAAAATAAGGGTAGTAAAATGAATCTACCTTGTAAGTGCTTTGAGATCTTCCAGTGAAGAATGTTACATGACTATTATTATTTTATTACTACTATTATTACAAAGGCAAAAGACTTTAAAAAAATAGCTAGGGTTAGTAGGTGACAACAATGTAAGTACCTACCACATCATTTACAAAATTAAAGTACCAAAAAGCAAGGAAATGAAAAGTTAAGGCCATCATAAATCTTATGCTGCCTGAATAATAAACACATTATTCACAACAAGTACAAAGACATGCATATTTCATTACAGCACAACTTTAACTCTGATTCACTGATTTGCTTTTAAATGTAAGACTTTTTTTATTACATCAGATTTCTTGAATCTGAATTTTTAAAAGTGATATTGTTAAGTGGAAAATATCAGTACTTTTTTATCAACTGACAGAACAAATTTTTGGTTAAGTACTTCACACAGCTGTTTCTTGATAAGGTTCATATGTAGTTTAACAGAAAAGTACACGATGTTATTATATATGATACACTCGTGTATATATATGGACTTGCATTGATGCTGATCACTGTGCCACTCACAACGCACACTGTGAAAATCGGGTGCGGTTCCCGGAATTGTAAGTTACTGTGCTACCTCTCAGACTCAGCAGTGGAGAGTTTTGCTGCTGCTAAAGTATGTATCAACTCCTTGACACACCAGCTTGTCTGCCCAGCTAGAAAACTCTTCAGACTGTTGTCAGTCTAAACTTTGCCTAGCACAGTGGTTTTCAACCTGTGTTCTGTGGAGGTCTGCAGACTATGTCTAAGATTTCCAAAGGGGTCCACAACTCAATTAAAAATTTTTAAGGGTCTGCAAATTTAATAAGATTGAAAACCTCTGGCCTAGCAGATAACTATCAGAGAAACAACTGCAGAGTTCCTTAGACATGTATCTTGCAGTCTTCTGCCCTCTCAATGAACACTCAGAGGCTATTAAGTTTGCTGCTTCCTGCAGCAGTTTATTATCTTAACTGGGGTCAACAAACACTCTATTTTAACCAAAACACTAAACTGGTATACGGTAAAAGTAAAACAAATTTATTAAAGAAAAAGTCATAGGTTTAAGTGATACCAAGGATAAGGAATAAAGGTAGAAAGGGTAACAAAACCCCCCAAAACTACATATATGCTTCTAAAACTAAAACATGGTTTAACAAACTAGACTGTCTCATTCAAAGATATGTTTCTCATCAAGTCTCTTTTCTAGCATGACTGACCAGACTCTTTGGCCAGCATTCTTCACAGAGCTCAGAGTGCTCAGTTTGTCTCCTCAGATGAAAGGTAACTTAGGGATTCTCTCCCTCTTTCTGTATAGCCCAGTATTATTCTAAAGCCCCGTGTCTCTCAACCTTTCCAGACTACTGTACCCCTTTCAGGAGTCTAATTTGTCTTGCGTAACCCAAAGTTTCACCTCACTTAAACACTACTTGCTTACAAAATCAGACGTAAAAATACACTGTTACTGAAAAATTGCTGACTCTCATTTTTACCATAAAATTGTGAAATAAATCAATTTAAATATAAATATTGTATTTATATTTCAGTGTATAGTATATAGAGCAGTATAAACAAGTAATTATCCGTATGAAATTTTAGTTTGTACTGTCTTCGCCAGTGCTTTTTATGTAGCCTGCTGTAAAACTAGGCAAATACCTAGATGAGTTGATGTACCCTTGTAATTTCTCAGTGTACCCCTGGTTGAGAACCACTGCTCTAAAGGGCATTCCCAGACAAAGTTCCTTTTCCCTGCTAGGTGTAGATGCTGTGCTGTCTGGTCAAGACTCCAAGCTGTTTTCTCCCATCCTGGTGATTTTTAATATGCAAATAAGCTCTTCCTGTAACCTCCAAATACAAATACAAATGCCTGGTTTGAGGCGTTGGTCTCATCCGTTTGTGTTGAGGAAACCAGTTTATCAACTCTCCCTGACATGTCTGATTGAAACACATTTTATTCACATATCACCAGCACATATATAAAGTTTTTGTGGAGGAATTGTACAGACACCACAAAAAATATTAATAACCAATGACTTCTTAATTTTGTCAATGATATATTACATGCTGCCTTTTGTGTACATACATGACAACAGTGTGCTGTCTGGCACTGGGGTGCTCTTAGGATCATATACATGTACATATATATAATTTTTGTATTACTTATTTGGACAGCTGTAAAGCTTATATTTTGAGATCACAGATGAGAGAACTGCATTTATTTTGAGCCAGGGTTAAGGTTATGGCCTCATGATAGAATATTCTTTATACTACGAATGTTTTTTGGCCCAGATCCTGCAAAACTTATACATGTGGTTTATTTTAAGCAGTGTATGAGTGTTTGCAGGATCAGAGTGTTTATGTAACTATGTGGCAAGTACAGATTTCATGATGTTCTTGGCCTTTAATTTCTTTGTTTTTCAGAGGTTTGCAAATGGTGCTATAGGTAAGTATACTTGTCACCTGAAAACCTCAACTAAATTTTGAAAGAAAATTTTTGGAATTTCCCAGGTTGGTTTGTTGGTTTTATTATAAGTGTTTTAAAACCCAACATGCATGCTCCTTAAGTAGCTTTGATGAAAGAGTTTATTGAAACAGACGGTCTACAAGCTGTACATCACCCCAAATGTTTGTGAGGAATGTCACACACACTCAATGTTGGCAGCCCCACTGTTCACAAGCAATACTTCATTCTACTATCACTGCTTTGGTCTTTGAAAGAGAATTTGATAGTAATGGGGCCAGAGGAGAATATACTTACTGTCAGCCTTTTCTTCTCAGTCAGCTCCAATAACTGAGAATCCATGGCTAGTTTTCAAGCACTGAGAATCTTTTAAACATTTTACTATGATTGTCCTTAAACTGTCTGTTGCACAAGCCAATGTAAAAATCTCTGTAATCAACGTAATCAACCTATCATCATTTATAAAGCACTTATCACTATGTTATTGTAACTGAGGTGTGTACATGGATTAAAAAAAAATCATGGCTGACTGAGTTGGAATGGCTAAGGGCGACTGTGTTTGGTTTCTGGTTAACCAGTGCAGTACTACAGAAGCTCTTTTGTTACTGGCTTGGTGAATCTAATTATAGACTAAACCATCAGTTCTGGGGGATTGTCTGCCCTGATTCTTGCAGTCTGCCTGCATGTGACATTGTCAGTGTGTTCCATCCCAGGCAGCCAATCATAATCCTATAGAAATTAATAGAGAATGATACACTTTCTACAAAATTTTTAAACTAACTTATCTGTGCATCTAGTTTCTTATGCTGGTGCTATTGCTTTAGTACCTGACACTTCTTACAGGATTCAAGAGCAGAAATATAATTTTCATCAAATTTTATTGTTTGGTTTAAAACTTCTGTAGATAAGGAAAGCATTCTCTAATAAATTTGGTAGATTTTTGGAGTAATTTCCATAGAATCCTATTTAAGGTTTATAGGACCCTATTAGTTTCATACTATTTTAAATTCTTTAGGATGTTTTTGAAATGAGGTTCAATGTGAATTAATATGAAGACTGCAATAGGAAGCACAATTAAAATTCTAATTTAGCAACTTACTCCCTGGTACACTAGTTAGCAGTAACTTAACATAATTCATCTTCCAGATTTATTGCTAATGCAATGAATAAAGTATGTTGAAGGGATTTTATGATCTTTCTTTTACAGGAAGAATCCTCTGGGCACCATACGCACATTTATACTGTAACTAATGTAAAGGATATATTTTCAATTTGTGTACATAAAATTTAGTTAGTCTCAAACAGTACTTATTTCCGCTGATGAAATTAGATTCCTGCTTTTAGGGGATTTGAGTGGATGTTTTTTCTGTACTGTATTTGGGATTTTCATAAATAACTCCTGGTTTTATTCAGCTTAATATGTAATTAAAAGTGTTGTCTCTGACTATGCTGTCTAATACATTTTGGAGAAAGGCAGTGAACCTAAACACCACTCACAGCAGTAAAATATCTATAAAACAATACAAATGAAACTGCACAAGCTCCAGTGAATACCAACTACTTCTGCATTTTAAGAAGAAACATCCTCTATGGCTGCAATACAGAAATAAATTGAACTTCACATATATGCTATCAGTTTTTTTCCTGAATAAGAAACATGGTCTGCAATTCTATAACCTCTTCCCCCTCCCAATATCATTTTCGATGGGATGTAATTACACATTTCAATTGCATAACTCAAGAGTATGTGACTAGAAAATGTTGCAGAGATTTTTTTTTTTAAAATGAGAGGGGCAATAGTCAGAACCGGCTCCAGGCACCAGCTCAGCAAGCAGGTGCTTGGGGCGGTCAAGGGGAAGGAGTGGCACGTTGGGCTCTTCGGCAGCAATTCGGCGGCAGGTCCCTTGGAGAGAAGGACCGTCTGCTGAAGTGCTGCTGAAGAAGAAAGGGCATTCCTGCTGGGCACAGTGATGCACGGTGCTGGGATTTGCCTCTATGTCTCCGACCTCTGGCATGGAGGAGTGGAGCAGATTGGGACTCCGTCTTCCACTCAAGTTCCCCTCACAGATTTGAGGGTGTAGTGGTGGTGGGCATGGCCTTTATGTCTGCCATCAGCTCTACGGGTCACCTGGCCACTGGTGATCATTGAGAACCAAACTGGAATAATCCTTCTGGGTAGCTTTGGGTGATTACCTCAGTTAGGTAACAATTTTAAATAAAAGCCTCTGTATTTAATCATATTATGGTGTCTGTATCTCATTGTTTCCAGGTCCACATCAAGCCATCACTACAGCAGATGGGGTTGGTTGAACTATTGTCTGCCTCTCTTTTGGCCTTCAGAGTTTCATTAATAATCCTTGTCATGTTACAGCTTCAAAGCACAGAACAAATATTAATTATCTATGAGAGGCCAGGCCCACCCACACTCAACTTTGGAGTCACTGCCCAGTCAAGCTTCTTGTCCATGGCTTCCCCATAATTCCCCCCACTGCCTTAAAGGGAGTTCAACAGGAAAGTTAGTTGACCCAGCCATCCTGCGGATTTTTAACTTCCTCCATAGAGGGCCCTGTGTGGGTCAAATACAAGGCTGATGGTGCCAAAGAGATGCTGGCCTCACACCCTTCATGTGGGCAGGGGAAGATCTAGATGTGGCAGTTCCCCTTTTTGTGTGGCTCTGGGGACGTGGTCTGGCTCGTAGTGCTGGGCACTAATTCAGTTTTGCCTCAATGATGAGAGGGACACCTGCTGAATCACTAAAACCACTTGCTCCAGCAAGCTAGGCATGGCCCTGCTTAGCTTGTGAGAATAATGATCTCACAGCACAAGATATGTACGTGTACAATTCCTCACGTGAAAAACCAAAGCCATTCTGAAGAAGCCCCCACTTTGCATGTTAATCATCTTCAGGGAAAAGGAGAGGCCAAGCTCTCACCTAGTCCACTGAAACTTTGCTTTGTGTGTAGCAGGCTACACTTCAACCACAGATATCCAAGGGTCAATTGCTCATTATTGAAGCAGGAAGGTGAACACCTAAAACTCATGCTAATGCCTTGCTCTGAATTAGGCAGTAGAATGTTTTTATAACATTAGCTGACATTTTTCTCTGTTTCCCTTCATTCTCCAAGTGTCATCTTTGAAATGCCATCTCAGCTACCCCAGTCAGGGGAGGAAGAGTCCAAAGTAGCTCTCAAATGGTAGTTTGATGAACTGCTGCCAGTGTTTCAGGTGGGTTTAAATCAATTCCGTTTTGAGTTCTGCAAAAGTGATTCAGAATGTCTAGTGCTGTTTTGCTTCAGATTTTTTTTAAAGTAGCCACAGTAGCAGACTACTAGAACTTCAGCTGATAGTATCTACATCATTGGCTGATGTTGCCATGTGCTTCGGATTCTAATAACACCGTGGTTATTAGTATTAACTAAGGCTGAGCTGAGGCTCATAATTTTCTTAGTATTAATTAAGGCTGGGTCAGACTTTGTAGGGGAAGGGGAATGGATTTATATTTTACCTTAAAATACAAAACTATATCAGCAGCAGTGTTTTGTTCATCCTCTTTCTCCCTGCCTGCACCCTTCCTCCTTATGGGTCCAGTCACCATTTATGCTCAGTTGGTCAGAGTGTGTGTTTGTACACATGGATACATGTTCTGTGAGAATCTGAAAACCTTTTGTGAATGTTACATTCAGGGGCGGCTCTAGGGATTTTGCTGCCCCAAGCACGGCAGGCAGGCTGCCTCCAGCGGTTTGCCTGCGGAGGGTCTGCTGGTCCTGTGGCTTTCGCAGACCCTCCACAGGCAAGCCGTCGGAGGCAGCCTGCCTGCCACCCTCGCAGTGCTGGCAGAGTGCCCCCCGCGGCTTGCCGCCCCAACCACACGCTTGGTGTGCTGGGGCCTGGAGCCGCCCCTGGTTACATTTCTATACTTTCCACCAGAAATGCTCTTCAAATTGCCTTTGTGACAAGCAAAGCATTCCTTCCAGAGCAGTTCTTGGAAATCAGAAAACTGTCAGTTCTCAGACTTCTATATTAAATCCAAGAATCTTAATACATAAATGGGTTCAGAAAACATGTTTAAAAATCTTAGAATTCCTCTCTGGTATGACTAATTTGGATATTTCTAAGCATTTTAGCTTCAACTCCAGGACAAATTCTGACAGAAGATTTTGAATATTTTTTTGACAATAGCCTGTCCCCGCCATCCCCGAAGAGTTGCACTGTGATGTTTGAATTAATTTACAAATAATAAAAGCTTGCCTGAGGGAACAGTTTCGAAGAGCTAATGAAATGTCATTAAAGCCGAACATGAAGCTACAATGTGCTGTGAAAGGAATACAAGGAGTTACTAATTTTCCCCCTCCATACAATAAAAGGGAAGAGCTGGCAATGGGTTTAAAATAGAACCACAATTTTGAAAATTAGAATAAAGCTTTTTTTTAACTAGCAGGAAAAGAAACATTACAAAAGTGTGTATTTAATTCAAATTGTGAGATCTGAATAATTTTTTTTGTTATAATTATTACTTTTTTGTGCTGCTAATGTTTGTGATATAACCAATAAAGTACAAATACAATATTCCTTTATTTATATATTGAATGGGCTCAACACATCTCCCATTGAAATTAGTTGAAGACTCACATTCACTTCAAAGGCAGTTGCAACTGAGTCATAGATGTTGGGTCATATGTTGCACCATATTTTAATTTGTGTGACTCAGTTTACTTGAATGGATCCTTCCCTTTTTTATAATAGCTGTGCACCTCTGCAATCTGCTTCTTGGAGAGCCTCCCCAGAGGAGGGAAAACGATTCTAGTTGGGTGAGTAATACTGACTCAGTGCTGTGGCCTACATTATACAGTTGTGAGAGAACTGCATTCTGACACATTTCTAGATAAACCAAAGGAAAGTCCTAATATTGTTTATTTTTATTTTATCAACAAAACAAAAACACCCTAAATACACTGAGCTCAGAATTTAAAAGGAAAGTGGCTAAGAGTGGAATTTGCTGACTTTTTCAAGTCAATAGCTGACCCCAGCAGAAGAAACTTGATAACATCCTAAAATCCTCTGGGAAGACATGCAGTTCCTGATTTAGAACCATAAAGTTTAGAAACATCTTGAAAGTAATAAAACTCCCTGGAAGATGGGGTCTACTGCTCAGAAAACATTTATGGAGATTAGAAAGCCAAAAGCAGTAGGAGACAAAAGCAAACATAAATGGCGAGTTTTGGAAAGCAAATATGAAAGACTTCTACCTTCAGCTAAATTGTAACATACCTTCAACTGATCTGAACTTTCAGAACCAATAAAACCCTATCCAGAGATTGCTAGTTCAATGAATCACAAGGGCTCCCATGCATGGCCCCCTTTAGGTAATACAGAAAGGATAAACGAAAAGGAAAAATCAAGCTTGCATAATATGTTTTTAATTCTGCTAAGGGGAGACATGGCATCCTAATAACCCCAAGGCCAAAGTTTGGGTTCACTGGAACTCACATATGGAGTTTTATGCACATTCTATTGTTTTCTCCAATAGATAATGTTGCATATTATAAGGAAAGTAAGAACAACGTGACAGGCCGAGACATACAAGGGCCACCATTGCAGTGTCCTTTCAAAGAAACAAATAAAATCACGTCACTGCTAGGGTGTTTTACTCTCCACATGGCCATCTCCAGAGGGGTCTGCCTCAAAGTCACCAGTGTTTGCAATCACACTTTTTTGTTGGTGTGAGTATGCGGAGATACTTACCTCTTCCTTTCAGAGAGACCTCTCACCCTCTCCAGAGCCTTCTGAGCTTCTCCTTGTTCTAAGAGAAACAAGATCCTTATACAGCAGCCTCCTTCCCAACAGGCCTTGCCAACATCTGGGCTACCATCCTATCTGCCTTAGTGATTATAATTTTCAGCCTGGCCTGCTCTTCTGGTCGGAGAAGAAAAATGAAGTCCATGACAGCAGCTGGATGCCTCAGCAGTGAGAGGAGTGCTCCAGCTAATCCTGCTTTTGGAACTCGTGTCTCAGGAAGGGAAGCAGGAGGGCCCTGAGAGTGGCGTGTGGGTGGGGTCATGCAGGCACTTTGGGTAGACTCAGCCTTCCCCTGTCTTTGATACCACTGCCCGTGCGAGTGACCCAGGAGCAGTATTAATACACTCTGGAAGTTGTAGTATCCAGTCCATATAGGCCAGTAAGAAAGGCTGGCCTGCTACTGGGCCTTTGAAGGGAGAAAATCCATGGAGAAAAGCAGTGGGATGTTGGAGATGTCCCCTACACGTACATGCACACGCACAGTATCAACTTCCACAGAAGTCTGCACGATGCCACCGAAATCTCCATATAACAGACTTTTATGGAAAGTGGACATATTTTTCTAGAATTCTGCCATGAGTTCTTTAATTTTAAAGATACTCTTTTAGATAAATTCCATAGTAAGCAGAAGTTCATTTATGCACATGAATATCCGAACTGGATGATTTTAAACACCATGTTCTCTGCAATTAAAAGAAATGGTGGGACAAGCTAGTTAATGAGGCTTTGTAACCTTTTGTATGGGACCTCTGGAGCTCTGAACTTCTGCTACTGTTTCTCATATAGTCAAACGATACTTTATTAAGCTAATTATAATTCTGGATTGTCTTTGTTACATTTCTTACTTTCTTTCAGGTGGTTGAGAAAAAGCAAAAAAGGGATTTCAAAATAGTGGTAATCTTTAGAGCCCTGCAAATCTGCATTTATCTGCTTTATAACCACAGATATCCACATCAGTTTTTGCAGATAGGTTGCGGATACAAATTTTGTATCCACCCAGGGCTCTAGTGATTTTGTATTTTACATGCTGTTCTATTATTTCATTGGTTGAAACTAACACTATGTGGGTTGTGAACTTTCAAAATGTCCTAGGATATATATTTTAATATAATAAAAGATTAAGAAAAAAAATATCCCTGTTCTTATCCCTCATGCACAATATAGTCACATATATATAATGGGGGAAAGGGAGGGAAATCACAGGCAGTTGACATTGACTCAGACTCAGCTGGTGCCTCTAGAGCAGGGGTGGGGAACCTACAGCCCCGCCTAATTTCATTCAGCCCATGGCAAGTCTCTGCACTCGGAAGCCCCGAGTCTCGGTGCCAGCTCTCCCCACTGTGGGGGAAAGCTAGAGTTGCCAGGCTGTTAAAAGTCTCCATGCAGCTCCCAGAAGCTATCACTTCCTCAAGAACATTTTACATCACTGTTCTGACATGAGATTTTTGGTATTACTACCTTGTCATCAGATCAATAGCAGAACAAATTGCAAGAGTTTGCAATACAAAGTACTAGCAATGCCATTATAATGGATGTTTTACAAGTCTAATTCCACACCACTCCATGCAGCTGGAATTGCTCTACAGTCTGATAAGGGAACCCTACAGGTCTTACAAACATATGTTTCTATAAACATAACAAAGGGTGCTAATCATTAGAGTTTGAGTTCGTATTCTTTGTCCCTTTTTTGCACCATTCATGCAGAAGTTCAAAGCCAGGGCTCCTTTGATGGCTAGATATGGAAGATCATGGGCAATTCACATATCAGAGAATATCAGGTTGTACTCCTGATAGGAATACAATGGGATAGGTATATAGTTGACCGATAGCAAAGCCAACATCCACCAGGTGTGGCAATTCAAGTGCCTCAAAACACAAAGGCACAAATTTCCTGTTGCTTTCCTGTTTGGTAGCATTTTACATCTACTTTGCGTTGGTATCAACAACTGCCCAAGGCCTGAGGTTCACAGAAAACATAAAAGGAAGGATGGCTAATGGAGCGGAATATCCCCTTAGGCCTAAAGAAAAGTGTTCCTCTTGTTAGGACAAATACTAAGCACAATAGACACGAGAGCAAGTTTTGCTAACAGAGGGCACAAAGCTAAATGGCTGACAATGGAATATCAGTTAAGGCAGCCAGATTTGTTTTTTTTTTAAATGAATTTTCCTCCACAAGTGTGTAAGAACTAGTTGCAAAAGTAAAGAGCTAAAAAGCAGTTGTGAAAAATCTTAAGTGAGTTATGCATGGCTTCAAGAACAAAAAAGGGAATAATAAAGGTTCTGCAGGTATATCACATCCATGACATTATGATAAGGATCTTTTTTTGATGTCAGAAAGCTCTGCAAACATGTCACCTTGTTAGACTTTTTGTTCGGACTCTACTGTTGTTGAATATCTAAACCATCTTACAGTAATAAAGATTGAGGCTTAACACCTTTCGTTATGTGCAAACTGCCTCTTCAGTTTCTATTTGCACGATCTTACAAAATAAAACAATTTATCAGCAATCCATGGACATTTCAAGATCTATATACATTGCTACTCCAAATTTGTATTCTGCATTTCCTTTCATTAGGATCGTGCACTCAAGTTAGATTAATTGATGGGAACCAACATTATAAAAGCTCAGCTGTACAACACCAGATGCCTTTGTTCTCTTCATCCCTCCATAAAATACTTTTAAAAAAAAATGAATCTGTATAAATATTTCTTTTTGAAGGCAATACAAAGATTCCAGGCATCTGTTTCTCATTAAACCAATTACATATTGTTTAAAATAATCTAATAAAGTGCACATTTATGAAATTTCTATTACCAGAATTGCACAGATATTAGTATATTAAGAAACTTAAACAATACAGGCCAAATTCTGCCAGGAGAAATAAACAGGATTCTGGACCAAAAAGAAAATGATTGTGCACACAGAGTGGCTAATTCTGCTATGCACAAACTAAACATTACACCACAATTCTGACGGTAAAAACACAGGCTAAAATATACATCCATGGGTGATGTAGGAGTGAAAAGTTCAGCATTGAAAAGGGGATGTAGTTTTTGTAGGAGACTAGCAAACCTATATAATAGAATGTGGAGATACAACTTTTGGATTGCTCTTTGTATGGCACTTAAAGCTTTATCTGAAACAGAACAACAAAGTTAGCATTGATATTTTTTTTTGGTACTGGGTGGCTGTTAAGTGGAATTTTGAGCTTTCCTTCTAGGTAGTAATATTGTACTCATCACTGTTGGTATCTAGACTTCTTACTTTTACTGATTTATACATGAGCAGATATTTGGACTGATGCTAGCCAGAGTTTTGGCATAAATTGATGTAGCTTTTTGTGTGTATACTACCATCACCTGTTAGAAGGTATATACCTATTTGCAAAGGGTAGCCAGAACTGTATGTGGAACAGTCTACTGCCCAGTTTAGGGAACTCCTCTGTAACTTGGGACCTCTTCAGTGGTAGCTTTTTTGCTATATTAGCTAGAATATTTTTAGTATATTTTTGTCTAGAAGTGTGGAGGAAAGCTACCCTGTCATCTCATTTTACATTATTGCATTGCTAACCTTTTCAAGCACACCAATATATTGGCTAGAATCATAGACTATCAGGGTTGGAAGGGACCTCAGGAGGTCATCTAGCCCAACTCCCTGCTCAAAGCAGGACCAATCCCCAGACAGATTTTTGCTCCCAAATTCATAAGTGGCCCCCTCAAGGATTGAGCTCATAACCCTGAGTTTAGCAGGCCAATGCTCAAACCACTGAGCTATCCCTCCCCCATACAGTCCAGTCAGCCTCTCTAAAAGAGTTTTGTGATATGTGTAAGCTGGGGAAGGGAAGCTTTAATAGCTTGGAGGGTTCTGGGTTTATATCTTGTCAAAAGCAGTAATGGTGGGAGTATTTCTGCATCTGGGAAGTGGGTTGGGTGAGTGCAAATATGCAGTAGCTGAGTTCTGTAGTAGGGAGAGAAGGTTGGGTTGGGGGTGCTGCTAAAAGAATAATTAGCTTCAGACAAGTATGCTTATCTGCAGTGCCCAAAGGGTTAATACGCAATGCAGAACTATTGTTTGATAAGATCCAGCCACTCATTCTTTTGTAAAATATGTATGCCAATTCTGTGATCTGTATTGTAGCATGCCTGAACTAAAAGATAACATGCTGTTATTTATATTAACAGGAAAGCAGTTTTCTTCCCAGCTGTGCTCGCCCTGTACCTCAATAATGCCAATCAATCAACTTACAATAAGAATGAACTAGTACTAAAAGCACAAAAAAACCAACAAATACATAGGCTCAATCAAAAGTAAGCGAAAAAATACAGTTCTCTAAAACAATAAAACCTTACAGAAAAATTTAAATTCTGAGATAGCTTAACATTTTTTTAGAGCCATGCTTTATATGACAGAGCTATATGTAAGTACTAAAAATCAGCAAAGTCGGCATATAGGCAGGGCCCTACCAAATTCACGGTCCATTTTGGTCAATTTCACAGTCATAGGATTTTTAAATAGTAAAATTCATGATTTCAGCTATTTAAATCTGAAATGTCATAGTGTTATAATTGATGGGGTCCTGACCCAAAAAAGTTGTGTCGGGGGAGGGGCGGGTGGCGGTTTGCAAGGTTACTGTAGTAGGGATTGTGGTACTGCTACCCTTACTTTTGTGCTACTGCTGCTGCTGGGAGCGGTGCTGCCTTCAGAGCTAGGCAGCTGGAGAGCAGTGGCTGCTGGCTGGGAGCCCAGCTCTGAAGGCAGTGCCACTGCCAGCAGCAGTGCAGAAATAAGGATGGCATGTTATGGTATTGCCTCCTTTACTTCTGCACTGCTGCCTGCAGAGCTGGGTGCCCAGCCAACATCCGCAGCTCTCCAGCAACCCAGTTCTGTAGACAGTGCGGAAGTAAAGGGTGGCAATACGCAACCCTTCTGCAACTTCCTTTTGGGTCAGGACCCCCGGTTTGAGAAATGCTGGTCTCCCCCGTGAAATCTGTGTAGTATAGGGCAAAAGCCCAGAGAAGACCAGATTTCACAGTGGGAGACCAGATTTCACTGTCCATGACGCATTTTTCATGGCCGTGAATTTGGTAGGCCCTACACATAGAATATACACACAGCTGATTCGTGGAGTGAACACATATCATTCTCTGACCAGAGCTACATTTTAATTTATAAAAAAAAATCAAAAAAAAATTCATGAATAATTTTTTTACTTTAGCATGGCTCTGATCACTTGTGTGTGTTCTGCTTACTGTCAGTACTGTTGACTTGATTCACAATGTCACCATCATGATGTAAAATTCAACCAAATGATATTGCAAAAGGAAGAGACAGTGAAAAACTCAGTTGTAAAACTGAAATGTGTATACAGTGACTAGCAAAACAATAAGATATCAAACTTGCTTAGATTTGAAATGCCTGCCCTTGCCCAAATATCAAGTGAACTCTTTCCTGTTATTTGGAGCCTACTCTTGACTTATGTCTCATCTCCAAAGTGATACAACTGCCCCCTTCTTCCCCTTTAAAAGGTAAGAAAAGGTTCATTGGGCTACATCAGGGCTGGATTCTGCCAGCTTTACTTACTTTATGCTTCTTAAACTTCCCTATTAATGTAAATGAAATTACCTCAACACAAAAGTGGCAGGATCAGGCTGTTAGGCAGCCATATGCATTTTATATATAAATCAGTTTACTGCTGATGTGTCTTACATCTTTTCCTTTAGCAAATCACCATCCTAGATTTCATGGGAACAATGTGAATCAGAAGTGCATTAGTTTAACAGAAGAAAGTGAAAAAACAGGAGAATCCCCTAAATAAAATTAAAGAGCTATTCATGTTCTTTATCAATTAAAGTGATGTTAGGGCTACACAACATTCCACCAGGATACGTGTAAACAACATCTTTTTACATCACACGTCCGCTTGTTGTGTGTATATAGAACCATTTGTGCATTTTACATTTTACTCCTGTTAACAATGCAGTCTACACTGATCCCTGGCACAAATACAGCCTTAAGAGGCCATCTACGACAGCTAGCTGGGATCAGCAACAAATTTACAACTTAGCCCCACTTCCATCCCCCAGCTATGCCCTCTGCACTGGAGGGTGGTGGCACAGGAGGTGCCATGCTGCTATGCAAGGATTTTCCTACCCAGGGGGATCCTTGGATGGTTTGTTAAGCTAGGTTCGTTTATTGCTGCCGTGTGCTGTAGGAGCAATGCAGAACAGCACAACTTATTGGAGAACCTGACAATGAGTGAAAAAACAAACAAACAATTTCAATAAAACTAAAAATAATAAGAGATATACTAATCTCCTAGAATGGACATTGAGTCCAGCCCCCTGCCTTCGCTAGCAGGACCAATTTTTGCCCCAGACCCCTAAGTGGCCTTCTGAAGGATTGAACTCACAATCTTGGGTTTAGGACGCTAATGCTCAAACCACTGAGCTATCCTCCCCCTAAATAGTGTATGTAACTCCTACTTGGACTTTGCCAGCTCCTGGAACTCTGGCTTATGCCCCTACCCTAAGAACTACAACAGTAATGCCTCGCAGAGCCTGCTTTATTTCCCAGCATGCTCAGAGTCAGGGGCAGGGACAGACTGGACTAGAAACTCCTGATGAGTTTCCCCAACAGGGAGGCGTCTGCATGGAAGGAGACAGCCTGACTCAGATACAAAGAGACTAGCCTTTAGTTTCAGTTTTGAGCTGTGAATTTGGGAGCATGGAGAGGAGCAGAAAGCTCACAGAGTCTCTGATTAACTCCTTCTCCAAAGAGGGTCTTTGAACTGCTGTGAGATCCAGTGCATGGGTCAGGGAGATCTAGCCCTGAACAGATCAGTGCCCAGAGTGGCAGACATACAGAGGTGCTGGAACTAGGGGTGCTGGGGCTGTTGTGGCTGCAACCCCTGGCTTGAAGTGGTTTCCATCATATACGGGGGTTTACAGTTTGGTTCAATGTCTCTCAGTGCCCCCACTATACAAATTGTTCCAGCACCTCTGCAAAGGTCCAACATGGCGCTGGCTACTGAGAGCCAGCTGAGACCCTGTCCTACCTGAAGGACGAAGACGAAGCGCTCCAACGGCCAACATTCACAGTGCTGCAGGCCTTCACCTCAGCGTACCATCTGCCCAGGAAGGTGCCAGGGAGGGAGCTGGGGTTAGGAAGAGTTGTGAGGGTTGAGAGGTGAACTGATTGATTGGTTGATATTTAGTACTTCTGAGTTAACTCTAATCCTTTCCTCCCCCCCACAACCTATATTTCCTGCTCTCAATAAAGTCCCCCTTTGTTGTACAGTGATTTTGGGATGTGTCATTCTTTTGCTAGAGTTTGTGTTGATGTACTTGATTGATTCATGTGTATTGGGTTTTATACTCCTTGCCAGTAGTGGTAGCAGTATTCATTATTCCCAAGGGACAAGGGAATTACCTTGGGTGGAGTCACCAGGCCCCAGGAAAGAATACAGGACCCAACTCATGCAAGGAGAGGGACGAAGCCACTCCAAGTAGCGAGCACCAAGCAGGCGGCCACAGCGAAGGAACACCCTGGGTGTTACATGTAGTATTTTGTCCATTCTCACCAAATACGCAGCCAAAAAACTTCGTAACAGTTGCAAGCAAAAAGCAAAGGTAAATGAACCACAGCTGAATTGACATAAAAATCTAAATCAAGCAGGTACTTTCTGAAAGACGTCTAATGCACACAATACATCCTGGAAATGAATAATGGCTGACAACTCTTTGAAGGGCAATACCAATATCACATTAGAGACCAGATCAGTTGTATCCACTCTTTCTCAGGATTTAAAGGAAATGTCTCAACTTGACAGTTATATGTCGATTCAGAGGCATCCTGAAAGGACATAAAAACCTTAAAGAGCTTTGCACTGTAAAATTTTCCCATCAGTTCTGAGTCACCTACTGTCTTTCCTGCCTGTTAATTCAGGGCTGGATCCTGCAGCTCTGCAAGAGCTAATTAAAATCAATGGGAGTTTTGCATAAAAACAGACTAAGAACTGCACAACTGGGTCCCTGATTTTCAGCCGGTCTTATTTAAAATTCAAACTTTGTTGACCCATCACCATTCCTGCTATGGAAAACAAAACAGCCTATAAACCACCATAGGTAAAACCAAATACAAAACCTGACGTTCTTTCATGCCAAACTCTAAGTGTCTGATTCAACAAAGTATTTAAGTACATAAATATTCCCACTGACTTCAAAGCAACTATTCACGTGCTTATAGTGAGGCATATCTTGCTGAACTGAGGTGTAAGGAGACTGTACTGTGCCCTGTAGAACCTGCACCACTCCAAGGTGAGCAACAGATGGCATTCTGAAAGGAGACTACTTGGAGCTCTGCAGCTGTGCCAGCGGGATGACAGCCCAGTCGTCAGGTCTCTTCTAGGAAGGGGGAGACTCAAGTTCAGATCCCTTCTACAAATGAGGCAGAGGGGAAAATTGAGTCCTGGGTTCCCACAACCTGTGTGAGTACCCTACCTCTGGGCTAAAAGCAGAGCACACCTCCCAGATCAGACCGAAAGAGTACGACAGGTGTAGGCGATAGCCTCACTTGTGAATCCCACTGAGGCGTAGGCATGAGTTAGATGCCCAGCAGCTTGGTGCCATCAGGACTGAGGTGGCTGTGCATGTGCCCCGCTGCTGGAATTTAGGCACCTTGGGAATTTTAATGGTGGAAACATAGGGGTTTAGGGGCGCTAGGCACTTACAGGATTAGGCAGCAGGTGAATGATGATTTTTTGAATGCCAGTGACATCTAAATGTTGGATGTAGGCACCTATGGTGACAGGCGCATAAGTCCCCCCTGTGAATAACATCATAGGATGAGCTCCTCAAACTTATTTTCACTCCTGACCTAGGTCTCCAGATGGAAAATCCACTGAACCACCTTACTGCTCAATACTCCCAATTTTAGGTAAAACTTTTGCAATGCTAATGACATGGGGAAAAATGTTTGTTTTATGAAAATTGCCGAATAAGTACTCTATATGTGTCCCAGACTGATGTATTAATTATTCAAATAAAACGCTGAATATTTGATCAGAATCCATAATCCTTGCTTCAGTAATTATTTAGTTTTAAAACTGCTGACATGTTTTTCCTACTGCAGCTGTGAAAATGGGTTGGTCCAATTTAAGCACAAAGATTAAAACATTGTCCTTTAATGTTCAAGATATTATTCATTACTTCTTACTCCATATAAGCTTAGAACTTCCTTTATATTTTATTATTGCCCTTTAAAAGGACATAAAAATCATTCATGTATTTATTCCATTTTAAATTATGCAAATAATGTTAAATGTAATTATAACATATTCATTATTTATTATAAATATACCCTGCATGTTTTTATATGGATTGTATTTAGTCACTATATATAATTAGGCATTGTAATCCATTGGCAATTTCACAACCAGAACATTATTCTAGGCTGTTTAAAAGATAGAGAAACACATTTTAAATCAAATTAACATAATTTAGCTGCTAAAAGAGTTCTAATTTAGCAATAGTTCATCTACTATATTCCTAAACTATGCATATATTTCTGTATAATACATTTGTTTTAAATGAGCTAAAGTAATCCTGGTAACTCTACACAGGGTTTGAAAATGTGTTCCCTTACAGTCTGCTGCCTTGTGTTCCCTGTAAAATGGTTTTGTAATTGGCACCCTCTACCTATTATTTCTATTTCCTCCCATGCTTGTGTAATCAGTTTGTTAGATGCAGAGCTGGTTGAAAGTTTTCCAATGGAACACTTTTTCATCAGACTTTCTGATTTGACAGAACTGAAACTTTCTGTGGAAAATGTTGATTCTGTGGGAATTTTCACTTAGAATATCAGAGTTGGAAGAGACCTCAGAGTGCTGGGTTTCCTGACAGCTTGTCTTCCCAATCTGCCAGCCCAGTGGGTTGTGGGCTTCCCAGCTCCTATTTGCTTGCCTTGTGAGCTGCCCTGCTACCTGGTCTCCCAACCTGATAGGGCAGATGGGGAGGCAGGGGAGTTGGAGCAGCTTGGCTGCCCACCACACACGCAAATGAGAAGCTGAGTAGCTTTGGAAGTGGGGCCTGCCAGGCAGGCAGATGGGAAGCTCAGCAGAGGGGGAGGTGAGCCTAGGGAGTGGGGCAGCTTGAAAGCTCACTCAGCAGGTAGATGAACAACCTAGAACTCAGGACAGCCTGCCAGGAAGGCAGAGGAAGAGTCAGCCAGCTCAAGGAGCATGAGACTCTGGGGAGCATATTTTGTTTCAGAAGCTCTGCAGCCTGGAACATTTCTGCTTTGGAATATTTAAAATATTGCTCGAGCATGCAGGGGTGTAATCAGGAAGGCCAAGGCACAATTGGAGTTGCAGCTAGCAAGGGATGTGAAAGGTAACAAGAACGGTTTCTACAGGTATGTTAGCAACAAGAAGGTGGTCAGGGAAAGTGTGGGGCCCTTACTGAATGGAGGAGGCAATCTAGTGACAGATGATGTGGAAAAAGCTGAAGTACTCAATGCTTTTTTTGCCTTAGTCTTCACAGACAAGATCAGCTCCCAGACGGCTGCACTGGGGGAGGAGGTGAGCAGCCCTCAGAGGTGAAAGAACAGGTGGTGGACATGCAGAAGTCCATGAGTCCAGATCTAATGCATCCGAGGGTGCCTAGGGAGTTGGCTGATGTGATTGCAGAGCCATTAGCCATTACCTTTGAAAATTCATGGTGATTGAGGGAGGTCCTGGATGATTGGAAAAAGGCAAATATAGTGCCCATCTTTAAAAAAGGGAAGAAGGAGAATCTGGGGAACTACAGCCTCACCTCAGTCCCTGGAAAAATCATGGAGCAGGTCCTCAAGGAATCCATTTGAAAGCACTTGGAGGAAAGGAAGGTGATCAAGAACAGTCAACATGGATTCACCAAGAGCAAATAATGCCTGACCAATCTGATTGCCTTCTGTGATGAGGTAACTGGCTCTCTGGATATGGGAAAAGTGGTGGACGTGATATATCTTGAGTTCAGCAAACCTTTTGATACTGTTTCCCACAGTATTCTTTCCAGCAAGTTAAAAAAGTATGGATTGAATGGAATGGACTATAACATGGATAGAAAGCTGGCTAGATTGTCGGGCTCAACAGGTAGTGAGTGATCAATGGCTCAATGTGTAGTTGCCAGCCGGTATCAAGCGGAGTACCCCAGGAGTCTTTCCTGGGGCCTGTTTTGTTCAACATATTCATGAATGATCTGGCTGATGGGATGGATTGCACCCTCAGCAAGTTCGCGGATGACACTAAGTTGGGGGGAAAGGTAGATATGCTGGAAGGTAGGGATACGGTCCAGTGTGACCTAAACAAATTGGAGGACTGGGCCAAATAAAATCTGATGAGGTTCAAGAAGGACAAGTGCAGAGTCCTGCACTTAGGATGGAAGAATCCCATGCACTGCTACAGGCTGGGACCAACTGGCTAAGTAGCAGCTCTGCAGAAAAGACCTGGGGATTACAGTGGACGAGAAGCTGGATAAGTGTCAATATTGTGCCCTTGTAGCCAAGAAGGCTAACAGCATATTGGGTTGCATTAGTAGGAGCATTGCCAGCAGATCAAGGGAAGTGATTATCCCCTCTATTCGGCACCTGTGAGGCCACATCTGTGTCCAGTTTTGGGGTCCCCACTACAGAAAGGATGTGGAGAAATTAGAGATAGACCAGCCGAGGGCAATGAAAATGATTAAGGGGCTGGGGCACATGACTTACAAGGAGAGGCTGAGGGAACTGGGCTTATTTAGTCTGCAGAAGAGAAGAGTGAGGGGGGCATTTGATAGCAGCCTTCAACTACCTGAAGGGGGTGGTTCCAAAAAGGATGGAGCTAGTCTGTTTTCACTGTTAGTAGATGAGAGAACAAGGAGCAATGGTGTCAAGTTGCAGCAGGGGAGGTCTAGGCTGGATATTAGAAAAAAATATTTCACTAGGAGGGGTGTGAAGCACTGGAATGGGTTACCTAGGGAGATGGTGGAATCTCCATCCTTAGAGGTTTTTAAGGCCCGGCTTGACAAAGCCCTGGCTGGGATGATTTAGTTGGGGTTGGTCCTGCTTTGAGCAGGGGGTTGGACTAGTTGACCTCCTGAGGTCTCTTCCAATCCTAACCTTCTATGATTCTATGTCCTGATTTGGCAGAGATAAAACTGAAATTTCCAAATACTTCGTGGGACTTTGTTATCTCCCAGCTAGCTCTAGTTAGATGATTATTTAAGCAGTAAAGATGAGCCCGAACTTAACTCCCAAATCTAAACACTTAGTCCTTGATTCACGAATGTATGAGCACACCTTTATGATTAAGTATATGCTTCGGTCCAACTGACTTCATTTGGAGTTAGGTACATACTTAGGAGCTTTCTTCCTGAATTGAGTCCTCTTATTCAATACAATGGAATTTTTTTTTCCTGCAGTGGAAGCAGTATCAAGCCCCTGATATCTTTTATACGCTGTAGACACCAAACATTCATTTTTATACGCTACATGCTGGTGACAAATGTTGAACTCCTATCTGTCATAAGAATCCATTATGGGTGATTTTACCAAGAGCTGTTCTATCCATTGGAAATAAAGATTCATGACTGACAAGGCACAAAGTGCTGTGTGCTTTTCTGTACCGTCTTATGGGAAAAAAATTAGTCAAGATGGTCAGGGATGCAACCCCATGCTCTGGGCATCCCTAGCCTCTGACTGCCAGAAGCTGGGACTGGATGACAGGGGTTGGATCACTCGATGATTGCCTTGGTCTGTTCATTCCCTCTGGGGCACCTGGCCACTGTCGGAAGACAGGATACTGGGCTAGAGGGACCTTTGGTCTGACCCAGTATGGCTGCTCTTATGTAGATTATGGCCACGTTTACATTATCATGAAATGAGGAAGAGGAAATAAGGAACTTCCTTGATGTTCCAGGTGGAATGTTCCAAAAGTTGGGGAGTAGACATAACCTTGGATGTTCCACCACATGTATCGGCCAACAGAGCTAGCTAGGCAGGGTGGAGTATAATGGACTTCCTTTAGGAATATTGCAGACTGTCCTCCCCCTGGGTGACTACTTTAACCACGGGGGATGAACATTACAAGGTAGTGGGGAACACCTTCTCCTCCTCATTTTTTCTTGAAGGAGGACCTAGCTTCATAGCTGTGAATACTGAACAGAGATAAGCGCTTCTTCCTTGCCTGGATTTAGGTTCCTAACTCCCTCTGGCTGGCTTTTGTGCATCCCCTTCTCAGGCATTGTTCAGGGAGCCTACGTGTCTAACTTGGGATCATAAATTCCACTTGGTGGCAGGGTGCCTAAAAGCTCAGCATTGCAGCACATAAGTCCTTGTGAATCCCAACCCTAGTTCTTAAAGTAATGCTCAACAGCCTGAGAGGACACACAGGTTGCCTGGGTAAATCTGAAACCCACCTTATTCTAAAAGACAAGGAATATGAATTTAACACTAATGAATAAAACCCAGGGAGCGCTGGTTCAGCAAAAGGGATCTGCTTAAAGAAGGACCAGCATTAGATCTATAAAATGGTGGGGGGTACTCCATATGCTTGGATAGTTTGGAGACTATTAAACCTACTGCTTCTCAATATGAAGGAAAAACAGGATGGAGAACTAAATGTGTGTAATAGATTGCTGAACCAACCGAGTGGTGTCTCTCTTTGGTGCTTGTTATATAAAAAAAAAAGTGGGGGGAGGAGGGGTGTTGGAGGGGTTAGCATTTGTATGGGTGTAGACCTAAAGAGCTTGGAGAAGCAAGAAGGAAAAGGTTTATTCTCTCACTACAGATATAATCTCCAAGATAACTGGAGTTACTTCTTGCAGATACTGGATTCTGACAAATTCTTCTCAGTGCCAAGTTGACAATTTTCATAATGTGGTTTGGAAGATATTTGTTGCATCCCCTTTGGTATCCAGAGGAAACTGAGCAAGATTCTGCATGGCCTGAAGGGACTAAAAGTTTCTATGGATGGCACTTTAGATTAGGAGTCATCTGAGTAAGAAAACAGCAAAATTAAAACAAGTTTTAAGGGTGCAAGACTAATAGGAAAGAAAGGCGTATGTGAAAAGAAACCCAACTATGGCTCCTGGACATAAGTTAATGAGGGGGCAATGGTATGTCCATAAAAAGACAATGCTACAGTTGAAATACCACTACCTAACAGAGAAAAAAAGGAAAAGAGAACAGGGAAAAAAGCTGAGGAGTTTGTAGCATGTTGCTCCACATAGCTTTCAGACGCTGACACCTGATATGCCCAAAGAAGGAACGTCTAGTGGGTGTAGAGGCATAAGAGAGGCTCCCAAGATATTTGCAGGGCCTTGATAATTTCAAGGTCATTGACAGACCAGAAGCCACTCGTATTGTTAATACTTAGTAAAGACTTACACAAGATATCCCTCAAATTCCAGAGATGGCTTAGAGACAAAGTAGGTGAGGTAAGTGACAGTCTTATGCAGAATATGCACCAGCAATGTCCTTAGTTGTGGCTAGTGCTTAGCTGAGGAGCCCTATTGATAATTTAGCATACCATGGAAGTACTTAAGAGTGCCATTTCAGATTGGCTACCAGCCTCACAACACTAATGAGAATGAATTAAAATAGCCTCTAGTGCTGATAAATCTGGATACAGTTTGAAGTTGGGTATCAGACAATATCGGCCCATTTACTTATCGGCATACCATAACTCTTACACATCAAGGAGGGAACAGATCAACATTGCCAACCTTACAGGTTAATCTTCATTGTAAGTGTCTCTGCTTAAAGGATATAGGGATGACAGGCGCTAAATTCAACAGATCCCAGGCTTTCCTCTTTAACTGCAGAATGCAGCCCAAACCTTACCTCAGCATAAACCTGATAAAACTGTGTGAAGAAAATATTGGACAAAACTAGCTGTTATCATCCCTGGGCTTGCTTGCTGCTCATAATCCTATATGGTTGAGACTTTTCCAGCTACTGATTATAGAAGAATAGGAGGCATTTTCTAATAGTTCCAAACCCAAACTAATAGCAATGGCAAACACATTGCAGCACTGGGGAGACAACTCTGTTGAGAATATACACCTCTTCAACTACATAATCCAAGTGACTCAAGTGGACAAAACCTTTATCAAGCCTAGAAGACGACCAGCAGCGACAAGCAGTGAAGCCAGTGACTTGTGTAGATCTATAGTTTCTTGCTAAAAAATTAATTCTTGTTAAAATTGCTTATACAAAAAAACAAAGGGAGAAAACTGTGGGTATATTAATACACACTTTATTTGACATTGCAGCAGGAAGGCAGGTCGGAGGGAGTGGAACAGGGAACCCCAGAAGGGTGTGGGTAGAAGCTAAGCAGTTGAGAGGGGAAGAGAGAGAGACAGAAGTTTTAGGGAAAATACTATTTTCCTTATTCAAATACATTATTTTGTTCAGTATTAGAGAAGATCACTGGACAGTTTGCTACAGCAGGTGCAGGAAGGCAATGTGTTATCAATGATGTAAAGATACTGATAACTTTGTAGGGTTCTTCATGGTGCATGCACGCACACATTGACTATAAAGGAAGATATGTATCTAGCAAGCAAAGATCTGTATTTGCATGTGCAAAATGACCATACAAACTGGCTGAGAAGCTAATGGAAGGACTTCTTATCCTCTAAACTGAAGATAAACTAAACATTTATCAACTGCTTTAAAAATGAAACCTTGATGGCAATGAATGTTTATTGTCCTGCAAGAGTTAGAAACTATCCACTATATTGTGAACAGTTATTAAAAAAACAAACAATTGAAAGGGAAAGAGAATTAGGCATTGTCTACACTGAAACAGTACAACTCCCCTAGTGGGGACGCAGTTAGATTGCTATAACTTTACATCAAAATTAGTGCTGGCTGAAACTCAAGATTTTCTGATTCACAGGAAATTTCAATATTTTAACATTTTCCACAAACTGGAAATTGTGACAAAATATTATTTTGGAACCACCGATAAATGGTGCTTCTGAGATGAAATATGCTACCCAGGACTGTATCTGCTGTTGACAGAAACAACTTTCTTTATAGTTTCACCACAGCTATTCAGTGAGTCAGGTATCTTGGGGCACCAACTAGCTTAGGAGTATGGAAGTTCTTGGGGTCCCTAGTCCACTGCAGTCTTCATGGCAGTACTGTCCTGGAGCTATCGACCCTGGAAGCTTTTGATCCCTGGCCCCAAAGCAGTCTGCATGGCAAGGCTGCTCCATAGCCGCCGACCCTGGAAACACAGTCTACATGGTGAGGAAGCCTGTCCCAAGGCTTCTAAGCTCCTTGCTCTGTGCCAGGGATACTGGGAACCCTCCTCAGCTCAAGATCAGGTTCTTAGGGCTTTTAGATTCCCTGCTGTGAAGTTAGGAGCTGAGCCTCAATTATAGCTGGGGCTCCCAGGAGTTTCAGGCTCCTGGCTCCACAACGGGGATCCTGAAAGCTCTGGCATGGTGGGCCTGCTGCAGACCCCGGAAGTCCCAGACCTCCAGCCCTAGAGCAGTTTGCTTGGTGGGGCTTCTGTGGAGCAAGGAACCCTTGAAGCCCAGAGTCCCAAGCAGCCCACCTGGAAACCAAGTAGGGTTCGGATGCCTGTGGTTCAATGAAAGTTTGCCATGCCCGGGATGTTTTCATGAAAAGTTTCCAGTCTGACAAATTGATATCTTCCAATTAAACTCTGCTTCATCGGACAATTCCCAACCAGCTCCAACCTGTACAGCTATTCCCAAATGGGAAGGGGAATAACTATACTCATATAAGGCACCTTTATACCAGTATATCTGTGTTCACACAGGGGCTTCTACTCGGATAACGGTATCAGTAAAAAAATAAAAATCACACCCCCAGTTGACATAGTTATACCATTATAACTTTCAATTGGAGACCAGGCCTCAGAGATTCAGTTACAAAAGAGGCTGATAGGTCTAATGTTTGGGACTTATGAAAAAAAATGAACAAGTCCAACAAGACCTGGAAACCATTCGCTCTAAGAGATGTGAGATTACACAAAGATTAATATGATAAATACAAATAAAGAGCTGGAAAGATGTACTTTTCTTTTGTGATTTAAATAAGCTGGGTGCATAATATGTTTTATTTACAGAAAAAAGTAATAAAAATATATAGGAAACTAAAAACAAAGAAAAACCAAAGCATGGTCTTTAAGGAGAAGTGTTGCTGACAATTTTCATAATAAAAGGGAAAATTCCCACTATTTTAGACAAGTCTCCATACTTTTCTGATGGATTTTCATCATCATCATCATCAAAGGGGGAGAAATCAAGCAAAAAAAGCAGTTGGTTTCTCCAGACACTGCAAGATGCAGCTGCTGCTGTTGTCCTTAATGGGTTTAAAGTGCTTGCCAATATCTCCACTCCTATTCTATGTTCCCATGTTTTTTTGTTTTGTTATTTGTATCCTGTGGGATAGAGAATAACCTTTGCTGATTGCAGCAACTGATTGACTCAGCTGGTGCTGCAGAATATAAAATAAGAATTGAAAAGAGCATGTGAAATGTGTGCAGGTTGGAGGTGAGACAATGGCTGTCTCTGTCACAGTGAATGCATGTAGAGTTGAAGCACCAGCTGGGTCCTGTCAATTGGTATTTCAGCTTAACAATAACAAAAAATACTACTTTTTCCTGCCATCTCCAGGATTTCAGAAAAGGGTCCCAGCTGCACAACACTTAAAACTGTTCTCTGGCAGCATGTGTGTCCTTCAATCAGACAAAAAGGAAGAAGGGTTATGATTGGAGTAGAGGGACAAAAACGATAGGAAAGAGGTTATGCTCTGCTTTAAGCACCAATATGAAAGATGAATCAGACTACTGGCCTTCTAGTGCAGTATCCTTTCTTCAACAGTGGCTCATACCTGATGCTTGAGGGGAGAGAGCCTGCAGTGGGCAGTTATGGGATAGCCTGCCACCCAGAGAAAGCTTCCTCCTAACCTCCAGTATTTAGAGGTTAGCTTATGCCCTGAGGCTTGAGGATTTATAGCCCTTCCAAAGGTCTTAGTTTAAATTTTTTAATATATTCTTCCATAGCTCTGGCTATTCTTGTTATCCACATGAATGTCAAATCCTATTTTGAATCCTGCTAAACTCTTGGCCTCAATGATATCTTGTGGCAATGAATTTCACAGGCAAATTGTACACTCTGTGAAAAAGCATTTCTTCATATGACCTGTTAGCATTTTCCATCTGCATTTCCTTTGCATTTGCCACCTTTCAACTTCATTGAATGTTTCCGTAACAAGAAAGAGGGTGAACAGAAATTCCCAATCTACCGTCTCTGTGCCATTCAGAATTTTATTTCCTTTGATCACATCTCCTTATTTGTTTTCGTGCTAAGATAAACAATCTCAAACTTTTAAATCTCTCTACATGAGAATTTTTCTATGCCCCAGTGATTCTTACTGCCCATTTCTGCACTCTCACCAAATATGCTATCTCCTCTTTGTGATAAGGTGATCAGATTGGAACACAGAATTTTAAGGATTGACCAGAACCAGCTAACGAATATAAAACACTTCTGTCTTTGTCTACAATAGGTGCTAACTGGTGCTAAAAAATGTGTTCATTAACATGTGTTAACTGACAAATTTGCTAGCTACACCTCATTTTCCTGGCCTCAACGACCCCTTTGGGCTTGAATAGACATAATTTTGGTACTGCTTTAAATATGTTGGTTTAGAAATTGATATAATTAAACTGGTGCAACCCCTAGTTTGGATGCACTTCTATTGGTGTAAAGGGGATTAAACTTGGTATAATTTACTATTGTATCACTATTAGCTTGTATTGATTTAACACTAAGGGTTGTATTGATTTAACTATATTACTACAAAATAACCCTCCAACTGAAATAGCCAAATTAGTATAAAAATTATGTGTGGACCAAGAGAGTTGAAGTTTTTTTCCCTTAAATTCTCCCAGTGATGCAATTTAGGGTTGCCAACTTTCTAACTGCACAAAAACGAACACCCCTGTCCTGCCCCTGCCCCAAGGCCAGACCATGCCCCACCTCTTCTCTGAGCCCCCCACCCCCCCGTTGCTCCATTTCCCCGCCGTCCGTTGCTCGCTCTCCCTCACACTCACTCACCTTCACCAGGCTGGGGCAGGGGGTTGGGAGGGAGTGAGGGCTCCGGCTTGGGGTCTGGGCTCTGGGGTGGGGTTGGGGATGAGGGGCTTGCGGTGTGGGTGCAGGCTGCAGGTGGGACTAGAAATGAGGGATTCAGGGTGCAGGAGAGGGCTCCGGGCTGGGCTGGGGGGTTGGGCTGCGGGGAGGGGGAATGAGGACTGTTGCTGAGGGTGTAGGCTCAGGGGTGGGGCTGGGTATGAGGGGTTGGGGATACAAGAGGGGGCTTTGGGCTGGGGCCATGGGGTTTGGAGTGTTGGAGGGGGTTCAGGCTCTGGCTGGGGGTGGGGCCAGAGATGAGAGGTTTGGACTACAGGACGGGGTCAGGACTGGGGCAGTGTGGTGTTATCTAATTAAAATATCACTATGGCATTATCTGATTAAAATATTATTGTTGCTACCACTGTTATATAATTTCAACGAATCTTATACAAAGTGTGACACATGGCCAGAAAGGGTTAAGCAGCTTGCAGTCTAATTAATCCAAATTCAACCCTTAAATATATTTTGGTAGATAATGTTTATGTTTTTGTATGTTTACACATATATTGTTAGAGGTTAACAATGCAATCAAACAGTCCCTGTCTATGCTGTATTTTGTTAATTCAGAGAACAGAAGGACATCTTAACATTTAAATGAACTGCATTCCTCTCTCTTTGAAATATACAGCAAATCATCTGTGAATGGTGGAAAACAAGCAATCGCCTTATGTTAATCCATGTAGCTAATTACCGGTGATGCTTAGAAAATAGGTCTACTTCAAAGTCTCCATGATTGCCTATTGTTTGCCTAAGGACTCTGACCTGTCAAGAAAAGGCCTGGAACTCTGTAAAAACTCCTTGGGTCCTGATCCTTTTTATCTCAGATCTGCTTGATGCTTCATGCTGGGAAAGCTTAAGTCAAAAGGCTGAGATCTCCAGTTCTAACTGGATCACCCTGAATATGGACATTGGACTATAACCTACAGACTAATTCTGAAAGAACTCTTTCAGGATCTCTACTATGAATTGGATCTCAGAACTGTACTTGTATCTTTATGTATACTGATCTTTTAACGATGCATCTGATGAAGTGGGTATTCACCCACGAAAGCTCATGCTCCAAAATGTCTGTTAGTCTATAAGGTGCCACAGGATTCTCTGCTGCTTTTACAGATCCAGACTAACATGGCTACCCCTCTGATACTTACTTGATCTTTTATTTACTCATTACTCCTCCTTTTTCTTTTTTAATAAATTTTAGTTTAGTTAAGAATGGTTGTAAGCAGTATGTATTTGGGTTAAGAATCTGGAGATATTCATTAACCTGGGAGGTGTGTTGATGCTTTGGGAT
>NC_133770.1:210418582-210452444 GCF_003597395.2 Chelonoidis abingdonii
GGGGCTTCCAGGAAGCAGCCATATGGTGGCCAAGGAGGCTCCACGCACTGCCCTTGTGCTGCCCCCACCAATGGGAGCTGAAGATCTAGCACTAGGGATGGGGGCAGAGTGCGGAGCCTACATGGCTGCCCATGAACCTAGAGGCCACAAGGACCTGGTGGCTATTTCCAGGAGCCTCATGGAGCTATGGTAGGCAGGGAGCCTGCCTTAGCCCTGTGCCCCAAACCGGACTTTTAACCAGAGACGTCAGAGTCCTTTTTCGACTGGGCGTTCTAATTGAAAAATCAGATGCCTGGCAACTCTAATGCAATTCCATTAGGATTAGCCATAGAGGGAAGCTTGAAAAGGGTCCCATTCACAAGTCGTGGCATTTTAAAGGAACCTCTGCCATTCAGACAATGGGAGCTGAGAAATGCCCTTATTTGAGTATAATATGGTACTTATTTTCTAAGGTTTTGTTTACACACAAAGCTGCACTTTATGTTAAAGTTCTTTTAAAATCAATGTAGTTAAACCAGTCTAAACTCCTGTGTGGATGTTCTGAAATTGATTTAAACCTGGTTTATGTCAATTTAGCTTAATTTGGTAAGGAGTCAACTTATATTGAGAAGATATAAGCCAAGTTTAAATTGATATAAGAGCATCCACAAAAGAGGTTTAAAACAATTTTGGTTAAAATTCTACCAAACTTTGTGTTTAGAGTAGTCTTAAGTTCCTAGCAATACTAGTAGGCTGTGCTGGGCTCCTGTAATGGATACAAGTTTACTTTCTCAGGAGGGAGTGAGCAGATCCATACAATAGTTTGCAGTGGCGCTGTGAGGCTTAATGTGTTAAAGCACTTTGACAGTCTCAGATGAAAAGCACCATGCAAGTGTAAAGTATTATTGAACTATGAAGTCAAAGTAGAAGAGGAGGACAAAGGCACAGTGAATAAAATACAGAGATAATTTTCACTCTTCTTATCTTCTGTTATTGTAATGTAGAGAGGAGATAATTAGTGAAAATGATGACCGAGTGAATACTGGGATAGGAAACAGAGATTTTTCAAGGGTAAATAATATCCTTCTTACTCTAGAACTGGTGAACTCTAATAGAGCTGTTCTGGAGTAGGTTGGGTATAGGAAACCATACCACTGTCTGACACTGCCACACCAAACCAAAAAGGACAGTTACCTGTTCCGTAACTACCGTTCTTCGAGATGTGTTGCCCATGTCTATTCCACAGTAGGTGTGCATGCTCGCCATGTGCACCAGTGCCGGAAGCTTTTCCCTTAGCAGTACCCACAGGGGGAGCTGCTGCTGCAGTCCCTGGAGTGGCACCTCTGTAGCGTTTTATAAGGGGATCCGTGTGCTCCCCCCATCCTCAGTTCCTTCTTGCCGGACCACCTCTGACAGAGGGGAAGGAGGGCGGGATGTGGAATAGACATGTGCAACACATCTCGAAGAATGCCAGTTATGGAACGGGTAACTGTCCTTTCTTCTTCGAGTGCTTGCTCATGTGTATTCCACAGTAGGTGATTGCAAGCTATGTCTGATGGAGGTGGGTAGGAGTTCACAGATTCCCTAGCTGAAGCACAGCCCTACCGAAACCAGCATCATCCCTGGCGTGGGAGACAATCTCATAGTGCAATGTGAACATGTGTACTGAGGACCAAGTAGCAGCTCTACAGATGACCTGGATATAGACATTGGCCACAAAGGCAGCCGATGAGGCCTGAGCCCTTGTCGAGTGCGTCCTCACGATAGGTGGTGCGGGAACCCCTGCTAGGTCGTAGCATGTCCGGATGCATGACATGATAGCCACGAGGAAGGCCACCTTCCATGAAAGGTGAGACCATGAGCATGTGGCCAAGGGTTCGAATGGGGGCCCTGTGAGACGGGATAACACCAAGTTTAGATCCCCCTGAGGAACCAGGGTTCTAGCATAAGGAAAGGACCGGTCTAGTCCTTTGAGGAAATGTCCGGTCATGGCGTGGGAGAAAACCGAGTAGCCCTGGACCGGCGGATGGAACACTGAGTTATAAGGTGAAGGAGGTACTCAAGGATAAGTGGGAGTGGGGCAGCCATTGGGGAAGTACCCCGCTCACCTGCCCACCTGGAGAACCGGGACCACTTCGCATGGATGGTTTTCTACTTTCTAGGAGGACACGCCTGACCCCTTCAGAACACCTTGCCTCCTCTGAATCTAGCCATTGCGCAGCCACACTCTCAAATGGAGGGCGGCCAGGCTGGGGTGGAGGCAGCGGCCCTGGTCCTGGTCGAGTAGGTCTAGGTGGAGGGGCCATCAGCAAGCCCAGGAGGGTCCCGTACCAATGTTGCCAGGACCAGGCGGGGGCGATCAGGAGGATGCGTGCCTTGTCCGTTTTTACTTTCTCCAGAACCTTGATGATGAGAGGAAACGGTGGAAAGGTGCAAAGGATTTGACCTGACCATGATAGGAGGAAGGCATCTGAGATCGCGTTCTTCACCACTCCCTGCTCAAGCGATTGGCCTTTGTGCTGTTGATGCCTGGCAGGTGGAAAGCCTTCAGGGAGATGTCGTGGACTATGCAGAATTCCCAGATGTTGAGGGCTTCCCGGCAGAGGGCTGAGGACCTCGTCCCACCTTGCCTGTTGATGTAAAACATCGTGGCGGTGTTGTCCGTGAGAACTCTGACCACCTTGCCACGTAGCTCTGTCCCTCCTGCAACAAGTCAAAAACGCCTCTTGCCCTGCTGCTTGCCCTTGAAGGGCCCAGATTGCAGGGCAGAGTGAGACTGCCTCTGAGGTCGCCTCTTTTGGGTTTTGGACCTCTTGTAGGCAGGTTCGTATCTTGGCTGGGGCGCTGGGATGGAGGTTTGTGGCACAGGCTTTTCCTTGGGTGGAACGTAGAGCCCAAGGGTTTGTAGGACAGACACAGCCGAGGCCATGGACCAAGCAGCCGTGTCAGCTGCATCCGATGCCGCCTGCAGAGCAGCCTTTGTGGCAGTGGTGGCCTCCTCCACTAGTGCCTTAAAATCCTTCCTTTCATGCTCCGGAAGGAAGGGCTCAAATTTTGGCAGCGACCCCCACAAGTTAAACTCAGAGTGACTGAGGAGGGTCTGGTGGTTGGCCACCTGGGAGCTGGAAGCTGGCTGATGAATAAAGCTTCCTGCCAAATAAGTCCTGTCTTTTAGAGTCTTTATTTTTGGGTGTGGGTCCTGGTTGACCCTGTCTTTCTCTGTGATTTACGGACTCCACCACTAGGGAGTTGGAGGCCAGGTGAGTATAGAGATATTTGTGCCCTTTCATGGGCACGGAATATTTGCGCTCTGCCTTTTTTGATATTGGCACAAGGGAGGCTAGCGTTCGCCAGAGGGGATGTTAGCCACCCCTTCATGCAGCGGGAGGGCCACTCTTCCTGGTACCAAGGACGAGAGCACGTTGAACAGTGAGTCCAAGGGTCCCTCTATCTCCTCAGTTTGGAGTTTGAGACTGGACGCTACTCATTTCAGTAGCTCTTGATGAGCCCTGAAGTCCTCTTGTGGTGTGGAGGGGGGTGGGGGCTGCAATCTTATCATCTGGTGTGGGGGAGGGGGCTGGTATGGGGCTGCATGTTGACGGGTGCCACGGGATCCACCCCTTGGTCAGACTCCTCATGCAGTGCCGAGGAGCCGTGACTCACCAATCTATCCCTCGATGGTCTGGATAGCGCAGCTGAGGGAGCCTCCAATGCCTCTGCTATTGACCGAAGGCCTGGCTGGGCGTGCATGGGAGGCCAGGGGGTCCACTGGCACCACTGGCCTTGCCATAGAGGTCCTTCCCATTGACTCTGCTGTGGCACCAGCTGGTTGGGTTGGCCTGGCTGGATCGTAGGGGGCCACGTGTGGGTCGAGGTCAGGGTTACCAACCTATCAATACCGTGGGAGCAGTACGAGTGATGGTACCAAGAATGACATCTGCCACGGGACCAGGACTCCGATGTTGAGGAACGGTGCCACCTCGAGCTGCTGCTCCTTGAGACGCTGTGATGCCTGGATCCGCGGCAACACGGAGCTGGTGATCCCCACCAGGAGTCATGGGCACGGTGCCTCGGGGCGAGAGAGCTGGAGTGTGACTGGCGACGGCCCCCGTGTCAGGAGCGGCTTCGGTAGCTCTGCCGAGAATGGGAGCATCTACAGCATCTGTGCCTGTCCCGCTGATACTCTCTACTTGGTGTGGAGCGGTGCCTGAAGCTCCACTCCGATGGCACCTGACTAGACAACCTGGTGGGTGATGAAAGTGGAGGCCGGAAACTGTGTCCTGACAGGACACTGAGTGGCAAGTGGGCCTGAGAGCGGTCCCCTGACCGGGATCTGTGTTGGGTTGACATCGACTGTCGAGAGCCCAGTGGCAGCTTGCCTCAAGAGCGGGGTCTGGGAGTCGGCAGTGCCCCAGGCACCTGCTGAGTCATAATGTCCTTGGCTGCCTGCAGGGCATCTGGTGTTGAAGGCATCCAGACATCCGGAGAGTCTGGAGTCGATGCAATCGGGCTGCTCTGCTCGACTTCAGTTGGAGCTCTAGCCCTGGGGTAAAACTGAAACTGGGTCTAGCCTCACCCCGTTTTCTCTCGACGCTTCTGAGAAGATGGAGCCTTTCTCTGCTTCTTCGATGGGGAGTGGTGCCGGCCACCGGAAGCGCCTGGTGCTGATTCCGCTCTGTGTACCAGGGTTGGAGCCAGTGCTGACTCCATGAGAAGGGCCCATAATCTAACGTCTCTCTCTTTTTTTGTCCTGGGTTTAAATGACCTGCAGATCTTACAGTGGTCGCTGATGTGAGATTCGCCAAGGCAGCGGAGACAGTTGGCATACGGGTCGCCTCTGGGCATCGAACGCCTGCAAGGCTCGAATGATTTAAACCACGGGTCCCCAACGCAGTGCCTGTGAGTGCTGTGGCGCCCACCAGGGCATCTAAGTGCACCCACGTACTGGCCGGCACACGAGCATCCATCAAAATGCCACCGAAATTCGACGGCATTTTGACAGTGACACCTCTGGATGACGCCGCTTGTCGGTGGCATTTCAGCAGATGCTTGTCTGCTGCTACGGTCCTCCGTGGCTTGTCATCTGGTGCCCACCAGACGAAAAAGGTTAGAGACCACTGATTTAAACCCTGGGCCCGAGGCATGCCCCAGCCCGAACACTAACTAACTAACTAAACTAGAACTTTTATTAAGCTAACTAAGAGAGGTACTACTAATGATGAAACGAGTTCTGGGATGAGCTGCAACAAAGCTGGAGCAGGTAGCTCCAATGCACCATTACTGGCAGCAAGAAGCAATTGAAAGTGGGGGGAGTGCACGGCTCTCCTTATAGGGTGCTATAGAGGCGCCACGCCAGGGGTCACAGCAGTGCTCCCCCTATGGGTATGGCTAAGGGAAAAACTTCTGGCACCGGTGCACGTGGTGAGCACACACACCTGCTGTGGAATACACATGAACAAGCACTCAAAGAAGAATCTCAACTTCCTGTTTTTTAAAGTCCGGCAGAGAGACTGAAAGGATTTTAAAGATCTACTGTGTACTAAGCTGTTTGGAAATATGTATCAATTGCTTCTTAGTTTAAAGATTTCTGTGGAATCCTTTACAATCATCTACACTTCATTAAATGATAAATATAGATGTGAAACTTGAGAAACACATGGCAAGTTGGACAGTGAAGTTGTTATAGACTTACTGTTAAAGACATGTCTGTATTGGCTCTCACCCTTACATAGTCATAATGAATCACTAGGGGATTCAGGGCCAGATCCTGCACCAGTCAAGTCAATGGCAGTTTTGCCACTGGCTGGAGCAGAAGCAGGATTGGATCCTCACAGCATACGTCTGTTCATTAATAATCATGAAAGGCCCATTCCTGCAAGCTGCTGAAAGCCCACAGTAAATGGGAGTTGAGGAGTCTGAGCACCTCACAGGACTGGAGAAAAAGGGTTCTCGATACCCTCAAACACACAATGAGTTTTTTGGGATTTGAGGATGCTCAGGAACTCACACGATCGCTCAGCATCTTGCAAGATCATGCCCAAAATGCGGTTGATTAACATATAAATATATATAACAGCATGCATTAAGCACCGACAATATTAAGCATGAATATTGTACAGTTATATAGCCTAAACTGGCCTATACCATAATCCTGCTCATTTATGCTAAATATCTCATAACACCTTGCATTAGCTGAAGTAAGCTTTGGCTTAAGCAGGTAGGAAAACTTTCCGTGTCAGGACATATAATTGTTTCCTCATAGCAACAGAAAGGGAGTTACCCTCACGAACCAAGGGGAGTATCTTCATGCCCCTTAGGGTACGTCTACACTACAGGATTATTCCGATTTTACATAAACCGGTTTTGTAAAACAGATTGTATAAAGTCGAGTGCACGTGGCCACACAAAGCACAATAATTCGGCGGTGTGTGTCCATGTACCGAGGCTAGCGTCAATTTCTGGAGTGTTGCACTGTGGGTAGCTATCCCGCAGCTATCCCATAGTTCCCTCAGTCTCCCCCACCCACTGGAATTCTGGGTTGAGATTCCAATGCATGACGGTGCAAAAACAGTGTTGCAGGTGATTCGGCTGGTAAAGTCATCACTCATTCCTCTCCGGGAAGCAATGGCAGACAATCATTTTCGCGCCCTTTTTCCCTGGGGATTTGCCCTGGTAGACGCCACAGCATTTTGGCAACCATGGAGCCCGTTTTGCCTTTGTCACTGTCCCGTATTGTACGGATGCCACTGCTAGGGCGGTTACTGCAGCGCTACACAGCAGCATTCATTGCCTTTGCAAGGATACAGAGAGGTTACACGGTCATTCTGGTTTACCTCTGCGTGTGCCATTATAAATTTGGCATGAGATGACGTCATCAGTCATTCTGTACCATCTGCTGCATTGTCATGGGTGCTCCTGGTGACCTCACTTGCGGCGGCTGGAGGGCGCAAAGACAAATGGAATGATCCCTGATGTCATCCCTCCTTTATGTTTTATTCTAAAAATAGAGTCGTCCTGCTTTAGAATATTGGGGCAGTGTACTAAGAACAGTTGTATCAGAGAACCACGAGAGCACAAGCCGCTCCGTTCAAGATGCCACAAAAATGGAGCTCGACATGCCATTCTATCGTGTCGCCTGATATACACATTCCACCTTTTGCTATATCTCACTCTCTCCACCAACTCTCCTGGGCTACCATGAAAGGTGTCCCCCCATTTTGTGCTGACTGAAGTAATAAAGAATGACAGCGAATAAAGAAACTACCCTACTTTTTACGTGAGATAAAATATGTACGAGGAGACAGCCTGCAGCTTTTGCCTATGATAGTCCAGGCAGTACAGAATCTTTTTCTTTGTACTCTGGAAAAGGTGAGGAGCTGATGGATTACAGCCCTAGTTGTCTATGGAGTTTGAGGATCAGTCTACCGCCGTTCTGTATACCACAGGCCGTGGAAAACTGGGTTCACATTTATTCCAAGGATGCCCCGACACTTCACCCGTGATGGCCAGCCCGGGCACTCAGGGGATTGATATTACTGACGTGCTACTGCGTACCAGTCCCCTAACTGCATCTGTACCGATCTGCCACCGGACACCAGCGAAGAGGAGAGATTAACTCAGTCATGTGCCCCAGCATCCTTAGACTTCTAACCTCATTTGCAGCAACATAAACCAGGACATTGGAAAAAAGTCAGAAACATTTTTTTCCCTTTCTTTCCGGGGGAGAGGGGAGTTAAATTTGAGAAGATTATACCCTGAAAACCACCCCGGAATGTGTTGACCCTCAGTCATTGGGAGCTCAGCAAGATGCCAAATGCTTTTCGGAGGCTGTGGGGACATGTGGGATGCTGGAGATCCTCAGTCCCCCGTCCCCTTTCCTCCATGACGCGTCCATTTGCTTCTTTTGCTTTCTGTTACGCTTGTCACACAGCCTTCTGTAGACTCCAGTATAATAGCCTGAGATTTTTTTCAATCTCTGGCATTTTGTCTTCTGTAACGAGACTCGTGGAGAGAGATAAGGATTTGCTACTCTCTTTCAGCATAAGCCAATTGATCCATATCTCCCATTATGGTGCCATTGCTGGAGCTCTTTTTGGATTTGGGACTTGCATCCCCGTGCTGATCAGAGATCCACGTCTGGGCCACAGGAAATGCAATTAACAAAAGTCGCGGGATGCTTTGCTGTCTAACGGCCAGTGCATCTGTTTCAAGTTGCTTTCCAGAGCGGACACAGGCACTGTGGTACCGCCCAGAGCCAATACCGGTCTGATTTGCGGCAACACTAACCCTAATCCACATGGCAATACGATTTTCAGCGCTACTCCTCTCGTCGGAGGAGTACAAAAACCGGTTAAAGAGCCCTTTATATCGATATAAAGGGCCTCGTTGTGTGGACGGGTGCAGCGTTAAATCGGTTTAACGCTGCTAAAATCGGTATAAACGCGTGGTGTAGACCAGGCCTTAGTATGTGGAATGCATGTGTTGAGAAGAAAGATAAGGGTGCATTGTGGCCTGGAATGCATGTGTTGAGACCCAAAGATGAAGGGGTACACCACTGTACCAGAAATAAACAAGGTAAAAAGCTGAAAACTGAATCCAGTTTCAGGTGACATATATAGTACCATTTACTGGTAAACAAGTAGGGTACAAAAAGATGATTTTAGTAATGTAAGGGAGCACACCTTCTGCATAAGGTGCATGTAACACTGCTGCACTAGACTGCTCTTGGGAGACTGGTATCATTCAGAATCTTTTTCCTGTACCATATTAATAAACCTGACTGGCATTGGTAATTTGGTCTCTTGAGTATATTTCATAACGAAATAATGAACCAAAGTGTGGTCAAGCAATCGACTGATTTATCAACAATGCACAGGCACTGCTTGCACCAGGCTGTTCTTGGTTAGAGATGACCTATCAACTCTTTCCCTTACATCAATTATGTCACTCCAAAAACTTCTGGATGAAATTGATATGACTTAAAATTACACATGTGCTTAAGCATATTGCTGAATCATGGCCTTAATTGTTAAATTTTATTTTAAAGCACTTATAACTAAGCATATTAGTTAATACTTTGGTCCCTTTTATTACCTTAAAACAGCTACTAGCTGTTAATGTGCTACATTACTTTCTGCTCAGTTCAATGTATTTATTTTCATTGTGAATCCTGACTGAATGTCTTTGGAATCAAGTTGTTTCCCTGGTGAGAGAATGTAATCCTGCTATCTTGTTAGACGGAAAATCATCTACGAAAGTCCATTCAAAACAAATCCCCTGCCAAAATATTTCTCTCTTTTCATTTGGACAGTTTTCTTTCTGATAATTTAATGATAATAAATCCCTCCATATGCTTGTACCAGCTTTGGCAAAGAGAAGAGGTCTCAGCCTGAAAATCAGATTAAACAGGGAGCTCCTCAGTCTCTGCAGGACTGGAAGTTCTGGATAGTGTTTTATTGCACATAGAAGATAGATTCCAGAAAGTCAATTCTATTGCTTAGGTTGTGGCAAGAACTATGTGCACAGTGTGCATTTATCTCTGTAGATAATTTCGAGACAAAGGTAAATATTTTAATAGGCTTGACAGCTTAAGACTTCAATTATGCGTCAATGATCCTAAGAAATTCAATAACAGAAGGACTGATCCATGGCTTCTTATGGTCTATTTTGATCATAAACAATTTCCACATGGAAACAGAAATGTTGCAACTAGTGCTGCAAATATTTCAAGTCCCACTCTTCCACCATCTCCAGTACACTACACTGATGTATTTTATCTACAGACATTAGTCATGACTACACCTCCTGTCACCCATCAGGTTGGAAAGTTTAAAATTAAGTGATTTTCCTGGAAGCCATTTTTCAGCTGCATCATTTGATTCATTGAAGTTAAAGCTATGTCAGTGGTTCCATTATAGATTCCATTTCACAGTACTTTTTATAAATTAGTTGTAGGTTTCCTCTGCACTTAAAATTGGTATACAAGGTCTAGGCTGCGGAACAAAGTTTTTTCCGAAGACAAAGATTTTCAATTGTCATTTTTAAACAGCAGTTATCAGAGATGTATTTTATCTAAACAACTGTCATAACGTACATTTTGCATGGCAGGGCACAACAAACTTGAAAAACATGACCATTGCTCATTTGTAAAAAGCGTACTCTACATCAGTAGATGGGTCTTTACTCAAAGGGTCTGTAATAATCTATTAGGTAAAGACATTAACTTATAGTTTCAAAGTGCCTAAATATGGTACATCGTGTACTATATTCACACAGGGCTAGAATGAGCCTGTAAGGGCTATGCATAGCTGTGTACACCTCAAGAAGAGAAGATGTGTGTGCATGGTGGGGAAAAGTAATTTACTGACGATCTTTATGAATTGCAGCTCCCTTCCTTCAAAACACCTTATCTCTGCTGGCTAGGGCGCTGAGAAGCGAAAGCCGCACTTATATCATTCTGCTCCTTTCTGCCAACTTGTAGGGGTGAGCAGAAGGGTATTGGGCATGCAGCCTCTGTTCTCCTTCTTTCTGCTGAGCCATGATGTGGGGAGGAATACAGGAGCGCTTGGTGGGGTCTTACTCTCTTGTACGGCCATTATGGGCCATATTAGGCTGGGTCACAGGATAGGCCATCGTTTGTGTATTTAGAAGTTCAGAGAGTATTTTGAAATAGACCATAACAGCTTCAAAACTCACTTGCCTACCAGTATCTACATCTGTCCAAGTTTGCATTTTGTGCCCATCACCATACAACCTAAGCACTCAATGCAAATTATGGCATGAATTCTCATACACTTCACTGACAGATTCATTTTGTATTCTAGCTATTCTTCCAGAACTTTATTGATACGAATTTATTGTCCAACCTTTATGTAATTGTTCCCCTGAATTAATGTTTTTAATTCTGCTAGCTCTTAGGCCTCAATCCCATAAATTCTTAAACATGAATAATTCTAGTTTTCTTAGTTATCCCATCCACTATAAGTAAAAACTACTCAAACAAATAAACTTAAAACTCTGTCCTAAAAAGGCAGAAGGAAATGTGTAAAGGAAATTCATTTCTGTGACCTAGACACTAAATTATGGAACAAAGTAGAATATAAAGGAACCCAATGAGGTTTGCATTTAATAGGAGACTCTGGACTGAGAGATCTTTGACCATTCAATTCCACATGACTTGGAACGTGAGAATACCATTCCTGTGATTTTAGAGCATAGCTAAGCTTAAAGCAGTCATTTCTAATGCTTTGTTTTAGATAGGAAGAATTTTTTTTTTTGCCTTTTCCATTGATCTCATAGAACATAGAGCTGGCATTGCAGGCACTCCCATAGCCTTGATGATGTGCTATATTCCTAGAGTCTTTGCTGGCATGCACTAGCCACGATCACCCATGGAACTTGTATTTCAAAGCACAGTGTCACATTGCAGGACAACTCTGATTGGCCAGTGCTATGATGTCACACTTTGAAATGCTACTTTTATTCAGGAGAAAATAAAAACTCATAACAGAGGGCTCTTTGATCACACAGTGGCCTGGGCTTTTCAAAATATACTCATGGATATCTGGAATTAGATACAGAATGTAAAGCTGTATTTTTACATCTCACTGTTTATTCTGACTTGTTACATATAAAATACTGTTAGTGCCTTTTTAGCACAGTAGAGAAGGTCCCTTTCTCTAAACATCCTTTGTCCACACTACTGGGGGCCTTCTGTGTGAGGTGGTTATTTTTCCTGTTCTGTAGTGCACACTGCAGTAAGTTGAGATCCGGCACCACAGAAGGCACAACAATCAGGCCAATAGATCTGGCACTTACCTCATATTCCTCTTTGAATCCATAGCCCTCTGCGCATTTCATCTGCGTGATATGCTGCAGCAAGTCAGCCACACGGATGGCTGGATGAAGCTGTCCGGTCTGGTACGGCACATCTATGGGGTCTCGCTTCTTGTAGGTGTGTGACTGGACCAAGCTGCTTGTGTCACTGGCCATTGTGTGGGTTTCATCTATGAAAAGAAAACTGAACAATATACCAGGTTGTTTCCACTTATTAAAAGTATAAAATACATTGATTTCTTCAAAGATGATTTTGATATCACCAACTTTAATATAACCACTATTTATGAGGGCTGTGCCAGAAAAAAGATAAATCCATTTAGTAAATTATCCAGGGAGATTTCAAGACTGATTGGAATGAGGCAATGTCCATGTTTCTACAATGTAAGCATTGCAGAACAGTCCAAACTATATATTGTTTTAAATATATATATAAATAAATATTGTTTTAAACACTAACTGATTATAAACAATATTTAAATTCTTTAGGCATTCAGTTATAAGCTGTAGAGAAGTTTCATCTTGAAACTTCATCAAGTCCCACTGGAATAAAATAGGACTTGTATTCTTCTTAGATTAGTGAACTATTAGATTTTACACTGTGACCTCAGAACAAATGTTTGGTGTGAGCAAAATAAAAAAATGCACAAAATGGATTATGGTTCATTAAGCTAGGACTGCAATGAAAACGTAGATCTGAAACAACAACAAGAGGACAAATGCAAGAGATCATTTGCTTAGGGTAAATGTTTTGATTGGCTGTTTAGCATGCTGCAGAACCAACAACTTCACAATATATCATGGGCCATCACATTAGGCATAAAATGTTATATGTCAACTGACATGCAAGCCAACACGCAACAGAACCCACTGGGTTGCTCAAAATTTGTATGAAACACACACTCTCCCACCCCTCCACCCCTCTTTGATGGGGCAAATGGGCAACTTACCATTTATTGGCACTTTTAAGAAGAACCATATCAGGAGAAAAAAGAGGAGGAGAAAAAGGAAACAGGGCATAAGCAACAGTACTACATTAATAATTACAGGTAATTTTATGTTTGTAATTTAACTTTTACAGCTTGGTATCCTAGCTGAGTCACTGATTATGTGAAAGAGGGCACGATTCAAGAAGCAATATCACTTTCCTCTTGTTTTCATGGAGTTTTTAAATTTGTTTAATATTTGACAAGAAAAAAAACCCAAAAGTTTGAGGAGTATTATCATAAATATTTTCTTTGCCGAAAAAAAATGAAGACCAAAATTTTGTATTTCTCTAAGAGTATTTTATGTTAGTTAACTGAAATAACAAAAATAGTTTTTTAATTTGGTCAAAATACTCTGCAATGCCCGCACACTAACTATGGGAAATGGTTAATGAAATTAATATATTGTAAAAATGACTTCTGTGTAAAATGTGTTATATAAAAGGGGACTGCGAAAATAATGATTTCCATATTCTTAGTTAAATATATTACAGTATAGAGCCCCCAATATTTTCTTTAAGAAAAGGCCCCAAGATCTCACACAAACACCCAAATGCTACATCTGCTCATCAAGGGCCAGTTTTTGATCTCTGTGTAAATTAAAAGTTACTCCACTAGAGTCAAGGGAGTTACTCATTGAGGTCAATGGAATTACAGTCAGTTTACACTGATGAAACTGAGATTAAATCTGGTCCTCAGTGAATAGTTTAAAATGTGAACTATGCATCTAAACTTAAAATAATATGTAGCAATATGGATATGAATATGGATATTTCACTATGTCTCCTGCCACTTTACTAACCTCATCCAATATAGCAGAAAATTATTTTACATTTTTAATAATTAAATTTGGCTACTTTTGCCTAACATGCAGTAAAACTGTATTGCAAAGCACCTTGGGATGCATGGCATGAAAGGCGATATACATGTGTAGTTACAGCATGTTGTTGTTGAAATGGCACCTGAATACTACAAGGCGGCTAAGACACAAAAGACAAAAAAAAGTGTAGAAGTTGATTGTATGATTTTTTTAAATTTATGTAGAGTTAGATTATAGGTTTTATTTTTGTTCAAACTAAGGTATCACCATAACTCTGAAACTCGTATTAAATATTCAGATGGAAAATCTTATCAAATGTCAGGGTTTCTGGGCTGTGAAAGTGAGACAGTTCAGCCCATAAGCTTCTCACTCCAGGAGACTTCTCTGTGTTGTGGACTAAATGGAACATTCATTCCTCCCTCCCTCCCACTGCCTCTCTGCCTCATTTAGCTCCTACCCTTTCAAGACTAAAACTATTATGCTATGTTTGGGACTGATCTTTTAAAGTTACTTTAAATGAAAAGGTTATGCTCCCTGGCTTGGATGGTACAATATAAATTCACCAGAAATACAATATTTGCTGTCTTCTTGCTTTGCCTTTGAAAGTGATAGCAAGACAGAGAATCTCTGATGTAAGAGTCAATTGCTTTTGCCAGCTGACATGGTGGTCACACCACAGCATATAGCTTATTTAGTTTAGCTGGTGAATATAGTTATTGATCCCAATATATTTGTCCACTACTGTCTGAGAACAATTAAAATGCATATTTAGCCAGCATTCATCAGAACCATGGGTGCTGCAGACATCTGCAAGAACAATGGAGCATATGAGTTGAGTTCCTTTTCTTTTCTTCTGTTACTTCACTCTTTTTTTTTTTTTTTTTTTTGAGTTTTGATCAGAATATAGGAGGACAGGCAAGCATTATCTACCTTGCCTTTTCCAGACCAGTTGCCTCTCTCTGAATATTAATTTAGGCATACACAACCCAGGAATATTAAGGGATTGTTTGTAAAGATTTCACTTAAGTGGTTAGGCTAAACATGAAGCTTCTCTCAGTTGTCTGGAAATTAGTGATTACTGAAATACTGAATAGTTGAGAAGTGGTCAGATTGTTGCCATTTGCTTCATTTAAAAAGCTTCCTATTAATTCAGTCAATTGTTTCAATAGGTTAATTTGCATGTTGAGTCTAAGGCCTTGTCTACACTAATGCTGTAAGTTGATGTAAGTTATGCTAGTTATGTTACACAAATGGACTTAAAGTGGTGTCTGCACCATGCTGTGTTGACGGGAAACACTCTCCTGTCAACACAGATTCTGCCTCTCATTGAGATGGAGTATTGAAGTCAATGAGAGAACGCTCTCCCATCAAGTTAGCGTGTCTTCACCGGACCTGCTAAATCGATGCTGCTGCATTGATGGCAGAGCCACCGATCTAGTGCACTAGTGAAGACAAGCCCAAAGTTTCCTCTCATAACATTTTGGAAAATGTGAATGTTTGTGATCCCTTTAGTAACAAAACTAAACAATAATCACAGTCATACTACTTCACAGTAGGTCATGTAGGCCAGCTCAATTGGTTGCAACTAGAAGTTTGACCCTGCAGTCCCTTATGTCCTGAAAACTCCCACTGGATAAGGAAGGACTGCAGGATTGGGCATTACATGCAGTAAGAACCCAGCCATTCATGTATTAAAATACATGGACTTGAAAATTAATTGTTGTTTTAAAATGTCACAGGCTAGATCCGCATCTGTGTTGCTTCACTGACTGAAGTAGAGCTGCTCTGATTTAGACCAGCTAAAGCTCTAGCCCAATACACATATGTATGCAGCTTTCTGGCGATTACTTCTGTTTGAATGGAACACCAACCATAAAGGGATACTTAACCTTTAACATGTAAGGGAACAAAAATATTTATTTTCTACAACAAAATAATGGGAGGACTTCTTAGGAGAGTAAATACAGATTGTATATATTAGCTAGCTAACTCAAGAACTTCTCTCTTACAGCTTCAGAGAAGGAGATTTTGTCCCCTCAAATGCATCTTTTTTTATATCGGAAATGTTTGTTTAAATATTATTTCTCCTTAGAGAAACCTACCAAAGATTTCTCATTGTCACTGAAAAAGTTTCTGAGAATCCATTTGCAAAGATTATCATAATCCTGATAGAAATATCTAAATTTTTCTCCTGGCAACAATGCTTTTCTTCCTGACCACCCACAAGATCAGAACACCTACTGGATGAGTTGCTGAACGAATAGAAAGCACAAAGGAATCTAAAATCTCAGGCAGTTAAAATGCTCTGCAAATTTCATTTGCATGCAGATTATTATATTGTTACAGTGACTACCGTTACATTCTCCCTGATGTACACAAAGTATAAAAATGCACACTTTTTTTTCTTTGGATGTCATATTTAAATGAGCTTTCCTAATTATCCCTCCAGCACAATAACTTTGCTACATTTGTTTTTCAGAAGTCACATTCCTACACTGCAGCTCCCTGTAACTGTCACTTAACTATACTTAATTTCTTTTACCTCAGTGCAACTGCTTAAAGCCAGAAAATGACATGTAAGTATTATACTTCGTATACAAATTCCTAGTGATTTGGAGAAAAGGAAAGAGGAAGAAAAATATGTATTGTAAAGACAGCACTAAAGAAGCAGCTTAACACTTGGGTTGGAATTCTTGCTACGGTGCATTGTTATACCTTTATTTAATTTTTTAAAATCTCTGTTTAGGTGAAGGTTAGTACCGTGGAAGTAACAAAGGACAAGCCATAACACAGGTTTGTTACATATTCATTGCGAATGCAATAGCGTCTCATGCTACTTTTATTATAACAGCTTCAAAATGCCATTTTCCTTCATTCTTTTTATATTGCACAAATAAGAGGGTTGTTTTTTCCCCTAAATTCCTAGCAGAAATGTTTCGTACTTCAAATGCATTTAGTCCTATAGTGCTACTGTTTTATTCATTTTTGTGACACCTGACACATAATAAACAGTATTTTTATAAAGTGCCATATTGTCATTTTGCTGTTCAAAACACCATCTTCGCTGAAACTTCACTGTGACAGGCATGTCGGAAAACGTGTGGTATGGTAAGAAGAAATGATAGCTGGTAAATGGCCAGACCTTTATTTTGACTGATTTTCTAGATCATTCTTAATTAGGAAAACATTATTTTTACAAAAGTGATATCTTCAGTTCACAGATAAAACTGAAAACAATGAGAAGCTATTTTAATTGCCATGATAATCAAATTCTTGTGTGTCATTCCAAATACATGCATAAACATTTCTTCAGAAAACCACATGTGAAAGCAATTTTTCTCCTTTTCCTCCCCAACTTTGCACCATGATGGTAGGAATCCAGTCCAATAACTGTCCTGAGCATTCTCATTGCAGAAAAGCTTGCTCCCCCTCCCAAAAACCTAATGCTCTAGTCTCTTAGAAACTATGTTCTGTAACCCAGAGCTGCACCTTTCTAAATTATTTCTGCAATAAACTTTGATAAAGGGAAATGTTCTCACCTAAAATTGCAGTTGGCACAAATGGATCTGTCATACATCATAAGCAGGTCAATGCAGAAAGGTAAAAAGAGAGAGAACAGTAAATGATTGATAAATGATCCCCCATTTTCCTGCAGAAAGCCGCAGTAAGCAACTAGTTATAATATGTTACAATGTATAACGCTCTTATGGCAATACGTAATAAAATAACAACAATATACATTTTGATTTTTCAGGAGGGAAACTGGTGCACTGCATTATGAAGGGATGAAACAGAGACAAAAAAATGGTTACCTGGGTAATAAGAATTAGGAACTGTTGTGCTCAATGTGTTAGTTTTCACTGTAAATGAAGAGGGGGATGATACAGCTGTAAAGAGAAGAAAATCCAGTCAGTGGCAGCAAAGAGAAATTTGGCTGTTTCAGATTGGAAATATAAGCATATGCAATTGATTTAATTTAGGGCCTGATCCTGCTCGCTTTGAAGGCAATGGCAAAACTCCCAATGATTTCAATGAGAGCAGAAAGTATGCTGGGTAATTACTAGAATGGTTTAGCTAATATGGACCAATTTTCTGAAAATAATTTTGATCAGATAAAGCAATTTGATCATTGTGAAGTTTTCCATTGATGGCTAGCATATTTTTATGTTTCAAAGGTAAGACTGTATGCAGATCTTCAAATAAGCAAGTAACAATGACAGCATTTGCTTCTTACAGTAGCTCTGAGAATTAAAAGGGTTACCTAACAATACCACAAATAGGATAGCCAAATATTCTTCCAGAATTCATTTTTTTTCTCTGCTGTACCACTAATAGTTCAGATGAGTAGGTAACGTATATGAATACAGTATTGTTTCCTGAATGTTATTTCTTTTCTCTGACAGTGTTTTTCAACCAGTGATTCACATTTCAGTATTGGTATTAGTATTTAAAGATGTAAACACCGGTAATCTTATAAAGGTGTTAAACGAAACAATCTAAGCAGAATTAATTCCATAGTATGACATACAACTCATGCATTACCATTAAAGGGACAGAAATAATCAATGGGCAACAGACTGTTAACTATAAAAGATCAAGGGATGTTCAGCCAAAGAGTCATCAAAGACTTTTAAGCAAAGGTTATTGCACATGCAACCCTCGTGGCTGATGCAAGTTGTGGTGCATTACACTAGAGCTCTATCTCAGTTATTCCACAAGATGTAAGGATATTCTGGACATCCTAGTAAACTCTCAAGAAAAGACAGTTACCTTTTCTGTAACTGGTGTTTGAGATGTGTTGCTCATGTCTATTCCACAGAAGGTGTGAGTGCTCACTATGAGCACCAGTGCCAGAAGTTTTCCCCTCAGCAGTACCCACAGGGGAGCGCCCCTAGCAACTCCTAGAGTGGCACCTCCATGGCACAGTATAAGGGGTGCTGTGTGCTCCCCCCACTCTCAGCTCCTTCTTGCCAGACAACTCCAACAGAGGGGAAGGAGGGTGGGATGTGGAATAGACATGAGCAACACATTTTGAAGAACGCCAGTTACAGAAGAGGAAATTGTCCTTTCTTCTTCAAGTGCTTGCTCATGTGTATTCCACAATATGTGATTCCAAGCTATATCTGTTGGAGGTGAGTAGGAGTTCACAAACTCTCGGGATGGACTATGGCCCTGCTAAACCTGGCATCCTCCCTGGTCTGAGACACGATCGCATAATGCAAGGTGAACGTGTGAACTGAAGACCATATGGCAGCCCTACAAATGTCCTGCACCCTAGTCAAGTGTGCCCTCACAATTGGTGGTGGAGGGATTCCCACCAGCTCATAACAGGTACGGATGCATGAGGTGATCCAGTTGGAGAGCTGCTGAGTGGAGATTGGCTGATCCCTCATGCATTTGGCCGAGGTGATGAACAGCTGCGAGGACTTCCTGAATGGTTTAGTCTTCTCCAGGTAAAAAGCCAGAACCTGTCTCACATCCAGTGTGTGGAGGTGGCGCTCCTCACTGGACACATGGGGTTTGGGGCAGAGGACCGGCAAAAAAATGTCCTGACCCATGTGATAGGCAGACACCACCTTCGGGAGGAATGAAGGGTGGGTGTGAGTGGAGCTGGACCTTATCTTTATGAAACACCTTGTACAGGGGCTCGGAGGTCAGGGCCCTGAGTTCTGAGACCCGCCTAGCTGACATGATCACTACCAAGAGGGCCACCTTCCACGGGAGCTGCGACCACGAGCACATAGCTAGAGGCTTAAATGGGGGCCCCGGAATGCAGGCCAACACCAGGTTTAGGTCCCACTGCGGGACTGGGGGCCTAGCATATGGGAAGAGACAATCCAATCCCTTAAGGAATTGGCCAATCATAGCATGGAAGAATACCATACACTGAATGAACAAGCAGTTCTGGGGACAAGCTACTGCAAAGCTGGAGCAGAGCAGGTCCGAAGCAACTTCACTGGTGGCAAGGAGGAACTGAGGGTGGGGGGAGCATGCAGCGCCCCTAATACCGTGCCATGGAGGCGCCACTCCAGGGGTCAGTAGGGGCGCTCACCTACAGGTACTGCTAGGGGAAAAACTTCTGACACTGGTGCAGCATATCCTATTGTGGAATATACATGAGCAATCACTCGAAGAAGTTGTTCAGACACCTAAACATTGAGCAAGGTAGGATCTGAAGGACAAATGTGGAGACCAGGAATCTACAGAGCAGAGAAATTTCAAATTGTCTTTCAGTGCTAGCTTGAGCTCCATCTTTGTTCCTCAGTCTCTGGACCCTTCAGGTGCCAGTCCCTTGCATAAGATGGAGCAACCTGAAAGCTGTTCTTATTTATGCTGGCTGTCAATGTTCTGTGCAGCTGGGGATAGGATCATGGAATATGAAGGTTGGAAGGGACCTCAGGAGATCATGTAGTCCAACCCCCTGCTCAAAGCAGGACCAATCCCCAGACAGATTTTTGTCCCATATTGCTAAGTGGCCCCCTCAAGGATTGAACTCATAAACCTGGCTTTGCAGGACAATGCTCAAACCACTGAGCTATCCCTCCCCCATAGTCCCCTATTCTTGTGGCCTCATCTCCTGTACCAGCAGAGAAGAAGCAGTGGTGAGGGTTCCTTTCTGCTGGGGGATGGCTGAACTGGTGAGAACAAAACTGCCCTAATGCAAGGCAGGATCTCAGCCACACATGGTAATGAGAGTGGAGGATGCTCTGAACCCCTCATAGGAATGAGTCCTTACTAAAAGATCAGTACAAATTGTTTACATTGCCAGCCTGGTTCCTGTGTCAGCCACATTCATTATGACAAGTTTGCGTTTAAAGTTCATCTTCAGTGAGTGTAAAACATCATAGTTCCATTGACTTCAAGTGAGCTACAATGATTTACAAAAGATGAGGATCTGGGCTCAAGTACTTATTGCTTCCTAGACTGTAAAATGTACTTCTGCTTTTGTGACCATCTAATAGTTCCACAGCAAAAATATATCTTGGTGAACAAAGATACAGCTAAATCTTGATCCCCTTATTCTTTTGAGTAAAGTATGGGACGTGGGTGTTGGTGGTGGCCTGTGATATACAGGATGTCAGACTAGATGATCTGGTGAGCTCTTCTGTCCTTCAAATCTATAACTAATCTCAGACTGCAATGGGCTGTTCTCATGAGTAATGGAACTAAGACTGGACCCCCAAAAAGTGCTATTTAAAAGCAAATGCTAAACAGAGATGAAATTGTAAATTAATATCTACAAACTTTGGGCCTGATTCTCACTATCGAGAGAAACCTCACTGCGTAAATCTAGTAGAAAGTGTTTGCACGACTGAGCTCTTTAAAGATAAAATCTTAAGCATATTATTGAAAAGCAGAAACAACTCTTTGTATAATATGAGAAACAAAATTAAAACTTTGATAAATTTGCCAACTGTGCAAACATTGTGGTATGCAAAAAAACCCACCCAAACCCCCAACAAATGGGATTTTTGTTTAAGGTTTTTGCTGTGTTACTTCATGTAAACATTTTTGATTCTCTATTTTTTCTTCCTGTTCAGCAGTTGTGAAAACGACTGTTCTATTTGTAGTAGGGTCCTGGCACAGTTCTTACCCCCAAACAAAGGTCTGCAGGTGAGTAAAAAATTTAATGTGTGAAATTTCACTCCCCAAAATTTCATTTCCAGGATATATCACAAACATGAGACATTTGGAGAATTGCCTATCAAACGCCACACTGATTAATTTCAGTTAGCTCTTTCTCTGCACTAGCAAGTGAGAAAGCATCATCTGGCACCTGATATAATGAGACAGCTATAACACTGATAAACTGAGCTTTGGGACAACCAAATATACTAAGTGATGACATTTAAAAAATAAATTTTGCCTAACATGGGGGGGGGTGAAGGATGTGGGGGCAGCATAAAGACTATAAAACTTTCAGCACAATAAACAGATGGGGAAATGCAAATCCACACCTGCTGCAGAATGTCTTTGCTGTTCGTGTGAAAGAAGAGGAAAGAGAAAAGCTCAGTTATCCTTATTATTTTTAAAGAAGCCTATTCTTGATGTCTGACAGTCCTGCTCATTAGAATACATGCTGTCATGTGTTGCACAGTGGGAGATACTGGATCCCAAGGATTTTCCACAAATGAATAACCCTGTCCGCTGAATTGATTGGGTAATGAGAAGTATTTTAAGAACCATTTCCACCCTCCTCCCCCCTGCAGAAATAAAAGAGACTGCTGCATACCCAAGCATTTTGAACTTACATCTTCCATTTAGATTGTGCGTGTCCATGAAAGAGAAAGCTTCATCACAGTTGGTGCCTTGCTCAGTGTAGCTTTTATCCATTGAATTCACCATCACTGTCATTTCCTGCCGGGTACTACTCAATGTCTCTTTCCGCTTTTTAGCCAGTTTTCTTAAGAAATGAACATGCGGGGGAGGAAATAATACTTGGTAAGCACAGCTGTTTTTTTTTTAATAGTTTGTAACTATTTTATGGAATAACTTATTACAATCATTAGTGTTATTTCAAACAATTGTAATCAACCTAACACTTATTAAATATCATCTGTTAATCAAGGGCCAGTTTTTGATACTCTTACATATTTAGAACAGCATCTGGTTCCGGGGAAATGCCACTGATGTAAGTAGGACTATTCGAAAAGTGCTGAGTTAGGGTAACAGAGATTCGCCTCAAGAACAGAAAATAAAATAATAAATAAATAAAAAGCTATGGCTCTGAAACTTGCTGCTGCAGGTCTGTCTTTCTTTTTTTCCCTTTCTGTGTAGAATAGGGTGACCAGACTCCATGATAAAATCGGGACTGTCCCGATTTTGAGCAGTTTGTCCCGCATGCTGACTGAAGTACGGTCGGGACGCCATTTGTCCTGATATTTTGTTTTGATTTTTTTGTTACACTCATCCATCTGGCAGGTCCCTCAGTCACTGATGGTCTTTGGCGGCATTTTGGCGGTGGGTGCTTCTGTCTTTGGTGGCAAGACTTATTACCCTCCGCCGAAATGCCGCCAAAGACCCAGACGGGTGAGTGTAACAATTAAAAAGGTCCCCCCCTTGTGGTGGTCCCGATATTTTACAGTTAGCATCTGGTCACCCTAGTGTAGAAAAATTCTTAGTGACCAAGATCTTGAAAGCAACTGGATCTAGGGGCAAAAGACAGTCTTGGTCTCAGATTGATACCACTGGTGGGGTACTTTTATAATTGGACTGTGTATGGCAGTGATACTCAGACCTCAATGGTTCAGGAGCCAAATTAGTGATCAACATTACTTCAAAGAGCCACAGTCATGTGAATTCATTGTTTCTTTTACTATAGTATGATATATTCATATTTAAACTGTATGACAAGGGAAATATTTACTTTTTATTATAGTATATATTTATAGTTTTATATAATATTTTAAAAAAACAAATATTTACATATATCTATTTATAAATATAATATATATAAAAAATTCTCACCGCAAAATGACTATTACTAGTTTATCAACTACAATTGGTTAATAATACAATAAAAGCATTCTAATTGGTTAACAATTAAATCATATGGTGTTTTAATATCATGTGCTGCAAAGAGTCGCAGAAGACATATTACAGAGCCACTGTGGCTCCTGAGCCTCATTCTGTATTATCACCGGTATACAGTATATATTTTTAAATAAGTGATAAATATATACCATTGATTTAGATCATATACCCTGGGCCTGAGTCTACTCTCACATATGCCGGTTTTCACAACTGAGTGACATTTCAAAGTGACATGGGCTATAAGAACCCGATTCTGCCACTGTTAGTCACACTGATTACAATGGCACTACTCCTGGAGTAAGGTGCTGTGACGTGAGTAAGGGCAGTGGAATCTTGACATAAATTCTGATACCCTTAGTCCATGAGTGGTCCCCTGGAAGCCAATGGAACTGTTTGTGGAGTAAGATGCTATTCAGCATGAGAAAGTGTCTGAAATTGGCCCTTAATAATAGATCATACTAAAATGTGTGGGTTATTTGGAAGAATAAAAGGCAGAGCTTATTTATATGGTTTACGTTGTTTGTTAGTTAAACAATTTTAATTGCTTTAAAGTTATAAAATAAATTGGCAAATTAAGGGCCTGGTTTGCCACCCTTACTCTAGGAAGTAGCTCAAACAGTCCCTTTCAAATCAGTAGAGTTAATTGCTGAGTAAGGTACTACTCAGTCGTAGTAAAGAAATAAGAATCTGGTCCTAAATAATTAATCAAATGTCACAGAATATATACTCTAGACAAATATGTGTTTGCATTAAAATTCAGAAACAAACCACTTTGTTTAAACATGAGTTATGGACCCCAACTGCTCGCTATCAAACCATAAAAAATTAGGAAATACAAAGTTAAGGATTAAACCTCAAGTTTGGAATAGGATATGTCAACTCATGTTTTTTATTGTCTTTATAAAACCATACTCCCTGTAGGGAGCCAGGATGCGTCCCTCTGAAGCAGAGGGTAAAGAGCCACTCTCTCAGCCTGAGAGGACGGAGCCAGGCCAAGCTTACTTCAGCCCCCGGAAGGGGAGGGGTAGAATAGGAAGTACAAAGGGCAAGGCCCTTAGCCCAGTCAGGGCAGGAACAGGGTGGGAGACAGACACAGGCTGTTCGCTGTTCCCTGTAGACCCTGCTGCCAAACCAAGGGATGCCCTGGACCAGGGGAAACCTGACCAAGAGGAAGGACTTGGGCTACCAGGACTGCCAGCAGCAGAGTACCCTGAGGAACTGGAGGAGCTGGGCAGCGACCAGAGCCCAAGTGATCTCAATGCTGAGGGTGCGCTGGAGCTACTGGCGGTTAAATACCCCAAAGGAGAAATTGCAAGGACTGACTTGAGAGACCGGGTAGGAAGTAGCCCAGGGGCAAAACTGGACAGTGCATTGAGTTAATGTTTGATCATTGTGGTGTGGATGGGTCCCTGCTGACCCAGTGGTGGGACCCTCTCCCCCCACCACTGTCAGGGCCCTGGGCTGGAACACACTGGAGCTGGGTGGGCCTGCATTCTACTACCCCACCTCGGGGCACGTCCCTGACTCTTGCTGACACTCCCCTGCCTGAGGGGCATGTCATGGATTCTGGCTGGTACTCCTGTGTCACAGCAACTGCGACGGCACATCTCCCGCCAGTAATTCCTCATGAACAGAGAGGTGTGACCAAGGCTTTTGGCGAGGCAGTAGCTCCCCACCACCCCCAGCTCAGCGGACCAACTGAGACCTTGACACACACTCATCTTTATCTCTACCAAAATACAAACTGAAATAACTGAAGGTACTTATTAAAATTATAAAATTTAAATTAGGACTTTACATTAAAATTATTTTTGTATCCATCCTTCCCAACAAAAGCTTTCCATAAGCTCTGCCAAGTATTCCAAGTATGAAGAAATATCATCATACTTTAACTTTCTATAACTGAATCTAATTCCCTTTGGGTTGTTCACACCTCCTCATGTTTAGGGTGGTTCTTGCCAGCGCCCCTTTTGATACGGTTTAGAAAGCAGATTGCAATCCCATTTATAAGTTAAAACAGTTCTAAGTGTAAAAACGACCACGTTAACAATATGTTAATCACTAACCATAATTGTTCCATGCATGCTTATTATTATATATCCCCCCTAAAATGTATTACATTTTTTGGTTGGAATTTAGATGGGAGTGTGATTTGTAAAGATAATAATATATATTATGAGGTGTCATACCCTATTCTAAACTTGTAGTTGAAATTTACTCCTTTACATTCTATTTCCTAATTATTTTATGGGTTGATAAAGAGCAACCATAACTCATCTTAAAATGAAGTTTTCATTTCTGAATTTTTATGTAATGTTGGCATATCCAGAAATTCCTTTACTGGAGTATCTTATAAACAAAACAGCAGTAAACTGATGTATATCCCTGTATTTCCTACCTCCTACCCCCCCCCCCATTTCATAAGAAAAGAACAATATTTTCCTTAAAAACTATAATCTATTTATTTTGGGATATCTATTTCCTAATGCATTAATAACTGAATAGAAGTCCTTAGATCTCCCATGAAAATGGCATCTATTTTCTCCTTTGCCAATTTCTTCCTTATAAAGAATGTTGACTTACAAACACAATGGTATGAAATTAAATCTCCTTGCAGTTTATAAAACTACGCACATTTCAAAATAATATACACTGGAGATGATGGTGAAACACTTTGATCCCAAATCTATTTTCTGACCTGTTTTTAAACAGTATTTCACAGGAAAAGAGTAACATATATAACAAATACATAGAAAATTAGAGCTCCTTCAAAACTATCATCTCTAGTTTTTCAAGTTTTATTATTCTCTAAAGATTTAGAAAATATTAAGAAATCATTACCCTGAGAAACTGAAAATCCTGATTAACCCTAACTGTGGTCTGGTGACTTCTCCACCATAATAAATAGACTACCACTGAAAAACTTTCAAGTTTGTTTCAAGGATGCAGCAGGGTAGGCAGGGCAGTGGTTATCTCTCCTTCTGCATGTCCTCTCTAACCCCAAATTACCAGTGCATAGACCTCCTTCCTGGCCACAGTGCACTCTCCAAATATCCAGGCTCGGACCTGAATCCACAGCCTAGATGGTAACAAGGAGGATGTCTAAATTTGACCTCTGGAGTTTCATTCATGAGTCATATTTCTCTTTATTTCTGTGTCACTCAGACCACTGGGAAATACTCCTGTCCAAGAACACACAACGCTACATCTCCAGTGAGAGAGTTCCCTGTCTATCTACTTCTACACAGGCCCTGAAATATGCAGATAATTTTGGTCTAGAAGATAGAGTGAGGGAACTCCAGTACTAGTCTACCAATTATCGATATAATTATATATCTTTTTAGATAATCTCAGTCACCTTCCTTTCCCCATAACCAGAGTAGTGAGCATTACCCATCTCCACAAAGCCCTTAACTGCTCCCGAGCTCAGTACTTATATCTAGATTTCTTGTATGATGGTGAGTAACTGCTGTGCCACAAGACTTTCTCAGCTTTTTAAAAAGTTTCCCAGAGAAGCCATGCAATATGACTGTCTTGGACTGCATTCCAGGGATATGGATCCATATCTGCAAACTGACAGTCACAGCATTGACTCTGGTTACTCAACAGCATTATAAAAAGAGATTTGATTGATAGCGTACATCACAATCATCTGTCATTATAAGAGAGTCCTTTATTTTAGACTGAAATTTGCATCCTTCCCCAAGAAAGCTAAAGTTCTCACTTGTATTATTGTTTTGACAGTATAAATTGACATCCTACAACAGAGAATTTTCCTTGAGAATTAATCCAAGACATTGTTATCTTCTTGTGCTAATATTTTCTCAGTCCTTCATTTTAAGTTTTTGTTCCACATTTAGGCTATGACAGATTGAGAGGTACTGTACAATTGTTACTATCATAAAAACATTCTGAATCTAATGCTGGAATACAGGCCTTATGGGAAAACATCAAAGCTGAAACAACTATTTCAAGAATTTGATATATAACAGACTTTTGTAGCGTGAGTAAAAAAAAATCCACTGGACTCAAGCAAATAAACTTAAGCTGAACATAAAAAATTTACACTCAGGTACTCTGGATATTGCCTAATGCTTTAATCTCTGCAGATCCCATATCATTTGCACGGAGCCACATGAATCTCAGGACCCTTTAACTACACAAGATGTAAGAAATACACAAACCCCTGATGGTTCATATAATCATTCACCCCTCACACTCTTAGATCTAAAGTAAAATGTGGAGACAGAGGAGATAGAATGTTTGATGAACTCCTCTACAGCAAAGTAACCTCATGCCTAGTCTCTAAAGATTCCCCTCTTTCTTCAGAGAAGAGCAGAGAATGCAATAAACAAGGGAGACAAGCAACACAGAAGCAAATTTCCACTCTAATTATCCAGGAAGCAAATTCTGCAACATTACACAAGGAAAGCAAAAATTACAAACAGACCCCACAAGCAGTGTCACTCTCAATACAAGAGGAAATGAGAAACATTACACAAGGCAGAGGCAACGCGTTAGTGTTGATAGTGGGGGAGCAGGTATTTTGAACCCACTCCCTGCAACAAAAGAAATAAAAGTCTAACCCCCTGGCATAAATTGGGCAGGGAAGAAGGGGGACAGCAACCTGCGTGGAAACCTCCCCTCCACCATGGGTCACCTCTGAGTCACAATTTTTACAGGAGAGGACCTTCTCTTCAGCACATAGCCTCAAAAGTCAGAAACTGTTGCAAAATCAAGAGGCTTTGATGTCAATACTTCAGAAAAATATGATTTTAAATCAAAGTGAGAAGAGGTCATGTACCATAGTATAAATGCCAATAGAGAGAGATGATATGTGGGGAATGGTACATGAAAGGACTAAGTTTCTTTTTCTGTTTTCTTTTCCTATGCGATCCTACAGTTCCTGGAGATATGTAGCTCCTACTAAGGTCAAGAGAGGTTTACTTCTAAGGAGGAGATGACGACAGCTGGTAAGGACATTTAGGTGGATCCCACCCGGCAGGATGCTGTAAGATACGCAACCAGTCTTTGTAATGAATTGAGGACTAATAAGACAAGAATGTAGGGAAGGGGTCCCATGAAATCCCCTGAAAATAGGTGGTTTGTGAAGACAAATATTTCTTCAGACTCATTTACGTCTTAGGGCTCACCTTGTTTTTATACGGGGTGAAAAGAAGTCACAAATACAAAACTGCACACCAAAATCTCTATCTTTAGAGCACAAATAAAAGCAAACCTCCTCCAACAAAAAAATTCCACAAAGCAAACCCCCAAAATTTCAAAACACTTCTCTGCCACATTAATCTTGCATTATATGGAAATTTCCTCTTTCATGATTTAAAGACACATCAGCTCTGGAGAAAGCTTTCTAACAGGGCTCAATCCAGCCAGGTGTTGAATACGCTAGCTCTGATCCACCAAAGTACATACACATGTGGATAAATTGAATTAAATGAGATATTTGATTATCTTATGTTATACAAAAAATTCCAAGATCTGGGCCAGTGCAAGACTTGTGCAAAGGACATTGGACCAAATTAATTCCTGGAGCTTGATACAAGCCTCTAAGTTAAATGTAAAGATTCCTATTCACTTCAATGGGAACTTAAATATGTGCAACTCCATTGAAACCATTCAAACTGAATTTTCTTGCACCAGCATTGATCTTGGCTTAATATTTTAGAATCCTGTGTGTTGCTACAAAAATATTATTTTATACATTACTCCAAAGAACATTTTAAAAAAAATATTTTTCAGACTGCATTTATAAATGCAATTTGAAAAGCAACCTGCTCAAATGTTTTAAAACACGGGTTCTCAAACTTGGGTTCGCGACCCCCGAGGGGGTCGCAAGGTTATTACATGGGGAGTTGCAAGCTGTCAACCTCCATGCCAAACCCACTTGTCTCCAGCATTTATAATGGGGTTAAGTATATAAAAAAGTGTGTTTAATTTATTGGGGGGGGGGTCGCACTCAGAGGCTTGCTGTGTGAAAGGGGGCACCAGTAAAAAAAGTCTGAGACCCACTGTTATAAAACAACTACATATGGAATAATAATTCCATCTGAAGAATTCCTTATCATCCTATCATTATTTAAATGGGGCACACCCTGAATGTATAAAGAGCTGTAAACAGTTTCCCAATCTACATTTATTAGATTGCTGCTTATTTTAAGAGGCTCCTTCCAGAAAGCAAAACTTTGGAACCTCCGCACTTAATTTATCCCAAATGGTGAAGGTTTTTAAGCATTACACAATAGAAACAATATCTCCCATCATAAGTAATAAATATTTTTGTTCAGCTTTATATTTCTCAGCAAAACAATAAAATTCCAGATAGACTCTTTTATAGACAGAGACAGAAATATGAAGCAGGTGAAATCAAGTGAGATGGAAAAATAGGAATAATTTGACATTAAGGATAGTGAAGCTCTGCTCATAACAAACTTATGTTGTTCAATTCCACATTTATATGCTATATATTGAAATGGAATATGCTCAGAAATGCCATTTCACACTGACATTAAACTATGTACTGTCAACACTCTATCAGACAGCAAATAAAGAGAGTTAGGAGAAACATTTTTTAAAAGGCAAAATATTTTGCAGCAAGATCTGGTGATTAGGTTTGCAAAGTGCTTTACTAGTTCTGCCACCCTCAGGAGAACAATGTTTCTACAGAACAGTCATAGGGAGAGTAGTAGTCAAGAAAAATTAAACAAAGATAAGCAGCAGCCTGTCTTAGAATTGTCCCTGACTTAGAATCTCCTTTGTAATCTTGTACTAGACCATTTAAGCAAAGTTGCTCCTATGAAGTCCAGCACATATAATATATACACATTATAACAAAGCAAAGTTGCAACAGTATGGAGTACAATAATACAGATCATAAGAGGTTGACAGTGACCAGGTCCTTGCCTGACATCAGAGATGTGGAATATTATTATATATTTTTGATGCCTTGTCCCCTCTTTCATTATCAATTTCCTGCTTCACAGCAAGTGCTAACATTGCTCATTTCATTTCTGCCATGCTATCTCTCTGACAAAAATTGCCATGCCACTGCTATAATTTTGAAATACAGTATTTCTGCAGCCATAGTGTTTCGAGAATACTACCACCTTCATCTTTCGTTCCCCTATGCCACACTGACAAAGAAATATATTCATTCACATCAGAACAAGAACTGACAGGCCAAAAGAAAGTGTGTGTGCATGAGAATTATCCTTAAATTATGGAGCAGCAAGAATAAATTAATTTCCAATGTGCAAAAAGAGTACTGACTTGTTTAAAGTTCTTGAGTCAATGGCCTTACTCTGGATTTACACCACCAAAACCGAGGACAGAATTTGGCCCTCTATTTTGACCACTTCATGCCTTTTTACACATCACCTATTAGATTTTTAGCTATCTTTTCTACACTTTGCCTGTATTGAATGAACAGGCTATGTTAATGCTAGATAAGGTCTCAGAAACTTAGTAAGAAAAAGGACTAAAGTGCTACAATTTTATTTATTTATTACAATTTTATTTGGCATGCATGTGCAAAATAATATATGACTTAAGAAAATGTAACGAAAGAACAATGGGGACAGGAAGAAGAGAAAGAAAATAAGGGTGGTGGCAGGTGGAAACACAGGAAGGGAAGACACAGGTGCTGGAACTCAGAGTGCTGCCCCACCCCCTGGCTTCAAGTAGTAATAACCACCCAAATACATGGTTTCCATCTTCAGCACATCCACTGTAAAAGTTGTTCCAACACCAAGGGGGGAAGACAATCATGGGAAAAAAGAAAGCAAGTGGCATAACTGCAACAGTAAACAACCCACAGATGGGGCTTGCTTCTATTTCTTGTCCTGGTCCCACTAAATTCTGAGATCCTTGTACTCACAACAATCTTGAGATTGATTTATAATGACATCATTAAAAATTAGGCTATTTTCTTCCAAATCCCAGATCTCTGCCTTGCACAAACACCCATGACATCTGATCTCATCTGAATTTGCCTAAAGAAGTTATAGGATTAGGCCCACACTGACCTTACTGCTTTGACAGCTCTTCTTTCATTGCTAATGCAGTGTCTGTCCGAGTGGGAACACTGGTGGACTGTCTCAAAGAGAGTGGGCAAACTGGTGATAGTGGTACACTGCAATGGTACATCAGCCTTTACTTGAAATGAGTTCAACTGCTAACTTAGGTAACAGGGAAAAAGAATGTCGTGGTCACATCTTAGTCTTTGTCCACATAAAAAGACCACTATACATTTTAGCTTGATTGACAGGCTACTCATGTAAGATCCTGGGTTAAAAGGGTAGGGATTTTGAAGAAAAGACTTGCAAAACATTTGAAAAGCCATGTGTGAATGTCTGAACAGCTCCTGCCTGTACTGTTTCTGGTTTCAGACACGGCTTGTAGCCCTTAGTGCAGTGGTCCCCAATCTTTTCATCTGGCGGGCACCAGACTAAGGACCGTGGTGGCGGTCGAGCATCCGCCAAAATGCTGCCGTATTTTGGTGGCGATGCCTCTCGATGACGTCACTTGTTGGCGGCAAGCAGCGTTGTCGAGAGGCGTCACCGCTGAAATGCCGCCGAATTTCGGCGGCATTTTGGCAGATGCTTGACTGTCAGCCAGGACTGCCTTAGTGAAATTCACCCATAAACTCAGAAATGGGAAAACAGCACAAAGTACATAATGACAAGTGACAAATTTTATTTTTCAGCATTGTCCACAACTGATTGCATGATTTTGGTCACAATGAAAAACAATTCAAGCTGCACTATTTACATTTTTATTGAAATGAACCAGTAGAAAAAAACAACAAAAAATATGATTGGGTGGGAGCCGTTTGAATGGAATACAAAAAAAATAATGGAAACGTGACAATTAAAAGTTAAATTAAAAGCTAGAGCACTAGTTATTTTACTGCCACTCATCTCTTATTGGCAGCTACACCTGAAGGAGGACAGGAGACACTGGATGTGGTTTAATGACTGCACCTTTATTCCTAAATGTATGCGAGTAACTGGTAGATAAAACGGTACTGTGCAGGTAATTCCATAATCATTTACATAAATCTGGAGGGCACAGGGTGGGGACTGCTGTCAGCCATCCCCCTTTACCCATCCTGGTTCCCACAAACCTTGCCACCGCACCCTTGAATGCGGTGGGGGGGGCTATAGAGAGGGGGAGAGTTGACTTCCTGACATACCAGTCATAAGAGCCCCAAATCTCCCCCACTTCCACTCCTTTAAATCATACTTTGTTTAAATCTTTTACCAATCCATTTTTTTTAAATCACCATATCCCTTCCCTAAAGAATGTCTGCACTGGACATCTGCCCCAAGCTTGCACAATGAGTTGTGACATCATAGCCTAACCCCTGTCTCATTTTTGCCCCAACTAAACTACTGTGGAGAAAGCAACCCCCGCCCCCACCATGGCAAATTTGGTGGAGGGAGAAAAAATTCCTTGGGTCTGAGTACACTGCAAGAAGGACAGGAGACTTGTTATGGGTTTTAATCAGGTTGAAACTTCATTATATAGATGTTTAGGACTACCTAGCAGATAAAGTGTACAGTGCAGGCAAATCCATGCTTATTCAAATCAATTTTCTGGGGCTTCTACCAGCCCCCCTTGTTTCCATCCAGGTCCCCCAGCTGACCCATGGCTTGGACCTTACCATGTACACACTCATAAGAGGGTTAAGGAGGACTATGAGAACAGGGGATGGGGCGGTGGGGTGGGTAGAGTTGGCTCCCTGCTGTACCAATCAGAGGAGTCCCCAAACCCCTTCCCTATTCTGTTCCTTTATCCAGTACCAGGCCATTTATCTGGTCATGGGCTGCCCTCCCTGTGGAGTACCTGCACTGAACATCCGTCCAACCTTACAAAATAAGTTGCAACATATGGCGTACCACCTTTTCTTCTCATCAGAAAAGGTTCTCCCTCACACCCGCTGTGTGGAAGGCAGAAAAACCACACTCCACCAAACCCAAATCTGGCGGTGAGGGAAAAATTCCTTCCCAGCCCGCCTTTAAAAGGAGTGACTAGTGTAATGCGCACAGCAGGTCCTAACCCAGCTTGCCATTCGCCTCCACTAGGGAAGGGAGGGAGGGTGAGTGCAGGCTTCCTTGCTGCATGGAACAGAGACTTGCCCCACCCAGGTTTCGTACCTTTATGCACATTCCTGGGGCGTGTGAGGAGGTGAGTCATTGCTGCAAAGCTGACCACTGAGCACCGTTTTTCTTTTTTTCGTTTTTTTTTAAACGGCAGTTTCTGACCTCCTTTCTCACCCTACCCCTCAAAGCAGAGCTGCCCTTCCTGGGTAAGCCCAGACAAACTGCACCACCTCAGTTGCAGTGCAGTCATTCCCAGCCCGCTGAGAAAGGAGCAGCTAGCATAAAGCCCACAGCGCATCATGACAAAACTAGGAAAAAATGGAAACTAGGTCAGATTAAAAGGATGAATAGAGGCAAACAACACAGGAATGCAGGGGCAAGATTAGAAAGGCAAAGGCACAAAATGAACTCAAACTAGCTATGGGAATAAAGGGAAACAAGAAGACTTTTATCAATACATTAGAAGCAAGAGGAAGACCAAGGACAGGGTTGGCCCATTGCTCAGTGAGGAGGGAGAAACAGTAACAGGAAACTTGGAAATGGCAGAGATGCTTAATGACTTCTTTGTTTCGGTCTTCACTGAGAAG
>NC_133770.1:210454945-210511867 GCF_003597395.2 Chelonoidis abingdonii
TGTTGACTCATATTTAGCTTGTGGTCCACTATAACCCCTAGATCCCTTTCTGCTGTACTCCTTCCTAGACAGTCACTTCCCATTCTGTATGTGTGGAACTGATTTTTCCTTCCTAAGTGGAGCACTTTGCATTTGTCTTAATTAAACTTCATCCTGTTTACCTCAGACCATTTCTCCAATTTGACCAGATCATTTTGAATGATCACCCTATCCTCCAAAGCAGTTACAATCCCTCCCAGTTTGGTATCATCTGCAAACTTAATAAGCCTACTTTCTATGCCAATAACTAACTTGTTGATGAAGATATTGAACAGAGCCGATCCCAAAACAGACCCCTGCGGAAACCCACTTGTTATATCTTTCCAGTAGCATTTCAATACTTTTTTTAGAAAGGAATACAAACACAAATGCATTACATATAAGTTGTGATACTGCAAAGACTTACACACATGCTGAGCAGCAGCACATGCAGAATTCTGTGCAGGATTGGGGCCAAAGTTATAATTTAGAACGTGCCAGAGACCAAAGTTTGCTAAGCATTTTCCAATCATGGAAGACACAGGTATCTGGCAGGTATAGAATGTAAACAGGAGGGGGAAGAGAGAGAGAGAGAGAGGGAACACTAGGGAGACACACACAAATGAAATTTTTGAGATAATGTTAGAAACATGCCTTGTTTAGTTATTTATTTTATTGCCATCTACACCCCACCTATCACAACCACCCTACGAGCTTAAAGAGTTGAGCTGGTTGAAATATTCTGACTTCACAGTTTTGGGTGGGAAAATACAGTTTCACTGAAATCAAAATGTTTTGCATGAACATGTCAATTTTGATGTAATTTTCAATGAGAATATTTAAAAATAATTTGGTTTGACTTTCTCATTTTGTTTCAGTACTTTTGAAACATTTCATTCTGATAACATCAAAATGTGTTGGTTTGCCTTTATAGTTTAATATAATTTAGTTCTGACCTTTATATTACATTATCTGATAAATTTTAATATTATATTGAATATTTTATATGTTTTAACATTTTCAAAACAAAAATTGAACATTATCAATATGAAATCATTTTTGTTTCTGAATATTTATTTTCAGAATTTCTGTTCTGTGGAAAATTTTACCTATTTGTCCCAATTTGGGACTATTTCCTTTCCAAAATGTTGGATTTCCCCCCAGGAAGGAAAATATATAGACCAACTCTATGAAAGAGCAATAAACCAAATATTGCATTTAAACTTGGGTCTCATTTTTGTTAACACGCATTCCAATCTATTCATATATAGTCAATGAGCATGCTTTATTCCTACTTGTACGCACACACACATACACAATATTGGTTTTAAAGATACACAGTAAAAGAAATTTCATAGGGAAATGACATATCATATCAAGATAGCAAAAGATTTATTCCACATACTATGTAAAGTGCAGGGTGATTTTTAGAGACTGTGTGCATGACTTTTTAAAAAATTATTAGAAAACCATTTAAAAATTTTTTTTTTAAATTCACATTTGACACTGCAAGAGTTGCCCCTCTTTCTCTCCCTCTCTCGGTACTATCATCTGATCTCAACACAGGGTGAATAATCCGAAAACATCTAGTCCTACACAGGTGATGTGATATATATTGCCAGACAACAAAACATGAAAGGTTTTCACACAAATACATTTATGACAGATTTTGAAATTCTCTTCCTGAAACTAACTATCATTTTAGAAAAAAATTGATTAAGGATGAAAGAAGCTACCTTCTTATTCTGTAGCTGTCAACTGTGAGCATAGCCTCAAACTCCTCAGGGTGGTGTGCACTGTAGGTGCCCAGCTTTCCGTTCCTTTTGCAAAGCTAGATAGAAGGCATTTTAAACTAATGCAAATATGTTCTGCCCTCCATTACACCACGTTTGTGGAGGTGATATCTTTGTAACAAACTGGAGGGCTCATGTGATAAATTCATTTATCATATACCTTGGCTGCTTCATTGCATTCTGCCCACTAGCCCATCTCTTTGGGATTCACTCTACCAGTCCAAACTCCTGAGCATCAAAAAGTTGCCTTTTTTAAATAAATCAATCAGTCACAGAAATGTTTCCTTCTCCTTCCCATAAATGTGAAATCCCTACTCCCACGATTTATTGCTGCCTGATACCTAGGTTGGGCAAGATTCAGTCCTACTCTAGTGACAGATTTCTCCACATTAAAATCTCATAGGTTTAGGACTTGTCTACATGAACAATTAGACTGAGGCAAACTGAGGTGTGAATCTACCCCACACTGGCCTGGTGTGTGAGCACTCCAGTGATATGGATTAACAGTTCGTTAGAACACTCTGATCAAAGCACATTAGTGGATTGTTAATGCACACCAGGAAGGTGCATACAAACAGACAACAGCAGGCTAGCGTAGGCTAGATTCACCTAGCTTGCAGTGAACTAACATAGACAAGCCCTATAAGTCAAATATTTTGCAGGGCTTGAAATGGGATCTTTATACATTGGAGAGGGAGATTCCCAGCTTCCCAATGAGCCTCAATACTTGCTTCTAAGCCTCGCATGGGTACAAAGTATTAGAGTTTAACCGACATTTTTAAATGCAAAAAGCTATTTTTATTTCTTTTTAGAGATTTCTGGCATTCCCCCAAACCCTATGCTGTGGGACTGACAATAACTATGGCATCTCGTTTTACAGGTGCAGGGATATAAACTATAGTCAAATAAAATGTTTTAAAGTGCTCTAAAATATTTCTAAAAGATTTCCTGTGTCACTTACAAAATATGTGTTGATGCGATAACCTGCATGACTTACTCATGGCTTTGTCACTCATGACGAATAATATGGCTATCACAATCTTATGCTCATAATACTTTATATAATGCACCCCATCTCTATCATGCACCTTTCACTGCCTGTCCTCCTTAATCCATCCCCTATCCTCTCCAGGCCATTTTCTAACATTCCAAGCCCCTCTAGCAGCTTCAAGCCATTCAGAGGTTTTCTCTTCAAAATCAACCTGCCACAGAATGGCATCCTCCTCCTCCTCCTCCTCCTCCATAAATAGAGAATATCCACTCCCTCTTCTACTTTGCCCCCAAATTCATACTGACTCAAAGCCCAGAATGGGAAATATTCAGGCATATACTAGTGATAGGTTTAAGACCTGATATCTTGTGACCAATCAGTGTCAGAAATGGTGGGCTAGATTCCCTCTTATGCCCAAGTTTCACTTGTGCAGGAAAAGGGAGGTGGGATGGAGTGATAGGGAGCTGGTTATGATTCCCCGATCCAGAGGGCAGGTCTGCACTGGACTTGGCCTTGAGGATGTTTACAGTAACTGTTGGGCTGCTCTAAAATACATCACTGGTTTGGGGTGCGTAATAGAGGATTAATATTGCAGAGATCAGCTTGCAAGCTACCACCCCTATAAGCACACTATGCCATACATAGTGTGGCAGCTGGCTGCAGCAGCTTTATGTCAAGGTGTCAAGATGTATTGATTATAATCTTTCTACTTCTCTGATTGTGGGAAAATACTAAGATCATTGGCTTTCCAGTCAGAAGAAAGCAAGGAATAGTATGAAGAAAACTTCCAAAAACTTTTCTAAAATAGATTTTCTTTAAAGTCAGTGGTGAATAAGAAATAACATGGTGATGTGTACAAAAATGTTCACTTGTTTATGATAAGACATGAGTGAGATACTCAGATTTTGCCATTCATAAGTAATGTGGATAACCCAAACTTATGGCAAGAAAACCTTTATACAGTATCATGCTAGTCTACTGCTCTCTCTCTCTCTCTCACACACACACACTTACACTCTCTCTCTTTTTTTTAAAAGGAAAAAACAATCCGAACACCATCTTTGTCTTATGTTAAAAATGGGTTTTTGCAGGCATGCAGGCATTTTATACAAACACTAGTAATTATCATCTTGGGAAAAAATCTGAAGCTTATGAACAGAGCTTGAACAGTTAAATCCTCTTAAGGAGACAGAGAGAATGCTGCAAATAATGCCATTGCCTTTTCTTTTGCTAACTGCAGCTTTCACAGCAATTGTACCTATTCTATCACTGGCTGCAATACAATGTGACATTTTTCAGATAATGACACCTGCAAGCCACTGAAATACTTGAGCATCATTCAAGAATGTTAGCAAATAAGGTTTTGCTGTTATAATACAGTAGAACCTCAGAGTTACAAACACCAGATCAGTCAACCATACACCTCATTTGGAACTGGAAGTACACAATCAGGCAACAGCAGACACAAAAAACCAAAACCACAAAAAAACAAAAACAAAAAAGCACACAGTACAGTATCCCCGACCCGCTCCCCGGCTGGAGTGTCAGAATGTGGCAAGCCCTAGAACCTGCTTCCCAATGGGAGCTCAAGGGCTGGATTAAAATGTCTGAAAGGCTGGATGCAGCCCCTGGGCCGCAGTTTGCCCACCCCTGGATTAGATACAGTCCTGGATCAGAAACTAAACATAAACTACTAAAAGAATTAAGGCAATGCAGCAATTTTTTTTCTGCATAGTAAAGTTTCAAAGCTGTTTTGTTCAGAGTTACGAACGTTTCAGACTTACAATCTCCATTTCCAAGGTGTTCATAACTCTGAAGTTCTCTGTACCAATAAAATTGTCTAAAGAGCACTATGAAAATGCCATGTTAAAATATTAAAGCTCACAACACCTATGTAATGTATTTGAGTAAACTGAGGCTCAGAGAGTTAACGTGACTTGCCCAAACTCTTGTATGGAGGTAGCAGCACAGCCAAGAACAGAAGCCAGAAGCCAAGGCTGCCTGCTGTGACCATTACAAACTACTCCTTTTCCACTCACGTATTAAAAAGAGACTGTGTTGGTGCTAAAAATAATGCTCTAAAGATTTATAGAACAAGGATGCAAAATGTGACTGTTATAAGAAAGAAGTTACACTTCCTTTATTGAAAAATCCAGCAATTAAACAAGGATGTAAATCCTACAGAGTTTAATAGAGAATAATACAAGGCATACGATTCTCTATTAATAGAGCCGTGTGTGGGGGGCTTGGATACCTCCACACATCTGCAGCAGCTCTAACACATGGCTGTGCCTGGCTCACTGTGCAGGAGCACATGGTCAAGCTCCCTTCTGGGAATTGTAGTTTACCTCCTCCCTCCATCTGAGCAAACTAGGGATACAACTCCCAGAATGCCCAGTGGGCCATTGCTGCTGCTGCATGATTCAGAGAGTAGAGTTGCAGTCTCAGGGCTGGGTGAGCACGTGCTGCGGAGCTCTGCAGGGATACAAAATTTGTACCCGCATCCAAGCTGCGACCCGCAAAAATGCTTTGCAGATATCCCCACCTGCAGATATAAAGTGGAGACTCGTGGATTTGCAAGGCTCTATTAAATTCCATAAAATGGTGCAAAATGCATGTAGAAAAGTTTAAATTTTCTATTAAAAACTATAGGACTTTTCCATTTGATGTTTCGATAACCTGGTGATAGGCACCTCAGAAACAGCTTGGAGAGAAATGCAGATCCATATGCAGATCTAATTAAAAAGTTATTTTTTAAAATGTAAAACATTCAACAGATTATTTAGGCCAGGTTACATAATCACTACTCATGTTGATTATCATTTTATGTGAGTAACCCTAAGGATCTAGCAAGATTGTTTAGTTACCCCTTTGTGAGGGAGTGTGACTGCCATTGGAATATAGATTAATTTGCATAATCTGCCTCCTAAATTTGTGTATTCAAATAAGGAACAAGATCCCTGTAGGAATTTAGTGTTTTCAGTTGATCCTTCTGGTTCTGAATAATTCACCTACATAGCTTCACTTATTGAATACTGATAACTCCTCCCTCCCATCTACATGCAAACCTGTAATGCTATTCCTTACAAGGAAGGTCTGTCATTTCCTTTTTGAGAGGAAAACTCATTGAGAAGGTGGTAGACAGGAAACTGGTGGCTTGGGAAGACCTTAGACATTCTTGACCTTGATCAACCTGTGTTACAGGACTGGGTAATAGGTAGAAAACTGCACTGGTTGTGTGTGTTGATCTCCTCCTGAAAATGAACAAAGATGGCAATAGTTTTTTGCCACAAAGCAGCTGCAAAGTTGGCTCTGCAGGCTGAGGATTCTACTAACATTGTGAATGTGGTATCTGGCTGGCATATCTAGATCTAGTGCACTTTTTGACAAAAAATGACTTTTCAACAAAATGTACATTTTCACAAATTTCTATTTTTGTAGAAATATTTCAGCCTTTTGAAGAAAATTTCAGCATGTTTTGTATTGTTAAAAAAAATCCCACTCTCTTTTACTGTTTGATAGCTCCTCCCTTTGTCTTCCCAATAAGAGAAAAAAAGTGTTGGATAAACCCAATTCCTCTCAGTTTTTGAATTTTTCCACCAGAACAAGCTTTTAAAAAGCAAAAGTGTTGATTTCCACCAAAATGAATTTTTCCAAAATTTAAAAAAAGAGTCTATTTAGAAATGTATAACTAAATGAAAACATGTTCATTTCTTTATCTCCCCCTTTCTCCACAAATACATTTACTCTTTTTTAACTGCTCTAGCTGGGTCTATGCCATTTCACACAGTTGCCAGGTAAAAAATGGGGGAGCAAGTACAACAAAGAGTAGTTCCTCAGGACAGCAGCAATGTGATAATGTTGATGTGTTGGGAGAAGAAGATGGAAGAGATGCTGAATCTTATTTATAAAAGGCAAGTGACTTCACCAAACAATTTTTTCTGAAATTTTTGGATTTGGTTCAATCCAAACTGATTTATTCTTTCTTTCTCTTTTTTTTTTCTTTTTCTCTGAACTGTCAGCCAACTGAAAAATCAGTTATTCGGCCAGCTCTGTCACAGACTACAAAAACCATCTTTTCCATGACTTTTGAAGAGGGAGTGGGATAAGGATTGGAGGACTTTTAAAAAATACCATTCTGCTTGCTGTGGAAGAGGTTTTATGTCATTTTCATGCATTCTGAGGGAATATTTGTATATTTATTGTTGGCATGGGATGTGCACTCTATTAAGATATTCATTTGGAAAATTAAATGATGGGAAAGCACCAAAAGGATGAGATGGCGGGGGGAATGGGGGCTTGTTTGCTTTCTAAACCTAAATAATAAGAATGCATAACTTCAAACATGTCACAATGCTAACATAAAAAAGCTAGACAGCGTCCCTGTAACTTCCTATTTGGTTCAAAGGACAGACTTTTGAAAGGTCATGTGTCAAAACACCTTTCCAGGCAGATAGAAATTGAACACTGTATTTTTGATTCAGTTTCTGTTTTAATTCAAATTGACATTTCCTATTTGGTCTAGCCATCTCGCTGAAAAGTGACATCTTCAGATACAATTCTTTCTTTACATAATAAGAGAACTACTTCTCTCTATTAACTTCAATGGCAGATTTACTTGAATGAGGACTTCAGGACTGTGAAATTTCAATGGCATGCGAGCAGAACGAGTGCAGCGTTCTTTTAAGTATTAAATGGATAACTCTCGGTTAACGTTTATTCGCAAACATGGCATGGAAAAAAGTTTTCACTATACCTATTTTAATATATTAGCTAATATTTTGCCCCTATTGAAAGGATGATGTAAGTGCTGCACTGTAGGTAATTAAAGAGTTATATTAAACCATATACAAAAATTACTATGTACAGTGTTTATTAGAGTCCATCTGACAGTAATTTGTAACATTTACTCGTAACATTTAAAGTGATAAACACTGGATGAGTATTATGCTAGTTTCTTTAATAACCAGAAAATAAATTATTCATTTAAGCACGAGTGGACATCTGTGCAATTAATTAAAGACATACGTAGCCTATTTACATGGTAGCTTTCTTTAAAAACATTTTCTACTGGAGCAGCTTATGTGGGTGACTCCCTAGTAATGGTAATTGGCTGTGTGACCCTTTGATTTCCAAGATACACAAAATGACAGGTGGCTATACAGGTTACAAAAAGGCCTGGATAAATGACAATTTTGCAGTATCAGAATGCTCAGTGAAATGCAGGTTGAAGTTGTATGGACACCTGTTTTGTCTGATGAGATACAATTTCAGCAAACGAACCAACCAGCAAAAGAATGATACTTCCTCACTAGAAGAACAGCTGCTTTTGAAAGGTAGGGAAGTGTGCACATAATGCATATTACAGTAAAATAATGTTAAGACTGCACAATTCAGTTTAGTAAATGTAACAGGGTGCTTGGAGACCTAGTGGTTGGCATGCCTGATTTCCAGCCCATTGTTTCCCTGGTCAAGGTGCCTCAGTCTTCCAAGCAGTGGGGGTAGGGAGACCCGGGCCCTCCCACTCCACTGGGTCCCAGCCCAGGGCCATGTGTGAGTTGACCCCTGAATGGGGGGCACTCTGAGCAGCGAGTCTAAACCCACTATCTGGGACTACTTCCTACCAGTGTTCCTTCAGTTTGGGGCATGGCCCGCATCATCCAATTTGTTGGGGTGGCTTGCCTCCCATTCGTAGTTCCCTCTTGTGGATCTTGGGCTCCTTCAGGCAGGGCAGCCGTAGGTTTGGTGATGCTAAACTGCAGAATGTCTCTAGGCTCTGGTCAGTCAGTAACCTTAATTGCTGGAGGCTCCAAGGTCTCCTCCACCGTTTCTCTTGGCTGGGAAATAGAACGTACTCCCTGGTGGCTACATTGGCTAGCAGGTTTGTGATCCTTCCTTTCAGGCAGGGGAGTGGCTAGTTCCTGCCTCTTCACCAATCAGTCCTGAAGTGGGCCTGGCTCTCTTTTTTTTCTCTCCCTCCCGGGCCTGGCATTTACTGCAGATACACCGCTACCCTGATCTAACACAGTCCGATATAACATGAATTCGGATATAATGCGGTAAAGCAGCGCTCCGAGGGAGCTGGGCTCTGCACTCCAGCGGATCAAAGCAAGTTTGATATAACGCAGTTTCACGTATAATGCGGTAAGATTTTTTGGCTCCTGAGGACAGCGTTATATCAGGGTAGAGGTGTATAATGGGGCAGGACTAGCTGGGCCCAAAGGCTCTTCTTAACCCATGACATGCTGGCAGGCAGCTTCTATGTTTCATCACAGTAAGCCATAACCATGCTGAAGAATTAAACATTTCCTCATACTTTGAAATGATTTAGACAATGATATATGAAGTATATGTTTCTATGCAATTTAAGACAGTAATGATATTAAGACTATGCACTACCACTGCTTCTTTAATTGGGGAAATTCTAAATGGTTTATAGATATTTTCTAATTAAGCCTCATGTCAAACCCAGTGAGGTACAGGGATACGTAGAAGATTCTTCACCCACCATACAATATAGCTAAATCTGAGTTGGAATGCCGCAGTCGTTTAACAGGGCAGAGCCCGTTAAGGACAGGCAGATGAACAAGAATATCACATTCAAGTGCAGGGAGTGTTTCAGTCAGGAAGAGTCTAATGACCTAGATGGAAATTTGCTCAGGACAATGGAACTTTTTACACTTTCAGAAAGTGCCATGATATTTTCAATGACAACAAGTGGCTTTTTTCACTTTTTTTTTAATCTCATCCAAAAGATGGCACTTCAAACAGCAGATTGCCGTTACTCCCTTACCAGGGTATTGATTCAGAACAGACTTTTTGGTCCCAAAGAAGCACAGCATTTAAGGGAAGACTTAAGTCCAAGCCTATTCAGTATTCATGCTGAAATTTAAGCAACCTGGACAGCCAGGAGGCAGGTGTAGTCACTATTACTGACTGGCTAAGAAATGGGCACATCCTATTATATTTTTTACCCCATCTTCCCAAGCTCACTCCAGCACACCTGTTTGTTTCCCCTACCTGTTAGGTCTTGTCTTTTTGGACTGTAAATTCTCTGGGAGAGTGACTCTCATTTATGTTGTTTGTTCAGTGTGTATATGTGGCCCAACTCGGCGGAGGCCTTTAGGCACTACTGCAGTATAAATATTAAATTATATACCAATAACGGCCTTAAGTCCCACTGACTTCAACTGCACTTAAAACCATACTTAAAATTAAACATAAGTGAAGTGCTTTGCTGGATAGGGTCGGGCTGCTGGATGAGGCCCCTGAATTGTTTAAGGTAGTGATGGGTATGGAATAGACAGAATAGTTAAATATTTAAGTTCTTTATTAAGCAGTGGTTAGAACCCTAATGCTTCCCTCTGAGTGCCAGATGATTCACCATTCCCACTTCCTGCAGCACCTATGTACTGGTGCTGCCCTACAGATAGGCACGTGTCCTGGGTGAAATTAAATGAGGGCCCAAGATACAGACAATGTGATTCTGCAAAGCAAGTTTAGACACACACACACATTATTTTGATCTGCTTCTTGAAGAAAACCATTTTATTTTTCACACCTACTGCCAACACCACACAGACTGAGTCATGAAACTCTATGCAAAAGTGGGTAAAAATAAGAAAAAGCAGCTGTGTTTAGTTTTCTTTACACTATATGCCATCATCATATTGTCTGTCTGCTGGTTTTAGAATCCGGGGGGGAAAGGTGTGTAGTAGTTTATCTATTGTTTATTCAAAAGCCCCCAACAGAAGTTAATAGACAGTTATAAACTAATTGAGTGTGTCTGAGTGGTATCTCCTCATTCATCTTGCTTATTCAATTTAACTCCGTTAGTGTCCCATATGGTAGAGTGCCCCTGCTGCTTGAAACAGTCAGTCACGGCGAAAAACCCTCTAACAACAGGAAGCTAATAGTTTAACTGTTCCTCTAAATTTGTTTGACAAAACTGACATTTAGTACGCCATGTCACGTTGTCAGTAATCTGCAATTTACCCCTAGGCAGGCAGTGGATGCTCATTTTATTTACCTCTCATAGTTAAAAGCGTAATTAATATTCCACTCTGCAACAAAGATTAGAGATTTGACAAACATTGTAATTTAAATTCTCCATTATAGCAAACATTAAAATCAAACATTTCCACATGCCCCACTGCATAAAGGACACGTGTAGATGTAATTTAACTTTTTAGTTTTTAATACCACAAACTAATTTCTGCTGTCAGTTTAATGAGCTGGAAAACACAAATGTTGCTGCTCTCTGTGCACACAGGCTAGGAGAGTTAAACTGGAGGGAGATCTTGAGTCAGTTTCTTTCACTCATAAAATGTTCCAACTGAAGTCTCTATATTACCATTAGATACTGTCATCTACAAATATTTTAAAAGGTTTTCTAAATAAAGTCTTCATTAAACAGACATTTGAGACTACACGTAATGCACCATGGCTGTGGTTTACTGAACTGCTATGGCACTGCTGAAAAAAACAGACTATGATCTACACCGTAGCTTTGCCAATTTGTTCCTTGCTGTCTCCTTGCTCCAAGTGGGGTGAGGTGAGGCAGTAATTTGTTGGTGGCCTAAAGCAGGAATTATGAGAATGTTTGCACTGGCTCAGCTGTTCCATTGGGGGATGTGAGGGCTGGGAGGACTGAGCCTTGGCTCTATCACTTCCTTTCTCCTGCATGCCTGAACTCAAAGTTGTTAGCCTAGGTGGAAGTGTTTGTATTCCTCCTTACACTACTGCACAGACCACAGTCCTCTAGCACAGTGCTTCTCAACCTTTTTGCTACTAGGGTCTGGTTTGCTGCCTTCCTAAACTATGTCAGGGAGATCTCAGGGACCAGTGCCAGTCCATGAACCAGTCATTGAGAAACACTGCTCTAGCCCTATATATATACACAAAGACACACTCATATAAATAAATAAATGATATACCAAAACCGCAACTTTTTCTAATCGCAGTATTTGTGCTATGTATAAATTTTTCCTCATAGCCTAAGTATTTATAGTACTGATGACTTCCTGTGTCAGAGCACATGACAATGGAGCCAGAGAGTCAAACTGCTGAAATAGGGGGAGTTCTCAGAGAAATAAATGACTGCAGTTATACCTCATGCTAATTTCAACTGGTGTTCTAGCTTCATAAATTTTGTGTGACTGATTAACACTATTATTATGTTGAACACCTTTAGGCAACCAGACTGGCTCATTAAACACGGAAGCTTGGAATTATCTCCACTGTAACAAATTTGCGTGCGGGAGGGAGGGGGAAGGGTTAGATATATGTATCTGGAAATATTTTCTTAAGCTTATCTGCAAAAACACTTAAAATTCCAAAAAAGAACACAAACTTAATAGAAAGGCTGCTATTACTCTCATCTCAATCCATGCTATGTGGTAACCCACCGACTTGTCTGACTCTATAACAAGACTTCATTAGTCACTGCCAACTTCAATCGGGTTCAGTTATTTTACATTCAGTTCCCAGAGGAAAAGTAGAGTCTCTAGTGATCACAGGCTAAACTAAAGATAAACTGGAACATTTTATAACACACCAAACTAGTATGTCCTGACTCATGCTAGCATCTCAAAACAGGACAAAAAATTATAAATATTATTGACCTTGCCGAGGTATTAAATAAAAGGTAACTACATTTGTAAGGCAGGGTCTCCAGAAAGGACAGGGATTCAAACTTTAGATGGAAGGATGTCTGTATAAGCCACAAAATTTCAGTCCAAAATTTCAAAGGTTTTTTTCCCCTTTCATAAGATATGTTTGCATATAAAAACTCTCTTAATAGCAGTATAGCACTTCAAAAGAGTGCTGCTCTATTGATGTGCAATCTGATTCTGTAAACAAATTATTTGAATGTCCTTGTTGACAGCAAATATTTGAAAAGGTAATTAGCATTCAAAATGGAAAGTTACAAGATTTTACATTTATACAAAGTTATGGAAGTGGTTTATGAACATTGATAAGTTATGGAGATAATCAGGGTCACACAACTCAGAATCACAATTTTTGATAAGCTAACCTCATTATTCATAAAAACCTAAGACTTGCCATACTGAATCAGATGGGTGGCCCATCTAGTCCTATATCCCGTTTCTGACAGCAGCCAGTGCTAATTAGATTCTTTGGAGGAAAATGCAACAAACTCCATAGAATGCAGATGTGGGATAGTCTGCCCCCCTCCAGGAAAGCCTGCTTCATTTTAATTTCGTTGATTGTCTTCCTGATTCTTGTACGATGAATCATGTAGAATAAAAGCTTCTGATCTACCTTCTTGTACCATTCATTATTTTTTGCACTTGTATCATGTCGCCTTATTTGTCTCCTCTCTAATCTGAACAATACCAATCTTTCAATCTCACTTCATATAAGCATTTTTCCATACTCCTAAATCATTACTGTTGCCTGTCTCTCAACCCTCTCTAATGCTGCAGTATCCATTTTTGGAAGCGGTGCCCATTACTGAACACAGTATTCCAGATGAAGAGAAGCCAGTGATTTATAGAATTGGCATATTTTCCATATAATTCTCCTAATATTTTCCATATAATTCTCCATTCTTTATATATCCTAACATTTTGCTGCATTTTGACAGCAGCTGCACACTGAGTTAAAGTTGTCACTGAACAGCTGTATATAATGAGTATATGAGTACTTCAAATGTTTCATCCAATGTGCACTACTTTTCATTTATCAACACTGAAATCCATTTGCCACCACGTTGTCCATTCACTTTGTTTGGTTATGTCCCATGGAAGTTCTTTCATAATGTTCCCTGGACTTCATTCATGTAGTAATTTTGCGTCATCTGCAAATGTTGGCACTTAATTTGTATATATCTTTTTCAGATCATTAACAGATATACTGAACAACACTGGTCATAGTATGGAACTTTGTGGCACTTCATTGTAAGCCTTTTGCCATAATGAAAAGATCCATATGTCAACTGCACAAGTATAGTATTTCTTTGGCACCAAATAGCCATTGTGATATAAAACATCTCTTTTATTTTTCATTCTTATGTAGATGTTTGACAAAAACCATGGAAGGGTTTGGTTTTCTTTTACTATTATACTGTACTATATAAAACTGTTGAATGATACTAAAAATAGTACTATGTATTTTTATACTTAATTTCTTAATCAATTTTTAATTTGATTACTTTACTGGAATGTGATCACTCCTTTCCAGAAAGTAAGGAAATAATTAAATCTTTTCATTATGAGTTGTCTTTCCCAGAAGTGGGAAGTTAGAGACCAAGAGGCAGTTGGCTATTCCACTGGTTCCCAGATGTTGTTTCTTTGGCAAAATTCCAACTATATCTTGCGTGAGGGTTGACAGCAGTTTGGTTTCTCTGTGGGAGGTACTGACAGCCCTGCCTAGTAGATAGCCTAAGAATTCCTTACAGGAATTAAACAGCCAGGTCGTGTTTGCATCAAGCTTGCATGAGGCTGGCTGGGCTACATGCAGTGGCGCAATCTCTGATTGTAATACTAGTTGTAGTTCAGGAAAGCATGATATAGTGCACTTGCTCCCTCTTGCTTGGATCTCATCACCCTGATTCCTTATGAGGTTGACCACACTTGATAACAGCTCCTTCCATAAAATGAGCTAACAACTGAAATGGGATTTGGGATGGCAGAAGAGGAGAGCATCCACCATGACACAGCAGCAATAGAAAACTTAAGTTGCCGGGGAACAAACATACACTCTCTGAAACTCAACCAGTAAGGGTCTAGTCTTCTTCCCTCTCTCTTCATCTGCCTAAAGTCACAGGTAAACCAAGGTGTCTTACCTGGGCTGTTAGGGGGCAGGGATAGCTCAGTGGTTTGAGCATTGGCCTACTAAACCCAGGGTTGTGAGTTCAATCTTTGAGGGGGTGTCATAAACAGATAGCTAAGGGTTAATGTTTCTCTTACCTGTAAAAGGGAACCAAACACCTGACCAGAGGACCAATCAGGAAACCGGATTTTTCAAAGCTCAGGGAGGGAAGTTTTGGGTGTGTGTCCTTTGTCTGTCTAGTCTCTCTCGGCTCTGAGAGGGATCTTTCTATCTTCAAGCTTCTAATCTTCTGTTTCCCAGTTGTAATTACAGGTATAAGACAATATAGGTTTTTATACTGTTTTTGTATTTACATGTGTGTTGCTGAATGTTTAAATTGTATCTTTTTGAATAAGGCTGTTTATTCATTTTTTTTAAGCAATTGACCTGTATATTGTTACTTGATCAGGATAATTTTACGTTTTTTCTTTTTTTCTATAAAGCTTCTTGTTAGAAGCTTGGATTTTTTCCTAGTTAAAACTCGCCAGGAATTGGTGGGGAGAAGGAACAGGGGGGGAAGGGAATCTTTGTGTCAGATGTAAAGCTACTTTGCGGGCTCGACTGAGGTGAAAGAACTTGATCTCTTGTTTTCTATTCAAGGAATGAAATAGGGTGATCGTCGAGGCCATCCAGGAGGAGAAGCCGAGAGAATAAGAGGGAGACAGGGGAGGGGGTATTTCCTTTGTTGTGGATCAGGCTCTGAGTCTTGGGGTCCCCCAGGGAAGGTTTTGGGGAGACCAGAGTGAGGCAGGCACTGTAATTCCTGTCTGGTGGCAGCACTATAAGATCCAAGCTGGTAATTAAGCTTGGAGGTTCATGCAGGCACCCACTTTTGGACGCTAAGGTTCAGAATTGGGAATTACACTTTATGACAGGGGGCCATTTAGGGAACCAGGGTAAAAATCAGTCTGGGGACTGGTCCAGCTTTGAGCAGGGGGTTGGAGTAGATGACCTCCTGAGGTCCCTTCCAACCCTAATATTCTATGAAACTATCACATTAGTGACAGTGCCTCACCAGACCAACTTCACTATGGATCAGGAAAAGGGAGAACTTATTCCCCAGTAACCTCTGGAATGCCATAGGATCTATTAATCTCCTTATGGAGACCAAATGGGAAAAGTCTTATATTCTAACTGGAACATGGAATCATGGCCTCCATTTGGAAGAGATGGTAAATAGATCACAAGCATTCACTGTTCCCCTCAGTTTTCCCCCAGATCAAAAATTAGGTAGAGTTTGCCTTCTCTGAGTGTTAGGGATTCAAGGATCTCTGTTGTAAGCTTTTAGCTGACATAAGGGTCACAAAATTTTACTGAAACTGGTCATGGCTGTTGTTTTCCATTTGCCATCTGAAGAGAGCTTTTCCACCACTGGGACAGATGTTTCACCCAACCAGGATTCCGTAATGTGGGTCTCCATGAATAAACAGGGAAGAAAGTAACACATACTGGTAGCTGGGCTACATTTATTAACTACTCTTTACTTTCTCATCTTCCTAGGCCTGTTAGGAGAGGAACTGGGTTTATGAAAACTGTTGTAGGCAAGAGAGCAGCAGTCCCTGCACAGCAATAGTGATGTGATATTATATCATACTCTTATCAGGAAGTGACATGAGAGTTTAACATCCATCTGGACAGACATCAGACACAGAACGACATTGACTTAAATGTCTCATGTGAAGGGTTTGCCAGAAATGTTCACATCTCTGAATGGGGTTAAACGGTTTTTCCAGCATTTAAGCTTTAACACTAAGCCTAATTTCATAGTGAACAAAGTGTGTACTGGATTTTGTTTTAAGACAAAGTTCTTGTTTTGCCTATCTTGTATTTAACTAAGAAGAATGCAACATTTTCTTGGCAGTCCTATAGGTTCATTTCTCTATGTGCATCACCGTCTTGAGGTCTAGTCTAGCCAACAGAAATCATGGGCATTCAAGGACTTATGAAAGTCTCACTGATAGAACCTTAATAGTTTCGTCTGTTTGACTCTGCCATCAAAACATCTAGTATACTTCTTAACTGTGAGCCATTGCAAATGTTTTGTTAGAGCTGACAAATCTAACCTTGATTACTAAGCTTTTGCCATAAAGCTTCTCTCAGAAATGTAATTTTCTGAAGAAGGAAAATGTCACCAAATATGAACTCCACTTAGGAAACTGAAATTCAGTATATACCTAAAATGAGATTGCATCATATTATACACATCAACATTCTGTCCAGAGATGAACAGGAAGGCAATTATATATGAAAGCTAACTGTGGATAAACAGAAGACTTCATTTTTGGTAGTCTAGCTATAAACTAAAAATACAGTATTTGTTTTGGGTAGGTCAAATTATTTTGGAATGCATGTGTAACAACTGACAGTACATACATACATATACCACAGACTAATGGTACAGTGCAATATAATATGATATGCTGTGATGTGACATTCTGTATGCCTAATACTGAAGCTTAAAATCAACTTTTTCTGATTGAAAGCCCACACTATATGCAAACTGTAGATGCCATAGTTTACTGATCTTACTACTTCACATCCAATGTGGGGTTGCTCAGGGCCTCATTTTAAAATTTCTTCATTTTAAAGATTTAATTTCACAAACTTAGGTGTGCTCTAGCACTTTACTGTATTGTAAACTGCTTTTTTCCTTAAAGCTACTAAACGTAGACTTGACACTCTGTTCTGCCGTTGATATTTAGGGGGAGTGGAAAATTTACATAAGTGATTTCAACAACATGAGTAGCATCTCTGCATGTAAACTCTTTGCAGGAATATGGTCTCCAAATTTTTTAAGATGGAATTTGCATTTGTAGTAGCTGTATATTAACAAGTATTATTGAACTATCCCTCCTAGACAGCATTATTCATTGGAATCTACTTGCAAATTAAATTAGGTTGGTTTGTAATGGGAAAAAATACTGATGTGTTTTCTTAAGGATGATTTACTAACGTAAGTGTTGGGAACAGAATACCCAGGCTGGTTCAAATTCCACCTTGGTAGACTCCTCACACTATCATCCTTGAAGGAGATAAATTAAGTAGCAAACAATTATATGTGGGTTTAATAGTTGACACCCTGTCAGCAAGCTCACATGGCACTTTACATAAAGTATAGATGTTTGCCCTAGTATCTTAAGCCAAAATGTCCCCTTGTTTCATCCCAAGTTATACACTCTGCTGTGCATCAATTAGCTGCTGTGTCCTATCCAAGAAGTGTCTGTACTGCAGCTCTAGTGAGTTTGGGGAGCCTTTGGGATGGATGATGCTATATAATTCTAAAATATTATTGTGCTTAAGACAATAGAGTGATAATGGAAACAGACTTTGCACTCTGCATTGCTATGGGCAGAGGGATTGACTAAATTATTTAGAGAAGTCTTCTCCAATCCCAAAGGATGAAGATATTTCTAAAGTGCCTGTTCTTTTGTACTTTTCTCTGGCATATGGCACTTAATCAGTTAAAAAGAGCCAGAATTTTGCAAAACAGTTGTCAATAATGTACGCCGTATATATGTTACGTGCATGTTTGTGATGGATGAATCATTAGGCAGATAATGCTGATTTAATAGTACAAAATTGTCACATTTGATAAATTTCATTTTGCCTGTTTCAGACAGTAGCAGAATTTATTTCAATGACAAATGACTACTCCCAAGATTGCTATATGGAAGGAGTTCCTATCACATTTTCATTCTTTAAATGCCTTTATATCTCAGGGCTTGGCTACATTAGAAATTTCAAAGCGCTGCCACGGCAGCGCTTTGAAGTGTGAGTGTAGTCAGAGCCGCAGCGCTGGGAGAGAGCTCTCCCAGCGCTGCTTGTAAACCACATCCCTTACGGGTGTAGAGTGCAGCGCTGGGAGCCGTGCTCCCAGCGCTGCCGCCCTGATTACACTGACACTTTACAGTGCTGCATCTTGCAGCGCTCGGGGGGTGTTTTTTCACACCCCTGAGCGCGAAAGTTGCAGCGCTGTAAAGTGCCAATGTAGCCAAGACCTCAATTCTTTGAATCCTACAGCACAGTCATAACATTTCTCTACACTGAATAAATTTTGTCCCTCTGGCTTTAATGATTATCTAATTGACAAGCAAATTAAATAAACTGGAACCATTTAACCACACAATGTTTGGGTTAATAATAGCATCAACACTATTCCATAAAGATGTAGTAACTTCAGCGCTTAGATATCATTTAAAAAGTTTTCATTGTGTTTGGTCAAATACGGAAGAAAACTAAAATAAAACATTGAGAAAATGCTTCAGGTACAGTGGCTGTTACTATTACTAGTGTTGAGCATTACAGAGCACAAGGGAGTCTTTGAGGGAATACAAAGAAGTAAAAGTAACGGAGGATGAAATATGAAAATATTAAAAAGAATAAATCAGCATAGGTAGAACAATCAGCATATGTTGGTCAAGTATGTCTGACTGATGTGAAGCTCTCAATCCAATCACTGCTCTGAATCTAGTTCAAATTGAGCTTTAGACAAGTTTTAAGCAACGTGAACTACAAAAAAATGACCTTCCTTATCACAATACTTTCCATTCTCATACCATTAATGGTGCACTTCACTGTTGCAGCCTGTTAGGCTGCGGGCCATTTCCTTTCATTTCTGAATCTTTTTTCCCTCCTCAAAGCTGTTACTGACATCAAGGTGCAGGTTTTCCTGTTTTTTTTCCCAATTTTTGTATTCTCTAGGAGGCTATTGTGCTTTCAAAACTAATCTTCCTTCTATTTATATATCAATAATAATAATACAAAACTCAGCTGCAGCATTTCACTAAACAGCTACAGGGATTCAAAAAAGAAAACAAGCCTATTTCACTGCAAAATGTCAGGACTCAATTCACCCCTTCGCGCTATTCAGCGCACACAAAGGAGAGGCTAAAATACACCCAGGAGCGTTGAGAGTGACTACCAATCAAAAATGTCATATTTAGGGAGACGACTATTTATGAAACTCTGGAAAGACCAGTAAGAGGTAGGCACTAATTATAGTAATTACAAACACGCGTGCGTGCACACACACACACACACGGAAAACTCTGACAATAGGGAATGTAAACAACCAAGCAGAAAATCTAGGATAAATATTAGCCAACAACAAAAACAACAAAAAAAAACCAAATTCACTATCATCTTTTTTAGGCACCCAACAGATTGTCTTGTGTTTTGGTGCTTCAGAAGAAGCAGCAACGGCAGCTTAAAGGATCAGAGACTGTCTGAAGTTTTTAGGCCTCCCCTCACCCTTCTGATTTGTGAAAAAGGACCTCTCTATTCTGGAGAAAATGACTGCAAAATAATCTGAAGAGGACACTTTCAACTTCAGTGAAATTCCTTTGTCTCTTTTCCTCTCATTTTCATGACAGCATGTTTACTGCGAATAAAATTCATAGACAGGTAAGAGGAAAAAAAGAATAAATCACTCTTAGATACATAATGAAGGTTAGTTCTGAAAGCACAATTTTTAACAATCTGCAAGATGGGGTTATGGAGGAGAAGAATCTGAAAAGACTGCACGTTAGCAGCTAGAAATATTCTCTGTTATTTAGAGTATGTAATTAGTTGTTTATTTATTAAATCACACTTCTAGCCTGAAACTGTGGTTTCAACATGGTGGAGTTTTGTTTACACAACATGTTTACAGTACAGATACTATACCACTTAAGAAAATATTCTATTATTTGCATTGTGTAATAATGATTTTCATGTAGTTCAAATGAATAGGCCACATACTGTAAACTATTTAAGATAGATACTCATGGTTATTGTTCTCCTGTCAGAAGATTTAGCTTTTGGGTTGCTTTAGATTAGTACCACACTGTGTGCACGCCCAGAGAGGAGCGGGGGTGGGATGGGGGGGCGAGGAAATGGCTATTCACAAGGAAGGGTGCACATTAGCTAAATTATCAGGGACTGAGATGAAATGGACTTGATCAGTGTAGAAGTTACACTTTATTCTCCTCTTCATGGTGAAAACTGTTTGTCCAAGATAATGCAAAGAGCGGCACTAACCATGATCCCCCACCCCCACCCCCCCGAGATCTAAGGACTACACTCCCAACTATCATATTGTGCCGCATCTTCACCTCCAATCAACCATTACTAGGATGACTATGTATTTTTAAAAAGCATTGATAATATGTGCAATATCCTAGGAGGGAGAAAGAATGGATGTGTGGTTAAGGTGTTGGACTTGCATAATCAAAGTTCAATTCCTGGCTGTGCCACAGACTCCCTGTATGTCCTGAGGCAAGTCAGTCTCTTTTTGCCTCAGTTCACCATGAGTAAAATGATACGGTATGATAATAACCCCTACCACACAGGTGTGCGTTGTGAGGATACATTCATTTATGGCTGTGAGATGCGCAGACAATGGGGTGATGGGAGCCCTACAGTCAATATAATTATTATTCCTCACAGAAAAAGCCCTATTAAGGTTGTAATTATGCAACAAAATAACTACATCTGATATATTTAATCTATTATTATAGTGTCAGTATTACAGTGTTTATTTAGGAGTTTTGTCTGGATAACGACTCCAGAACTGGGCCACATATCAATAATAATGAGAGTATCCAATAAAAGGAGGAGGTTGAGAGATGGTTTATATAATGTACTAGGTCTCTTGTTTGCCAGTCAGATTTCCACCCATGCCCATGAACATTTAGAGGAGGATCGGAGTGTTCACCTAAAAGGAAAAACTGAATATGATTTATGTCAAACTGGAATGTGATGGGATGTTCACTCCAAACCACCTCAAAGGGGTTAAGGTGGCTCAGAAGGGGCTAATGAAGGGCTCAGACTGAAGTTGGGGGGAGATTTGACTAACAAGCCCTAATTGGAGATGGAGCCCTTCTGGGGAGGAGTAGGCAGGGCTTGCATAAAGCCAAGAAGGGAGGCAGAAGGGGGCTGCAGTGTGGAAGTCTGCAGTCACTCTCTGCACTAGTGAGGAGAGAAGGAAGAACTCTGGGGTGGGGTGGGGTGGAGCAGAGCAGATACCCTGGGATCCTGACCCCGAGGGAAGGGGTTTACCCACGGGGGTGGTGGGAGAAGAAAGCCAGCAGTGTAGGAAAAAGCCCAGGGAAATAGCAGCAAGGGTTGAGATGGTGCAGACCTGGGGTGCTGACTGTCCCTAGGTTGAAAAGAGGAGCAGAAGGCAGGCCTGGGTTTCCCTGCTAGCTATTGGGAAAGCAGGATAGTCCTGATTGGTAAGAATGCCTGGCATGGCACCTAGACAGCTAGTCTGGTGAGACTTTGTTACCCTGGAAAGGGAAAACTGTAGAGTGACCTGGCTAGAGGGATAAGCCATGAAAACAGGGCCATAGCCCGGATGCAGTGTGCGGGGCAGTTGCTCAGAGCTCAAAGCCAGGGAGTGTGCGGAAAAATGACTAAAAAAGGTAGGGGGAGTAAATATGCTTGTTGTCCCAGGTGCTAAGATGCCTTCATGGCTCTGCATGAAGAGGAATCACTGCGACTCCTAGAGAGCACGAGGGCCCATAGCGTGAGCGAGCGAAAGTTCGTGGTGTCAGACTCAGGGCTGGCTCCAGGCACCAGCAAAAGCAGAAGGTGCTTGGGGCGACCAATGGAAAGGGATGACACGCCTTGGTCTTCAGCGGCAATTCGGCGGCGGGTCCCTCTCGGAGCGAAGGACCTGCTGCTGAATTGCCACCGAAGAATGAAGCAGCACGGTTGAGCTGCCGCCGAAGTGCCGCCGATCGCGGCTTTATTTTTTTTTTTCCCCGCTTCGCCGCTTGGGGTGGCAAAAAAGCTGGAGCCTGCCGTGGTCAGACTGGGCAGAGCTAATCCCAGATACAGCCACAAAGGGGTGCTCCAGGAGCGAGTAAACCCTGTAATGCAGACTAACCATCTTGATCACGAGACATCTCAACCGGTCAAGGACTGAAGCAAACTACCAATTCCATCATGTGACTTCTCTCCTGTCATCTATTCCAACCAAAAAGGTTTACACTCAAATGCAATGTATACAGCACTGTGTGATAAACAGCACAGAATTCCAGATAGATCATAATTTTCTGGTCAGTAGGAGACAAAACCAAAAATCAAGCTGGCTCATTGACAACATTTGAACTCAGTACATGCTTTTTAAGGGTATGTCTACTTTGCAATTAAACACCCAAGGCTGGCCAGTGTCAACTGACTCAGGCTTGCAGGGCTTGGGCTATGTGGCTTTTAATTATGGTGTAGAGATTTGGGCTTGTGCTGGAGCCTGGGCTTGGGGACTCTCTCCCCTCATGGGGTCCCCTCGCTGAGCCCTGTAAGCCTGAGTCAGCTGACGTAGGCCAGCTGTGGTAGTTAATTTCCGTATAGACATATCGTAAAGCACAGAACATCAGGCATATTATTATACACTCCTGAAGCTAAACAACGTGTCTGTGTGCATTGTCTGAAAGATCAGAATAGGACCTTTCAATGGTGAACATGGTTTATCTTTTCACCAGCGAATGGTATATCATTAGCATTCTTTTAAAGAACATAAGAATGGCCCTACTGGGTCAGACCAAAGGTCTGTCTAGCCCAGTATCCTGTCTTCCGCCAGTGGACAGTGCCAGGTGCCCCAGAGGGAATGAACAGAACAGGTAACCATCAAGTGATCCATCCATGGTCGCTCATTCCCAGCTTCTGGCAAACAGGCTAGAAAGACCCCTCCTGCCCATCCCGGCTAATAGCCATTGATGGACCTATCACTCCATTAAATTTATCTAGCTCATTTTTGAACCCTCTTATGGTCTTGACCTTCACAACATCCTTTGACAAGGAGTTCTACAGGTTGACGGTGCATTGTGTGAAGAAATACTTCCTATTATTTGTTTTAAACCGGCTGCCTATTAATTTCATTTGGTGACCCCTGCTTCTTGTGTTATGAGAAGTAGTAAACAACACTTCCTTATCTACTTTCTCTACACCAGTCACGACTTTATAGACCTCAATCATATCTCCCCTTAGCTGCCTCTTTTCCAAGCTGAAAAGTCCCAGTCTTACTAATCTCTCCTCATACGGAAGCCATTCCATACCCCTAATCATTTTTGTTGCCCTTTTCTGAACCTCTTCCAATTCCAATATATCTTTTTTGAGATAGGGCGACCACATCTGCATGCAGTATTCGAGATGTCAGCGTATCATGGAGGCAATGTGATATTNGGATGTTTTCAGAGAACTATCCACAATGACTCCAAGATCTCTTTCTTGAGTGGTAACAGCTAATTTAGATCCCATCATTTTATATGTATAGTTGGGATTATGTTTTCCAATGTGCATTACTTTGCATTTATCAACATCAGCCTCTTTGTTACCAGTAACCCAGTTTTGAGAGCTCCTTTTGTAGCTCTTCGCAGTCTCCCTTCGCAGACAGTCTTAACTGTCTTTAGTTTGAATAATATTTTTCCTCATTCAGAACCTACACCTGAGAGATGCTGACTATCTGCTCTCCCTGCTGCCCTTAGCTGAATTTAATGGGAGTTGTGGCTGCTCGATATCTCTCAGGATGAGGCCCTAAATTTGATTAATTTGATTTAGTCATTGTAAAATAAAAAAATAGTGTCCACCAGTCCTGAAACAAAGCACAACACAGAACTGCATTCCCTGTAGCTGGACCTTTGGAGCATGATTGTCCTCTCAGTTTTACGCCAGGCTGTAACAAACCTGCTGACCTCTATAGAGTACTCAAGAAATTTACAAAGCTGAGCATACAGACATTGCATAACTTAGCTTCTTAAGTTCTTCCTGGTACCCAGGATAATATCCCTCTCTCCCCCATGGTCTTATAGCACACACACAAGTCATAGTTAACTCTTAAAACCCTAAATTTCATTTCCTTCACACATTTAGGGCCAGTCCACTGTTATGCACCAGCTGCTTTGTGTTACTGTGGCAATGAAAAGCAGACATAAACTTGGCTTAACTGGGATGTTATATAGAGTTAATGGTTGATTTGTATCACCAGAGTGTCCCAGAAACAGTTGTAACATACCGGCCAATCTGTTCCTTAGGATTTTGTTTTGTCCTTAATTGCAACATTGTAATGAGGTTTTTTTTGTTAAAGGTACATAACATACATTTCCAAACTCAGTGCTCTCTTAAACTTTCCTTTTTTTTTTTTTTTGGTTACTTTTAATTGTTATATAGTGGACTTCTAGATCTTCTGAAAAAAAAATTGTCTCCTCACAGAAATCTTTTTTGGCTAGATGACAGATCCCATACTTATAAAATTAGTGTAAATATGAGATAGTGCAGTGTTTCACCATGTAAGGATATTACCCCATTCACCAACCGCAGTTGCAGGCCATTATTTCTCCAAGCTTCTGCAATTTAACAATGATCAAAAAATCTGCCTGTGTTATGTCTGCTTACATAATATAGTGTCATGCAAGGGTTGTTTCTTGTTTGCAGATGAAACGAGTGAAAATGCTGATGTTACTCAAAACTGTATTAGTGGAACACAAGACAGCATGTGGCCCGATTAATCTTATGAACTCATCCTTCACATATTGTTGGAACACCATGTGGATGATAAATTTATGAGCATATCAACTTTCAATAAAGAAAAACTAGACCCTGATAGCCTTATGAGAATGAAATCTCTTCTACAAATAAAAACAAAAGCTTTAGAGCAGTGACCAGAAGTACCTACAGATTCATCAAGAAATAACGCAATCACATTATTATATGGCTGTGTGGATGGTGTCTCCAGGAGCGCTTTGGCTTCCTCGAGCACGGGATGCTGTTCCGAGAAGAAGTACTAAGCAGAGATGGAGTCCACCTATCAAGGAAGGGAAAGACTATCTTCGGATACAGACTGACTAACCTAGTGAGGTGGGCTTTAATCTAGGTTTGAGGGGGGCAGAAAACAAAAGCCTGCAGATAAGTCCAAAACACAGAGACCTGTATGAAGGGTCAGAATCTGGAGGAATATGGATAATCACAGAAGGGACAAAGGAGAGATAAGAGGAAATACAGAGGGGAAATCTAACGAACATCTTAAATGTCCGTAAACTAATGCAAGAAGTGTGGGGAATAAACAGGAAGAACTAGAAATACTAGCGAATAATCACAATTATGACAATGGGATAATTCACACGACTGGAATATTCGTATAGAAGGGTACAGATTGCTCATAAAGGACAGGCAGGGAAAAAGAGAGGTGGTGTTGCTTTGTATATCGAATATGTACACACTTGCACTGAGGTTGAGGTAGAAGTGGGAGGCAGAACTGTTGAAAGTCTCTGGGTAAGATTAAAAGGCATAAAAAAACAAAGTGGTGTCATGGAAGATGTCTACTATAGATCACTTATCTAGAAAGAAAAGATGGATGAGATTTTTAAAAAATAAATATCAACATCCAAAACATAGGACTTGGTAGTGATTGGGGACCCAGACATCTGTTTGGAAAAATAATATAGCAGGGCACAGATTATAAAACAAGTTATTGGAATGCACTGGAGACAACTTTTTATTATAGAAGGTGGAGAAAGTGACTTGGGAAGAGGCTGTTCTAGAGTTGATTCCATCAAACAGGGGGGAATTAGCTGAGAATTCGAAGGTGGAAGACAGCTTGGGTGAAAGTGATTATGAATTGGTAGAGTTCATGAGTCTAAGGAATGAGGGAAAATGGCAGAACAAAGACAATGGACTTTAAGAAGCCAGATTATAGCAAACTCAGAAAATTGGTAGGTAAGATCCTATGGGAAGCAAGTCAAAGGGAAAAAAGCGTTCAGGAGAGTTGGCAGTTTTTCAAAGAAACATCATTAAGTGACCAGGGGCGGCTCTAGGCATTTTGATGCCCCAAGCAGGGCAGGCAGGCTGCCTTCAGCGGCTTGCCTGTGGGAGGTCCCCGGTCCCTCCGCAGGCATGCTGCCAAAGGCAACCTGCCTGCCGCCCTTGCGGCGACCGGCAGAGCGCACCCTGGGGCTTGCCGCCCCAAGCATGCGCTTGGTGTGCTGGTGCCTGGAGCCAGCCCTGTAAGTGACCAAAAGCAAACTATCGGAATGTGTAGGAAAGATAGAGAGTATTGTAGGAGACCATCCTGGCTTATCCACGAGATCTTCAATTACAAACTCAAAAAAGAGTTATACAAAAAGTGGATACTAGGAAAAATTTCAAAGGGTGAATATAAAAAATACAACACAAGTACATAGGAAGAAAATTAGAAAGGCCAAAGCAAAAAATGAGATTAAACTATCTAGGGGCATATAGGTTACAAAGAAAGCATATTACAAATACATAAGAAACAAAACTAAGACCAAGAACAGGGTAGGCCCATTACTCAATGAAGGGGGGGAAGACAATAACAAAAAATGCAGCAATGGCCCAAATGTTGAACGCCTTTTCTGTTTCAGTTCTTACCCAAAAAAGTGAGCAGTGATTGGACAATTAACCCAATGAACATTAGTGAAATGGGATAAATCTGATGCTAAAATAGGAAAAGAACAAGTTAAGTATTATTTAGACAAGTTAGATGTCTTCAAGTTGGTAGGGCCTGATTAAATACATCCTAGAATACTTAAGGAACTGGCTGAAGAGATCTCTGAGCCATTAGCAATTATCTTTGAGAACTTGTGGAGAACAGAAGATGTAACCGTGATCTGTAAAAGGGCAAATATCATACCTATCTATAAAAAGGGGAACAGGGACAACCTAGGGAACTATAGACCGGTCAGCTTAAGATAATGGAGCAAATAATTAATTTGTAAGCACCTAGAAAAAAATAAGTAAGAGTCAACATGGATTTGTCAAGAACAAAGCATGTCAAAATATCCTAATATCCTCCTTTGACAGGGCAGCAAGCCTTGTGGATGGAGAGAAGCAGTAGATGTGGTAGTATCAAAAGCCTTACTAAAGTTGAGATATGTCATACACAAACAAATCAGAGAAATACAGCCTAGATGAACCTACTCTGAAGGTGGGTGCACAACTGGTTTGAAAACCATACTCAGAGAGTAATCATCAATGATTCACAATCGAGATTGAAGGGTATATAGAATAGGGTCCCTCAGGTATCTGTCCTGGGTCCAGTTCTATTCAATAGCCTCATAAATTATTTGGATCAAGACGTAAAAGAATACACATATAAAGTTTGCAAATGATATCAAGCTGGAATGGGTTGCAAGCACTTTGAAGGACAAGATTAGAATTCAAAATGATCTTGACAAACTGGAGAAATGGTCTGAAATAAACAGGATGACATTCAATAAGAACAAATGCAAAGTACTACACTTAGGAAGGGATAATCAATTACACAAATATAAAATAGGAAATGACTGCCTAAAAAAGGAGTACTGCAGAAAGGGATCTGGGGGTTATAGTGGATCATAACCTAAATATGAGTCAAAATCTAACAGTGTTGCAAAAAAGCAAACATCATTCTGGGATGTATTAACAGGAGCGTTGTAAACTAGACACAAGAAGTAATTCTTCCAATGATCTCTGTACTGATAAGGCCTCAACTGGAGTATTTTGTCCAGTTATGGGCTCCACACTTTGGGAAAGATGTGAATAAATTGGAGAAAGTCCAGTGGAGAGCAACAGAAGTGAGATTAAACAGATTAAAGGTATAGAAAACATGTCTACAAAAAAGATTGAAAAAAATGGGTTTGTTTACTTTGGAAAAGAGAAGACTGAGAGGGGACATAACAAATACGTAAAGTGTTGCTATTAAAGAAGAGGGTGATAAATTGTTCTCCTTGACCACTGAGGACAGGACAAGAAGTAATGGGCTTAAACTGCAGCAAGGGAGATTTTGGCTAGACACTAGGAAAAACATCCTAATTGTTAGGGTAGTTAAGAACTGGAACAAATTATCTAGGGAGACTGTGGAAACTCCATCATTGGAGGTTTTTAAGAACAGGTTAGACAAACACCTCTCAGGGATGGTGTACATAATACAGTAACTCCTCACTTTAAGTTGTCCTGGTTAATGTTGTTTCGTTGTTACATTGCTGATCAATTAGGGAACATGGTCATTTAAAGTTGTGTAATGCTCCACTCTTATATTGTTTGGCTGCCTGCTTTCTCCACAGCCGGCAGCCGCCCTACACTTCCCCCTCCCCACAGCGCCTCCTGCCCGCTGGCAGACCCCGTGGATCAGCACCCCCCCACCCCCCCCACCCATGGCAATCAGCTGGCTTGTGGCATTTGGGGGGCAGGAGGGAGAGGGGAAGAGCGAGGACTCAGTGTGTAGGCTCCCCCTCCCCAGACAATCAGCTGGCGTGCGGCGTTTAGAAGGAAGGGGAGGGAGCAGGGAACAGTGAGGACGCAGCGTGGGAAGTAAAGAGGGAGGAGAGAAGAGGCCGGTCAAAGATGGTGGCTTGGGAGAAGGGGGGGAGTGGGCAGGCTGGGGATTGAGCCCCCGCCCCTGGTGCTTGCAGGGTAGGGGAAGCTGCCGCTGCTGCACAAGGTGCTTCTTCTAGCCTACAGCACCTTTGGCCTCCTTGCCTGCATCATCTCCAGTGCCAGTGGGCTGTGCCTGTGTAGGGTAAGGCAGGGGCACCTCCCAACTATAGTACTGTACTGTATGTACAGTATGTTGGGTAAGCATACAGCACATGCACACTACTCCCCCCCAGAGTAGTATTAAACTGCTTGTTTAAAATTGTTTAAAACTTATACCTGTATTAAATTGCTTGTTTAAAATGTATATAATGCCTTTTGTCTGGCAAAAAAAATTTCCCTAGAACCTAACCCCCCCATTTACAGTAATTCTTATGGGGAAATTGGATTCGCTTAACATCATTTCACTTAAAGTTGCATTTTTCAGAAACATAACTACTACGGTAAGTGAGGAGTTACTATACTTAGTCCTGCCTTGAGTGCAGGGGACTGGACTAGGTGACTTATTGGGGTCTCTTCCAGTTCTACAATTCTATTGTTCTATGATCATAACAAGGTGTAAAATAATCACAGAAACGTAGGGCTGGAAGAGACCTCAAGAAGGCGTCAAGTCCAGTTCCCTGAACTGAAGAACCACCAAGTAAACCTAGACTACCCCAACAGGTGTTTTTCCAACCTGTTCTTAAAAACCTCCAAACCCTATTCCAGAGCTTAACTACCCTTATAGTTAGACAGTTTGCCCTAATATTTAACCCAAATCTCCCTTGCTCCAGATTTAGCATATTACTTCTTGGCCTACCTTCAGTGTCACTTCAAATCCATTCCAATGGCCATCTTTTATTCACTTGCACTTCCCAGGCAGCACTATTGCTTAACAAATGTTCAAGCTGTAACATGAAGTCAAAGAGTCAAAGTGAAGACTGGCAACTTCTTCAATGTATCCCACTGTGCTAGTTGTATTGCACCTTGTGGTACATACTTAAACACTCTTCAGCACACACATTAATAGATAATGTGTCACTATCCTCATGTACCAATATGGTGTCTCATGCTATTGTGTCAGCTACGCATGACTATGCAATCAATTAAACTAAAGAGCTTTACGGCATTATTGGGAGACGATGAAGAATGGGTGTTTAGCTGAAAACTGAGGGCAGGGCTGGTGCATGAAACTCTGGTAATTTATAGTGAAAACTAATAGCCTTTGTTAGCAACGAACCTTCTTTGAATCATTGAAGGCCCTAATATAATTGAAATAAAATTATTTCTTTTATCTATCCTTGCTCTCACTTACATATGCTTAACTGATAGCCATGCCTAGTAATAAATAAAAAAATACAAAATAATATATGAGTTCTAACTATCTTCAGAGTTCAGGAAAAAGATTGATGGATGATGCTTCACAACATATCTGTGGGGAATATACAGTGAACACCTTTAAAAACTGATGCTTACTTCAGCGTTTGCGATATTCCATATAAGTAGAATGGGAAGTACGTTAACTGCTGCAGTAAATTGACCACCACTGTAGGTGATACATGTCTGATTTCTAATGGAGCCCCAGATATCATTATGAGGTAATAATATTATTTTCATTTCACAGAGAGGGTAACTGAGATATTGAGATGTTATGTGACTTGCCCAATGTTATAGAGCGAGTCACAAACAGACCCAGCAGGAGAACTTAGGAATGAGTTTGGGCTCTTAGACCATGCCAGCTCCTCGCTGTATTGTAACAATTCCAGGACGCTCTGTTGAATATATTTAACAGAACTGATACAGGATTTCCTTGTAATCTTTCTCTGTTTATTCTGGCAAGATGGCTTTCACAATTTCTGACTCAGCAGGCCAGATAGCTAGTGACCACTCTTTGACCACTCTGTGCCACGCTGCTGAGAGAATCTATCTTTAAGGTTAGCATAATTAGCCATAAGACAATTGCCCCAGTGTAGAATGAGCAGGGGTGGGAGAGGGTCTGGCAATATAGAGCCAGCATAAGATGCTATCCCCACTACTAGTGCTGGTGTATGGGGTGTGGTTGGAGCAAAGTGGACATGGCCAGGGCATCCCTATACCTCACCCACTTGGGTCTGCTACAATATAACTTAGCGTAGACCTCAGGGTGCTCTGACTTAAGACAGGAGAGGCAACTGACTCAATATCCAACCAGCCCAGGACAGTGGGTGTGCAAAGCTGTTATTTACAGCACATATGCACACACTCTTCCCCTGACCTACACTGCTTATAACTTGGCCAGAAATGAGGATCTGATCCAGAATTTGATCTAGTTGATAGATGAAGCTAGATCTTCACTGATTCACTTACCAAAGAAACACCACGTAATTGGATATCCATAGATATTACAAACTGATGAAATTACTCAGCAGAAATAATTATATAAATAAATTAACGGGTCATGATACCATTAGTGATGGCAAACTACAAAAAGTGCAGAGATCTGGATAAGAATCCAAATGTTTGGAAGGTTATTCAAACACTAAACTTTTAAAGGACATACCCTTCTTCCTGTCTTTTGACCTAGCCTATAAGATCCCCTGGGCCTCCTCCATTATCTTGCTTCCCACTGTGGGGAACCACAGCTCTCTAGCCTCTTTTTCTCTGCTGGGTCCAATGCCAGATTCTGAGCACTGTGGCTTCCTTCTCACAGGCACCTCCAAATGTCTTACACAGCTCTGACAGAAAAGACATCAATGGAATTACATCTGTTTACACCCACTGAGGTGCTGGCCCAGAATTTATATGATCTGAATGGAGAAAGCGGCTACATCCAACAGAGAAACAGTCTTTCTATAGGCCGCATGTGAATAAAGGAAGACTGTGCTCTAAAAAAGGATGTTCAGAAGGAGTCCCCTGATGCCTATGCTCTGCCTTGTATCTGGATATTCAGCAGGAACCTGCTACAGGTGGTATATCACCCCCCACCCCGGAGCCAGAGACTCAGAGAGAGGCCTCTTCCATTCCTAGTCTCCTCAAATGTCCTGATAATGAATATTATTTTGTTCTGACTGACTTCACACCAAAGGTTTTTATGTGACCAGAAAAGAAGTACAGATACACTTAGACTGAAAATTTGTTTTCCTTCAAAAACAAAAGCATTGTCTCTATCAGGACTGGAGAGGCACTCAGATACATACAATATAAAGAGACAGATTAGACAGATAAATAAGAAATAAATTGACTCTTCCTTTCAACACTTATGTCAGAATGAAACATGCATTTGAGAGGAAACTATATTCTAACTGGATGGGAAGCTCTTGCTAATCGAATATTATAAATGAGAGAAAACAACTTGAGTATAGCCACATTTAAACACTGCATCACTTTAAGCACATGCTATTAGCACACACTAGCATAGGAAAAGCCATATTTCAACAGAATGAAATTAAAAGAAAAGCATCATAAAGATGTTATTCACGGAGTAGAGTTCTACATTTAGTCTCAACAGATGGAATAATTTGGATGTATTGGCTCTGATCGTGCTACTTCCTGCCTCTGGTATATCCAGTCGGAATAAGCAAAAATCACTCCTGTGCTATAATCACAACAAATAAATAAAGCTTAATAAATACCCATAGCTACCATGAGCCAAGAAGTTTCTATTCATAAAGTATGTTTATTTCTAGGCTTTTCTCCAGCACACTCTGCCCCATAGGTTATTATGCAACAGATTGAAAGCATCCTGTTCCTTGCTGTGTTACTTGTTTTCAGTATAAGGTGTTGATTGTGGTATTACATTGGTATCTGCAACATCCTCCATCTGATTTATTTTGTTTTGTTTGCTTTTTGTTACTCTTCTGCTGACATCTATCTCCACAACAACAACAAAAAAGTATTAAAAATTCACTTTCCACTTGGCTGGCATGAGTATACAGACATACTTGCTGCATACTTTATGCAACTGGTCTTCAAGCAGTTAACAGATTTGCAGGCAATTAAAAAAAAAAATCTCTGAAACCACACTGCAGTCTCACTGTATCACCAAATGTTCTGAATGTCTGCAAAGTGAAGCAAGGGGTTTCGCAAACAAAAGGCATAAGGAATGGAGTTCAGTTGAGTTGGAAGCTGAGGTATAGCTGCTTGGTATCAGAAATAGCCTTTTAACTGCCAGCTGAATAATGAGTGTAAATATCACGTGAATATGAATTCACTGACAGTTGTCAAGAGAAAAATAGTTGATGTCCAAACAAAATTGTACTACAAAATTGCCATGGTAGGTTGCTTTTCTTAATAAGAAGCTGTTTTAGCTGGAGTCAGCTTTTCTCTAATTTAATTGGTCTTTTCGGAAAGAAAGCCAGTTTGCTAAAAGTAACCTATCGGAGAACTAGCTGAATGCTAGCTTCTTATGCAGTTCTGTTTTATTTACCTTACTCTTAGATCTGACAATCTTATATGCGAGAATAACATGGCTGATTTTAAACAACGATTATTTAACAATGTCTGCAAAAGCTGCTATTCCAGGGATACACAAATAATAGCTGCACCTGGGCTGAATAAAATGAAGCAGATTGTAGCTGCCTTCATATTTAATAGTTAGGTGCGATGGTCAGATACTATGGGTCTCAGTACACAATGCTTCGTCATGATTCAAACGATCTTCTGTTGGATCAAAGCGGAGCATTACGTCAGGACTAATAGCATCTGCAGGCCACACCTTCATATACAAAAAGTTGAGTGGGGAGCAAAGTGCTTCACTGTAGAAGTTTGTGGGTCACACTTGGCTAAAAGGCTGCACTTCTGAGCAGGAGATTCGAGATTCTTGGGTTCTGTTTTTGGATGTGTCACTGATATAAATAAATATGTACGTTACTACTTATCTGCAGTAACTCACATGGGCTTTGTGAAGCTTAATTCATTTTGAAATCCTTAATGAAATTTGCTATAGGCAGCAAGTCTCAAACTTCACTGCACCCTGACCCCCTTCTGACAATAAAAATTACTACACGACCCCAGAAGTGGGGGACTGAAACCTGAGCCCTGCCACCCCAAGGGCTTCAGTCCCGGGCAAGGGGCCTGTAACCTGAGCCCCGCCTCCCAGGGCTAAAGCTCTTGTGGTTCAACTTCAGCCTCAGGAGATGGGGCTCGGGCTTCAGCTCTGGCCCTGCATGGTGGGGCTTGGACCCTGGGCAGTGGGGCTTGGGCTTTGGCCCTGGCAAGTTAACACCAGCCCTGGCAATCAGGGTGGCAACCCAGTCTAGGATCCCAACTCACAGTTTGAGAACCACCGTGCTATAGAAATGCAACCTTTTATGATGCCATGTCATATTATTTGTGGAAATGAAACCATTGGTCAGTGCACCTCTGCTTTTAACCTCCCTAACAGGATACTCAGCAATGAAGTGAACATTGCATTTCCTGCATACAACTACATATAGCAACACCAGTACTAATTTCAGGATAACTGAAGGGATTACAATTAGTCCGCTTTACTTTTTCCCAGCACAGGGTAATGCCCACTTTATTATGTCTTCATTGTTAACTCATTTACCACCTGTAAGTCTCACAGGAGGCTGTCCTATTATTCCAGAGGTAAAGTATAAACAATTCATAGAAACCACAGCGATGTGAGAATACTATTTGGTTTTGCATTCTAACACACTGCCCTGATGTTCAGAGACCCCGTTCAGTATAAAATATCGGCATTCACATTTCTGGCAGAATTTACTTCGAAATTATAGGTTGGTTTAATGCTATAAAGAAAGACAACAGCTGTTGCTGCCACAATGAAGAGGAGCAAAGATTCCAGCTGTGGATATGCTGTCTTCTCTTACAATTGTAACACCAAAAGAGAGATTCCACATGGCTGCGGAGTATACAGATGCAACGTGCAAAATCACATAGCTTGAGATATTTTACTTTCTTTAGAAAAAAATACTAGATGCTCTACACACTCATTGCCACCAACAAAAAAATACCCATAGAATAATTAATGAAAGCTTATGTGATTCCTTTTTTCTATTTATGAATCAACCCCTAATTTCAACTCCTCTGATTCTAGTATAACATTTATTTTTAGCTTGCAAGATGAAAAGCTGACATGCTTTGCAAAGAGACATTGAAAAGAAATCAGGCAGAGGAAAATTCTTATAGATATTAGATATAAGCATAAAATTGCCATCTGCATACAAGCTCCAAAATGCAAATAGAAAAATAATATTCCTAAATTTATGTATGTCACTGGTAAATTAGCTACTGTAGGAAATTCTCAGACATCCATGCTATTATAACTGAGTTGGCACTCCACCACGCAACACCTCATTGTTTTGCACTGGTCTATGTTACATTAAATAATCATGACCTTTGGGCCACAGGTCTTAGTTTCACACCACGCCAACCTATTCATAGCAATAATGTCAGTCAGTTGATTTGCAGCACTTTGTGTGGATGTGCATGGGTTGAGACAAACCAGAGTGATCTGAAGAAGAGGAAGAAAGATTTAAGCTCTCTCTCCTCCCACAGCATATCAGTACTCCTGAATCACCAGGAATTTTAAACCATATATAACAGGACTGTTGGCCCCTTCCTAAAATTCAACGGGTGGGGGCGGGGGGGGGGCGTTGGTTGGCTTTCTCCCAGTACCACAAGGAAGGGGAAGGGTCGATGTGAAATCAGGACTCTGAGACTGACAGTCCCCAGGAACAATGGGGAGAGGCCAATGCTCTAGGTCAGTCTGATTGACAAGGGTGGGCAGGCTAATCAGGGAGTCAGAAGGCCAGGGTGGATCCCATCCTCTGGGTGAGCTGGATTGCCAAGGACCAAGTGGGGCTGAGCTAAGGAGAGAGCAGGGGCCCAAGCTGAGCTGGGAAGCAGAACCATGCCAGCCAGAGGGGTCAGAAAAGCAGGTCAGAGCTGGGAGCAGAGTCACAGAAGCAGCCCAGAGAGCAGACCTGCGCTGGGAGGAGAGCTGTAGCAACCAGAGCCAGAGGGGCCAGAGAAGCAGCCCAGGGAGCTGGAGGGAGAGCAGCAGTGCTGAGGCAGAGTGGAGCTGAGCTGGAGCAGTCTGGAGCCAGGTGCGGTGAGCAGCTAGGGAAAGCGAGGTGGACCCTTGGCAACTGACCCAGTGCAGGGAAATGCCCTCAGCCAAGACACCTTGCAGGCCAGACTTGGAGGGGGATCGTCACCCCGACAGGGTGGAGGTGATGCTGGGAAGAAGCCTATGGGTGGGGGGCCACCGCCAAAGCAAGTATCTGACCCGCAGCATCCCTGCAGCACAGCCAGGTCCTGAGAAGGAGACCTGGGACATATGAGGCAGACTGAACATTCCAGAGATGGCTAGCTGTGCCACAGAGCAATAAAGAGACTTTTTTTTCTTATTTTTTTTCAATTGATTGCTGTTTAATAAATTGTATTTCCTTTGAACTGCATGTAATGATCAGTGGGTCAGGGAAGTGTCCAGTGCAGCGAGAGCACCCCGGGGGGTGGGGGGGGGGACATACTAGCTCCTGTCCTAAGTGACCCTGAGAAGGTTGGGGGTCAAGCCCTCCAGGAATCCTGGGCCCAGGCTTGTTGGGGTTACAAGGACTCTGCCACACGGGAGAGTGGAAGGGGAGTCCTTGAGATCAGGCAGACCCCTGGGTAAAGCATGGGTTCTCAAACTGGGGGTCGGGACCTCTCGGGGGTTGCAAGGTCATTACATGGGGGGGGGGGGGTCACAAGCTGTCAACCTCCACCCCAAACCCTGCTTGCCTCCAGCATTTATAATGGTGTTAAATAAATTAAACAGTATGTTTAATTTATTGGGAGGGGGGGTCACACTCAGAAGCTTGAGATGTGAAAGGAGTCACCAGTAAAAAAGTTTGAGACCCACTGGGGTAAAGGAAGTGGGAGTGAGGACTCAGATCCTTTCACTAGCCCACTTCACCAAGGCAGCATATAAGCCAGGAAAGGTCCCCACAATAGCAGGACCATTCCCTTGCTTACCCATAGGATATTGGTTAATTATTTCCTGGGTTTAAGAGTCCAGTCCTGAGAGAGAAGTTTTCTGGCCCGGGAACAGGGTCAGATGGAGACTTTTACTTGCAGTAAGTTTCAGCTGGACCTGCCTTCCCTTAGTAGGCATCTCCTCCATGTCCCTGATATTTCCTCTTACTGTGCTTTGATTCCCAGGACTTCAAGATACCAACATGTTCGTTAGACTGGGAATCAGCAGGAGAAGAGAGCAGAAAGGCAGATTAGAGGCTGAAAGGAAAGGCCTGAGCTCCCGAGTGTGTCTGTGCAGGGAAGTGGAGTCAGCACACAAGAGGCAGTGAGAGGGCACTGCAGGAAGGGCTCACATCTCCAAATAATGGTATGGCCCATAATGATCAGGATTTTAGTGGGGTGGTCACCTTGCTCCTGCCCTGAGGGGGTTAAAGCAGCCCTGGAGAGGGCTGTGGCTGAGAAATGTGAGGCCGATTAGGGGAAGCAGTCACAAGTGGAGCCACGCCCCAATCAGGCCACAGCTGCCCTATGAGAGGACTGAGGGCCAGAGACTGAAAGACTCTCTCTAGCCTCTTAGAGAGAGAGAAAGAGAAGGATGGACAGACGGACCAACCTGGCTGCCTGGGAAGCTGAGGAGGGTACCTAGGGTGGAACAGTGGTGGGGAAGAGCAGAGGTAGCTGGAGAGCTCCAGCCTAGTTAAGCCCCAGGCTGCAGACCAAGTTAAGGGCCGACAAGGGTGCTAGGACTGCAGAGGGGCAGCCCTGGAATAGGCAGAGGCAGCTGGTCCAACCCCCCCTTGCTGATGATGAGTGGTCTGCAGACTACAGTCCGTCCCAGTGAGTGGGGGCTAGATGGTGACTGGCAGTAGCCACTGAGGCAAGGTGGGGATAGGGGGTTCCCCTGGCTGGGGAGACTCATAGACTCATAGGTCAGAAGGGACCAATATGATCATCTAGTCTGACCTCCTGCACAAAGCAGGCCACAGAACCCTACCCATTCACTTCTATAACAAACCCCTAACCTATGTCCGAATTATTGAAGTCTTCAAATTGTGGTTTGAAGACCTCAAGGTGCAGAGAATCCACCAGCAAGTGACCCAGATTGTGGGTTGCTTCTGGGGGCAAAACCCTGATATAGAGGGGCACCAGGGTCTGGGAGGGACACAGGGGCCAGCAGCAGGTGAGACAGCAGCCTGCAGAGGGTGCTCCGGGCTGGAATAGCTATTTCCCAGGACAGCCAGCAGGAGGCGCCGTGCCAGTGAGTTGTCGCCCTGCCACAAGGCTATTTAGGCCTGTGCTATTGCCAACTTTCAGACATTAACAGCTTGCCATCTTTAATTTCTCATGCATATATGTTGTTACAAGGGCTTCTTACAGGGAAGCTAGCAAAATTTATTGTATATGCCATATGCCTTGATATATAATTATTAAAAAGCAGAATTAAAATTCAATTACAATCCAATCCATGAGGGGATTCCAAATTTTCATCTTACAGTTGTAAGTGTTGAGTTACAAAAGTGCAGTTTAAAAGGGATGAGTGGCTTGTTTTCCAGAATTACAAATGAACAAAATGCCTAAACTAAAACAGCCACAACAACAACAACAACAGAAAAAGAACAGAATGATTGTTCAAAGGTGAAACTGTAGTAGGTCAAACCCCTTCCTGGAGCAAAATTTTATGGCTCAGTCATAAACCTGTGAAAAAACAGGATTTAGAATGGAAGTGCTGACATAATGTTAACTACAATGGCATGAACAGCCTTGCTATAATTACATATGAAAATGATGTTATTTGAGGGAATGAATCAACCCTGTTAATGTTGAAAAGCTGGTGAATACCAGCTAATGATGAACATTTTAGCATAAAAAAAGTTTATGTAGATGTCATTCAAGAAAGTTTCAGATTCTATGCTTAAGCTTGATAAAAAGATGCAGCTCACCACAGGGGGAAAAAAAAGGAGATACTTATCACCTACAAGTTCTCCAGATAAAAATCTAAGGAGGGTTATTGTACCATACGGACAGCACACACAAACATTCATTTTCAGAGTCACAGAGTACAGTTTGTAAGAGAGGAATAGGGATGTACAATACCCCACATAAGTGTTCTTGCACTTCATTTCCTTCTGGATTGAACATCAATTTATGTAAAAATAGACTAGAATTCTTTTCTGATGTGACTAAGGATCTCAGTTTTGATCTACATACAACTGCATTAATAATAGATTAAGGGCTGGTATCAAAGCAAAATCACACATTCCAAAAGAAAAACTACAAAGTGCAGCTGCTAAGTCACTTTTGCTAGATGGAGCAAAGTTACATATCTGAACTTCTTAGAGCTTTGGCCTTTCTATTTAACCTGGCCTTGACATCTGACTGCCTGGGGATGGTCTGTGTACACACGACACATGTGTAACTTTGTTCCCCTAGCAGCCCTGGACAGCTCAAAGAGAAACTGCTGAGCTTCAGTTCATCTGCAAATTTGACACCATCAGCTCAGGATTTAACACAGACTGTGAATGGCTTGCCAACCACGAAACCAGTTTCTCTTCCGTTGGTTTTCACACCTCAACTGCTAGAACAGGGCCTCATCCTCCCCGATTGAACTAACCTCGTTATCTCTAGCTTGCTTGCATATATATACCTGCCCCTGGAAATTTCCACTACGTGCATCTGACGAAGTGGGTATTCACCCACGACAGCTCATGCTCCAAAACGTCTGTTAGTCTATTAGGTGCCACAGGACTCTTTGCTGCTTTTACAGATCCTGACTAACACGGCTACTCCTCTGATATATGGAGGAGTGCACAGTCCAGAGGTCCTGTAGCATGAATACTTTGGATGCCAGTATGACTAAAAAGAAATGATGGTAGATGATAATTAGTTAATTTTGATTGGGAGCTTTTGACAACTAATCAGAAGGCTTGAAACACAAAGGAACATTCCTTCTGCAATTTTTTGCCCTTGCTACCCCAACATATACGAATATTCTCGCCCACAAATAATAGGTGATGAAAGACAGTAGAAATACAGAACAAGACTACACAAACTTTTCTTGGACCACTAAAGATTAAAAAATGGGGGGTGAGGGGGACGACACTGTAAGCTTTACTGGGCAAGGACAGTACCTTGCATTGTACCTAAAACATTCAGGGCAGCAATTTAAAAATAATAATAATACATATCTACAGGAAATACAATAGACCCACCAAATCCATCTATGCTGGTGGCAGATTGCCAGAGACAGAGTCCACATGATTCCCTGAGCTAATGCCTCAATCACAGTGAAAGTTTTTGTTGACTATAAATAATATAATTTGGAGTTCTTTGCCAAGGTTAAAACAAGCCTCTGAAGTGGAAGGGTGCCAGAGTTTGGGCTGCAGCCCAAGCCCGGAAGTCTACATTGCAATTAAACAGCCCCGCTGCCTGAGTCCTCTCCACCCTCCCCCCTGCCAGTGAGTCAGCTGGCAGAGGACAGCTGCAAGTGTCTAATTTCAGTAGAGAGGTACCTTGAGAGAGAGAGAGAAGCTCCTGGTTGATTGAGAATAGGTTGGCCTTATAAAGTAATGTTTTGTCATTGCTTCTAAACTCAAGCCACCTACACAGAGAAATAGGGCTCTCTAAGAACTAGTTTCTTAAAATGTGCGTGACAATATTCTGTGAGTGCCACAGAATATTTGCTTTAATTTAATTTAAAACTATCTGTTGACAGTATGAAACTTAAGCAAATTTCCTACTAAAATCTGAAAAGTGGTATAACTCACAGACATTAAACATAGAAACAAAATGAACACAGAGGCATATTACTTTTTTAAAATATAATTTTTAGATTAGTAAAATTATTGTTTTACTAAGCAAATTCACGTTCATATCAGACAATTCCACCAAAACTGGATTCATCACTTCCATCTTACTAAGTGCACAAAGGCTCAGTAATAGCCGTTTCAAGATGCTAAATGAGTGTAGCAATCACTATGGCTGAAAGGAAGGGATGAGAAAATGTGATGAAAAGTCATTCTAAAATGAAGGGTAGGTGAGCCTAATAAAAACCTCCCGCTTCTTAGCTCTGTCCATTGTAAGGGTTGTTGCAAGACTGCAGGAAATATGCACCCATCTTCAAATACAAGCAGATCTCTAACACTTGGCAAGAGTTGTATGTTTACAGCACTTCCTTACACTGAAAATTCTCTCTCAATGGTTTCTGCAGGCCAAACCAAATAGGTTAAACTTTTCCTACATTTATTCCTTATGGAAAAGTTCTTCACAGTACTGCTACGCATACACTTTATTTCCATTGCCTAACCCAGACTTTTTACTGTATGCTTTTTTGTTTCTTCACAATAAGAGTTTTGCTGATCTTCCGAGAACAATTTTGCTCGAATAGTCAATTTGTTTATAAGAATTGCAAATTGTGTAGTATTATAAAGCATTCTAAGGGCTTGCTTGGTGTTTTAGTAAGCAAGTGGAGGTAATGTAAAAATGAGTTCATTTCTTTTGATGCGTTATATAGGGGATGGGAACAATATGATTATTGTGATCAACTCGTGATGGAAGGAACGGCAGAATAATTTCTAGCAACCTGCTCTGGATGATACCAGGAGTGACTTCACTGGGCTTCAGAAAACATTTCATTCAGACATTTTATGGGAGCTCTATCGTGATACTACTTCTGAGCGGAGAAATGGGAAAACTGAACAATATTCAGGTCCCAGAAATCCCCCAAGAGGAAAAATCAACGAATTAAAGTGCACTAAGCAATTTTTTTAACCCGTTGGAATGGCATAGAGATTAAAAACGGCTACCACAGATTAAACATGATAGAAAACAGCATCAAACAGACAAATCTGTTTGTCAAAAGATATAGAAATAGTGCTGAATTTGGCAGGATAATGGTCACAAAAGCAATAGGACTGGATTAGATACTAGAAAATATATTAAAAGAAAGGGGTAAAATATGCAGCAGTATTTTATTCTACATTAAGATGCCTTCATCCATAATCTGAGTGGCAGCTATAATCATGGCCTATAGCCGGAAGTGAAAGATATGACTAATCAAGAGCAGCTTGTCTTGGAATGCTCGTAGTGGATAATAACCTTTTATTTATTGTTGAGGTTAATTTCTCTTTCTGTGGGTCGTTTGATCTCATTTGCTTGATTTGCCACAGGTTTTTCTCTAATCATAGCAAAACCTTTTATAGGTAATGCCTATGTGAATCTAGCTAATTTCATACGACTTTTTCCATCTTAACTTCATCCCATGGCTATTTGATTTATTCAAATCTGATAGCAAATTAACAGCCTGTAAATGGTATACTACATTTAATGTCTTTATTTATGCACATGTGAACAAGAGAGTAGGTTAAATTATTGTTGTATTCATTATTATACTTATATCTAAGGTGCCCACCACTGATTTGGGTTTCAATAATCCATCAAGCACTTACATAGCAATTTATATGTTCAAAGTGTACAGACATTAAGGGTCACATTATAACTGCTCCTGGTGGGGGAAAATATATATAGAACCTCTTTTCTCTAATGTTCTCATGAAGAACGCAGCTATAATAATGCAGTCAGTGCACTTTAGTGCAAAGGGGGTGTACCAGCTAGAAGTACTGTATTGAAAACCTCCTATAAGAGGTGACAAAGTAGCCAGTGCTGGATGGAACACAAGCTGTATCTCTCCTAAAGATTTAGCAAGGGCTACTAGCAAGTGCATAATGTCCCTGGAGGCACTTATAACTATTTCTGCCCTAAGCACATATAATGTCTCCATGTGCTATTGTTCAGGCGGTGTTCATCTTTTCTTGCCTCCCAACATGACTGGAACTAGGAATCTAAACCAAGTCATAAGGGGCTACTTTTCAGAAGCACCCTCAACCTCAACCAAAGTCAATGGGCGCTTACAGGCGCTCAGCACTTCAGAAAATCAGGCTCTATTTAATCCTCACAAGATTCCTTTATGGTGGGGTATTAATCAACATTGTACGGATGAGGAAACAGACACTAAGTGGGTAAGTGATCTTGTCAGGGAGCAAGTGGCAGAACCAGAAATAAACCTAGAACTGCTGCCTCTTACTCTCATGCTATTTACAACTAAAACATGCTGCTTTTCTGTAAGCTCACTTGAAAAGCAATGGATATTATGAGAGATCTCCTACACCAGGAGTCGGCAACCTTTCGGAAGTGGTGTGCTGAGTCTTCATTCATTCACTCTACTTTAAGGTTTTGCGTGCCAGTAATACATTTTAATGTTTTCAGAAGGTCTCCTTCTAGAAGTCTATAATATATAACTAAACTATTGTTGCATGTAAAGTAAATACATTTCTTAAAATGTTTAAAAAGCTTCATTTAAAATTAAATTAAAATGCAGAGCCCCCCAGACCGGTGGCCAGGACCCAGGCAGTGTGAGTGCCACTGAAAATCAGTTCACGTGCCGCCTTTGGCACGCATGCCATAAGTTCCCTACCCCTGTCCTATACCATGAAGAAACCCAGGGAAGAGGATCAGAGAGACCAGTAAACTCCAAAAGGTCAACCCTGGAGGATTAAGTGATCATCCACTTGGGTGCAACAGTCTTGGGGGAGTGTGGAGACTGCAGAAGATCAGAACCTTCTAGAAAGCAGGGATCCTATGGGACAGCTGTAGTCCCACAGAAGCAGGGTTGTCCATAGTAAGGTCTGGCTTTCTCTCTTTCAGCATGGCTCTTTCAGCTACTGGCTAATTCCTCCTGTGGCTGCATAGTAGTAGTCATGGAGAGATCCAAAGGGAATTAAAAGCTGCTTCAAGCAACGTTAACTCCCAGTCAGATATCACTGGGGTCCCGAGGAGGGGGAACAATGCTGTGGAAGTGAGTTTCTGCCCAACCCTTTCTGTCAGATTGGCATACTCTCCGCCTGCAGAAGGAAAGGGTACAATCTAGCTGTGGATGATTTTTAATGTTTAAATACAGGGAATAAAAGCAATGTTAACTTACACAATAAAATCAAATGTACCATCCTGCTTATACACAATCTGCAACCATATTTGTTTGTATAAAATGCAGTATAACAGGAAATTCATTGCATATCCCAAAACAGTGATTTATTAACGTTCTGCTGTGCTGAAAGGAAATTCAGAGTCCCCCAGACCTTAATCTTCCATCATTTGCTTTTTGGAGAGCCCCAGCAATTCTATCCAATTGACAGTATCATTAATATCTGACTCCATTTTACAGTGGACTGTACATACTATACGTCTGCCGCTAAATAGACACGGAAAGGATGGATTCCTGTATTTTAACCTTCAGTAACCAGCAAGTGAAAAGCAAGTACAAGAATATGCAGCAGAATGGACGGGACAGTCCGTAGTTAAACTTGTTTTGCATATTAGGTGAACAAGAAAAATAGAAACCATTACTCTCTGCCTGTTCCAAGGCTTCTACAGGGACAGCCATAAAATGTAAGTCTTGCCATACTAATTATATCCTGTTAGAGACCAGTGTAAAACAGGCTTCCAAATACTTCTCTTTTCAGTATGACTGAGCCACACTAACTTGGGCCCAGATACTGTAAGATGCTGAGTAGCCTTGATCCCCAATTAAAATTAATGGGCATTCAAAGCACTTAGCACCTTTCTGAAAATACTTTAGCATGGTGCAGGAATGGGCTCTCATTTTAGATATTTTTAGGTCATCAGATCTAAGCTCTCTTGTTCAATTTGTTTTATTCATTTGAGCTAGGTTTTAATACTCCAAGATTTTAAGGCAGTAAAGCTTTCCTTTGTCTAGTCAAATTATTAGATGTAAATATGACATTTCCTATTAAGGATACGACTTTAGGCAGCATGCTGATTATGTTATACTGGGAGAAAATACAGATAGACAGACACACACAATCTCATCATGATCAGGTTGTGATTCAAAGCCATCATACACTAAACAACTAAAGCAGCATGTTCTATTGAACCTTTGTCTGGAAATGTATATGGGTTCTCCATTATTTTCTAAATAAGCCAGCACTCACCAACTTTAGCTATGAAATTTTTCTTAAGAACAAATATTTTCTACTTTTAGACTGTGCATCATTGAAAAGTCAAATAATGATGCTTATAAATTAATTAATCTCAAGTATGGCATAACAACTATAATCAGCTATAAATCCTTTTGCCCTATTTGCATTATTGAATTTGCCTTAATTATGCTGCTGCCTAATTATGAAGCTCAATCTAGAGAAGAACTCACAAAACTCAATGGTGCAGAAAGCAGAAGACAGTTATTCCACTTCATGGATTTACAGCTTTGGAATCTTATCAAAAAGTAGTTGAAACAGACTATTTGTGAGGCTATTAACATGTAAACAGTGTCAGATGGAAAACACATGACAATGACCTACTATCCTAATGAAAAGTGATACTGAGTTTACTAATTCAGATAAGGGTACGCAGATTGCCTTTTCTCCGAAGCGCAAAGGACTGTCACTGAAACAAATGCGTGGCCCTTGTTGCAATTAATTTGATTCTTGTTCTTTTAAAGCTTTACTTGTAGATTTAATTAAAGCTTTCACACAACAGGCACATTCAAGAAGTTTGGGTTTAATGCCTTTCTCTTGAATAAAAGAAATCACGAAGGTTATGATTCAAACAACTGGCAATCATAATATAGAAAGCAGAAAAGAGTCCTGTGGCATCTTATAGACTAACAGACGTATTGGAGCATGAGCTTTCGTGGGTGAATACAAGCATCCGACGAAGTGGGTATTCACCTACAAAAGCTCATGCTCCAATACGTCTGTTAGCCTATAAGGTGCCACAGGATTCTTTGCTGCTTTTACAGATCCAGACCAACACAGCTACCCCTCTGATACTTGACATAATATAGAAAGTTATTCTTAATAGGTGGGCATTGTTTTGCTCTAACAGATGTAAACATATATTACAGGACTCTTGATTGTACTTGTTATAGTTAATGTTTCATCACAGCTTTTATTATAATCCCTATTTCAGTGTCTTAAACTGAAAAACTCTCCTTTTTGGAGTCACAATTGTCCATGATTGGTTTCAACTCAGAGGTGAATATATTTCAAAATATGAGCAAAGTTCCTTTAACTGCTTTCAGTGGGCAAAAATGGAAAAAATATAAACTCACCTTTTCCCACTAAGAAAATTTTATGGTTTTAGCTCATAAATACCTTAGCTCAAAATTCCCTTAACTTTAACATATGGAATGTTCTGATAAAGTATTATTCTCTGAGGACTATTCCTTCTACCAATTTGAAGGGGGGAAAAATTAAAGTCAGTCAAGGAAGTAAAAATCATTTATAAAAATATTTCTTAATTTTTTTCTTTTCCCTTTTAAATGCTTATCAATACAAGCCAATGGATGAGAACACGATACAAAAAATGTGAGGCGATAAATATTTTTATCTGTAGACATCTTACAGGTTTCTTTTACATAGGTAATGAAAATTGATGGACTCAGTGCATTGGAGACACAAGTCCTTGTTATTACTCTGTAGAAGGCAGGTGCAATATTATAATGGTTCATATAATATAATCAGCAAACATTATACCTCCTGTAAGCAGCATTGGACAGTAACTAAGTCTCCCTATCTGGCAAGGCTCCCATTGAAGTAAATAGGAGGTCAAAGGGAGCAGATTTCACCATAGAGAAGTAGTCTAGGCATTGGTGGGCTCTAAAATCCTCAGTCAGAATTAAAAGTTGTACCTCCCATAATAGAATCTGTGGGAGAATGGTAGCAGCACTGGCCCCTGGCATTTTTCAGGGTGAATTCCCTTCCCCCTTCCCCAGGCAGTTTTCTCTACATGTATATATAGAGGGCAAAGAGAAATGCTCCATGTCTGCAAGTGCAAATTTGGTCCACAGTACATATATTACACACTAATCTCATATATGTTAGGAGTAAACCACTGGGAGTAAACCAAGTGTACACAGATGTGGCATTCATTGAATATCATCTTGCTTTTCTAGGTTTTGGATATATTCTTAGCAGTACCTACCCAATAGAGATTCTACTTTATTAAAAATTAGTAAATGACATTCAACAGTATATAGTAAAAATAATTACATTCCTCATGTTATTGTTTGAAGTAAAATATTTTCCTTCCACTTTAATGCTCTTTTAAATGGCCTCTTTTGTTACAAAAAACTATAGTAGAGAGAGGTCAGAAAGAATAAGGGGAGAGGAAAGGTGATCTTGTGGCTAAAGGGATGAGGTTTTGAATTTGGAAGACTTGGTTTCAATTCCCAGTTCTGCCCCAGGTTTCTTATGTGACCTGGGACAAGTAATTTAATTTCTTTGCGCCTCAGTAGCCACCTGCAAAACTGGAATATTAGTAATTCCTTATTCCAGCTATTTACCTGCGTTTTTAGACTGAAAGTTCTTTGGGGCACACACACTCTGTGTGTGTGTAGTGCCTAGCACAATGTGGTTCCAACCTGGGAAGAAGTAATTAATCATTTTTTTCTGGATGTCATACTTAGACACAGGTCAGTTTGGAAGGGCTCAAGGAAAGAGTTGGAGGGACGGAAGTGGAGGATGCACTAGCAGATTTCATACTCAGACTCTGGAGACAAAAGGCAGCAGGGGAAAGGATGGAAGTAAGAGAAGGAGGTGGGTTTGAAGATAATATTTTCCAACCAGAATAAACATGACAGTGATTGCAGGAAGAAGGAAAGGAGCCCAAGGAAAGAGAGCAGCTAAAGAGAAGGAAGAGGGAGGGAGGAGACAGCGAGGAGAGAAGATGAAAAGGGACAAAGTCAACAAGATAGGGTGCAGGAAAACTTGAATATTGCAGACTAGGAGGGTGGAATTTGTGGTGACAGAGAAAAAAAGCTGGAGAAAAGAGGGAGACAAAGGTAGGGTTTAAAGGTAAATTAGAACACAAAGTAATTTCGTTTGTAGATGGAGAGTGATACTTGCAAAGAACATTTAACCAATGTACTGTACTCCAGTCTTACTGGAGTATTACTGTTCTAAATCCAACAAAAGAGAGGCAGAGTTGCAGTACTTTATTCAATGTATATCTAAGTATATTCCCGCTGGAAGCATTTGTTCAGTCTCTATAGGCAACAAGAGCTGGTTTCCCTTGCTGGACTTTCACTTTACTTTTTTTTTTAAAAATTGGTGTATAATCTGTAGACTACAGAATATTAAAATACTGTCCACGATGTCTCATTGTTAGTAGTAATAGTAGAACTGGTATTGTGATAGCAACTAGATGTCCCTGTTAAGGATCAGGGCCCCATTGTACACACGTAACAGTCCTTGCCTCCAACATTTTACGATCTAAATAAATGTCCTTTATTTAGATCCTTTCAGAATATTACAGGCCATCATCCTGCAGTCCTTTTGAAGGCCAAACACCCACGAACACTGAGGCAAAATTGGGCCTGAAAATGATGATAATCTTATTGCTGGGTGCATACTGAATAATCTAGGAAATGTTTGTAGTAGGTGAACAAAGACTTTAAATGGAAATCTATCCTAATTGGCTACGCACTGTAACTGATAAGCATATTCTTATAAGCATTAACACAATGGGCTAGATGCATTGTCCCTATTCTGGCTGCTTGTACTGCCTGGCAATACTTTGCAAGGTTAATCTCTGAGTGGCCTTAAACAAGCTTAAATGGCACTAACCACATGCTCCTCCCATCCCCCAACCTGTGTAAAGTGCATGACTAGAGAATGATTTCTTCTGGTGTACTGAGTCTCTTTCAGACAAGTTAGAGTAACCCCAAGGCTGTTCTAACTTGTGCCCCTAAGATTAGAGGACCAGAAAGAGCGGGAGAAATTATCCCCTCCCACAGGTGCGCTGAGTGTAGCTTAGGAATACCTTAGCACATGGCCCAACATCTGACTTTGTTGTATCTCAGAATTTAGAATTAGTGTGAGAAATCTCAACAGAAGCCATCCTGAGTTTCAGTCACTAAAAAAAAATAAATTGGCTTCTTTATATGCTTTGCGGCTCAGCACGGATAGTAGTAGGTTTTATCTGGCATAAGCTCTATAAAATTCTCCTCTACTCCACATACTGGCTCCTTTTATTTGGATCATTGCTGCCGTTGGGTTGGCACAAGAACTAACCAGAACTATGTAAGATTCTTCTGACAGTAATTTGAATTTCCTTTCTGTAGCTTATTTGAAATCAGCAGTAAAATAAAGTATTTGATAATTTCACTCTCCTCGTATATCATAACTGAAAAATAAGCTTGCTTCCAACAGCCATAATAATTCTTGCAAAATTATTTCTTTTTTTTATTGGGGCACTTTGTCAAGGCAGATAAGACTTACAAAGTTGTGTTTTGATTTGTGACCACCTCATACTATCCTTCCACTCTGCCTGCCTGCTTAGTTCTTGCGAACGGCAATTTGGCCAGTTCCATCTATGAAGTACTTCCACTGACTTCACTAAAGTTCCGCTTTGGATGAGTTTGGGCCATTTTCTTGAACTATGCAAGAAAATTGTTCACTAATGGCAGAATCTTGAAGTATCTGCTCACAATGGAAGCAGAGGGTTCAGCATGACAAATTAGCACAACTGTTGTGAAAGTAGCAGATGAGGGTGACTGAAGCATTTTTTTTAATTCTCCAATGTCCAAGTAAGACATTTCATCGCAGAAGAACAATAGCAAAGAAAATTGAAAGAGATGAAAATAGAAAGTGCATGCCATTCAAAGCAAATGGCCCTTGTCCTTCACTGAGGGTCTTGCAGTAGCACTGTATCCTTTTCAGTTGCATTATGGCAGAGAAGAAGCTCAAGGAAGAAAAGTGGAAAAGAAGTGGGGGAGGGGGGAGGATGTGCAAACTCTTTATGCCGAGAAGATTTTCCTTGAGGAAATGAGAGGATACTGACAGATGCTACCTTGAGACAGATTATCATTAATCTAGTCATAACCTCTGCTGATACAGTCAAATAAAAGTATTTCAGCCAAAGCATCATTTATGGAATTCAAGGGGTATTTAACGGATTAAAGACTAAAAAGTTCAAACAAAAATATAATTACTCAGGAAAGCTAATACAATACTAATGACTAAAGAAACTCAGTGCCCTATTCTGACATCATTCAAGAGAGAGCAACATCATGTTATAGCTGCTCTTTGCTGTACAGTACAAGAGACTAAATCTATGGTATATTAATGAAAAGAAGTTTTAGGTTGATTTCACAATATTACTTCCCCCCCAACTTTTTATTTATTTATTTATTTTTTATATAGACGTCTCAGTTGCACACAAAGCAACATTTACTTCATTGTCCTACTCAGCAGACACCTGACGGCACTTGGCTTGATATTTCATTAAATCACCCTGCAAACTAATAACTCAATCTCTTAGAAAACTACAGTCCTTAAGCAACAAAAATTACTTAGTAAATTGTGGTTTTACTATGCAGTATAGCCTATTTGGTGTTAAGACATTTATAGCATCAGTGTTGTAGCATATTATGGGATTAAGGAGCACCTGTTTTCAAGGACATTACCCTTCTTAGACAGTAAACACCAATACTTAAAAGGAAAAAAAATTGCTAAGCACTGTTGAGATTTGCAGTGAAAGATTTTAAAGTTTTGCTTTAGTTATCTGTGAATCCAGAATGAGATGTCAGAGACAGAAAGGCATGAAATAGTCAATTGTCCTTTTTACCTTAAAGGTGTTTCTATTTTAGCCTTGAGGAAAGTGAATGAATATTATTCAGCGTATAATGTCCTCTTTTAAGGCTCTATTCAACAAAATGTTGGTATATTTTGTGGCAAAGCCACTCTGCCCAGACTGACTGCTGTTGTATCTAAGTGTGATTGATTTGGGAACCAAAAGTCTTAGCAAACTCTGAACACCAGCAGCAACAGTGAAGTATGTATTTAGTCCTTTCTTCCACACCTTTACAGTGAAGAAGGCCCATACTGATTGAGCCAAGTTCAGTTATAAGAAGGAAACACAGGCACTGAAACAGAGATGAGTTGTCCATCACATAGAGGGAAGATCCGCTCTCCCCTCACACCCACCCCAAATAAAAGATAGTGTATTTCATCTGCCCTTTAAGTGTAATTAAATTAGCCTTTTAGCATCAAGCTATAGTGTCAGACATCTCTTGTATATGACTCAGAAACCAACTCAAATCTGTATATTAGTTTGGATTGAAAGACATGACTAATCTTTCATTAATGAAGAGAGAACAAATGATATAGACTGCAAAGTCCCTTTGCTATCAACATACTACTGTAATTTAGCTTCTAAATATGTGATGCATACAAAAAATAATACATGTAAACTGAGACTGGCTCTTTAAGAAGAGGAAAAAAATCCACCTTCAACTTATCTGAAAATTTACTGCTTGACACTGAGGGGGCACCGATTGTAACTAAATGTAGTTGTGTGACCAGCATAGCAATCAATCAACTCTGATAGCAATTCTCACTCTCTCTGAAATCTAGCACACTGCTGATTAAGGTTTCACATTCAAGAGAACTGGGCTAAAATACTTTGGTAGTCTGGAGGAGTACCTCCAGAAAATGGCAGTGCCCACTTACCTGTTGATGTAAAAGGGTAAGTTTAGAGTATGAATCTAAAGGTTCCCTGGAAAAGATGACCTAAAGCAAAGTTATTCGTCCAAGTCAACTCATTTTGTGATCTGATCTCTGAATCACTTCATAAAAATTACTTCAATTTGTCTAACCGTGGCTCTGGGTGAGAAAACTTGCTAAAAAATTCAGAAAGATCTTAAAGAAAACAAACTTTTATTTAATAGTATTATGAATTTTAAATGGTATTTGGTTGGTTCTTGTGTGTATATTTTCTGTGTGGGAACATGTATGTAATCTGTGGCTGTTAAACAATCCAATTATTTGATTGGGGGAATGGTGAAGAAGCCGTGAATTAGCAGAAGGAAAAAATACACCTCTACCCTGATATAACGCGACCCGAAATAACACAAACTCGGATAGAATGCGGTAAAAGCAGTGCTCGGGGGGGGGCGGGGGGGAGGCGGGGCTGCGCACTCTGGCAGATCAAAGCAAGTTTGATATAAAGCGGTTTCACCTATAATACAGTAAGATTTTTTGGCTCCCGAGGACAGCATTATATCGGGGTTAGAGGCGTGTGTGTGTGTGTGGGTGTGTGTGTGTGGTGTTGTGTTTGTGTGCGTGGTGTTGGTGTGTGTGTATAATAGTATATACTAAACTAATACCACACACACACACACATACACATAAAGAGGAAGGAAGACTCGTGTGATTTTTTAATTTACACAAACATATTAGTTTTGGGATTTCATATTATCTGCATTTAAAGTAGATATTGTGCCTCTGTATAGAAACACACAGCAAATAGCCCAGCAGCGTGTATATTTTCTGTGTAGTAGGCATAAGGATTTTCTTAAACATGTTCATTTGTTATTGTAGACACTGTTGATTCAGCAAAGATGTCAATTTATGACATTATAGACATCTGTGACCATCTGCACCAAAATTTATGGGACAACATCCCTAAATCCTGAAAGACTAGCTTGTAGGACAGGATTCTGATGATTTCACAGACGACACACATCACATTTTTTGTAAAATAAGCAAAGAGTCCTATGGCATCCACAAAAGCTCATGCTTCAAAACGTCTGTTAGTCTATAAGGTGCCACAGGACTCTTTGCTGCTTTTACAGATCCAGACTAACACGGCTACCCCTCTCATACTGATCACATATTTTGTGGCTACAGAGATGCCATTAAAGAACCAAACTTCAATATTTATAAACTTTGTATGGTATCTTTCAGGGGTTCTAAGCGGACACTGTAAATATACAACTGATATAACAGATCTAATGGTCAGCTCAACACATTCATGTTCTTCTAACCTCAGGAGATAATTTCTTCCCAAAGTTCTCTTCTTTGGAACAAGTTTTATAGCTAGTTAGAGGGATGCTAGCTCATGTAAGTTCCTCCCACACTCCAGTATTTTTGTTTCTAATTCTCTCCTTCACCTGGGAATTTGCAGCCAGCTGGAGTTCTAGGAGCAACTCCAATGTGTGACTGAGGATGGGAATATAGAACTGACTCCAGCACCAACAGAAATTTTCTACAGAAATGGAAGGTTTTAAGTACAACCACTGTACAATTCCTAAAATGCTCAGTAAGTTGCCTCATGTCATTCCCAAGATCTTAAGTGTCACATTTTGGATATTTTCATATTGTAGATTATAAGGTCTTCTGTCAACTGTTTTTGTCTTTTGTGCCATCAGATACTGTGAAAGTCACGATAGGTTTAGGAAGAGTCACAGATTTGGATTCTGTACAGAGGTCTCATGCAGAAGGCCTAAATCCAGCATTTAAATATGGCAGAGAGGGGATATTTTGAGCCTTCTCAATAAGGAACAACCTCCTGAGCTATGGAGCTCAAAAATAGGCAACAGAGGACAATTGTGTCTTAGTGGAGCCTTTTATTGTGCTATTTTTATGAGTGAGAAGGTGTGATTTTCATATGTTTTTATCAACTATTACTAATGCTTTTGAGAGTGAGTGAAGAGGTTGAATTTTTACAGGTGGGTAGTTTTGACATCTCTGAGCCAAACAAGACTATCAGGGCAAAGATATAGAACTATTTTTGGAACATAGGAATTCTCATGTTGGACCAGACTTGTGGTGCATCTAGTGCAGTATCATGTCACCACAGTGGCCAGTGCCAGTGGTAAAGAATTGTGTGATTAAAATAATTAAAACACACTGTGATTGGTTTTGAGTTCTAGGTGGAGAGTTTCTGGGGACTGAGGATTTGTAAGGTGTGCACTGGGTGTACGGATGGTGCAAAACGTTGCTAGGTACTGGGCTAGTGAGAGTTGTGCTGCTCTTAATAGGAGTTGGCCAGCCCAACGTGGGGAAATTGGGTTCTCCTTCCTCTTGCCCACTTTCTCACACAATGTTTAGCTATGGGGAAAGTGCCTCTTTCCCTAGGGCTGAGCACCATGTAGGCAGATGGGAGGGGGAAGAGATGTAGCAATGCTGGGCTGCAGGAGAAGGGAAGAGAACTTCTCTTTCTCACTCCTTTACTTATCCCTGATGTGACCTACTGCCCATGGGATTTAGAAGCAGCCAGTGATGCCCACTCCTCCCATGATTTTATTTGGGTCTCACAATAGTTGGGTTTTTTCCTAAAGTCCCAACTCCTGCATTTATGGGATTACATGAGAATATTAGCTTTCATTTTTAAGTAAATTTCTAGCCCTGATGGTTACAGAAAAACACATTGACAATGTGAACTATAAAGGTTGAACAAAAAAAAAAGGCAATTAAAGAACCAAACATTTATTGTTTTTTAAATCTCACTATTTGGAGGGAGGTTTGACTTCTGATTTTTGAATTCTTGGAGGTGTTAATACTGCTTCTTTTTTTGTTTGTTTGTTTGTTTGATATTTTGTTTTCAACCCTTGCAATTCACATTTTTAGGTCATGTCTCATCAGCTGGAAATCACTAGCCTAATACCTAAAGCCTGGAATGATTTGCATTTTTAGGCACATTGGGAAAATATTTTATTTCCATTTACCTACAATATCACAAATGACTTGTGATAAGGCACAGTTCTTAGCAAGAAACCAAAAAAACCCCAACCATCCAGTTCTATGCAATTATGTTGAGGAAATATGTAAATTTTAAATCACCTTCACAAGAAATCATTTCAGATATTAATCTCAACCTAGCGAACAACAACAACAAGAAACGTTACCTTTGCAACCCTGTCATTTGAATTTTGAACACATTTTATGTGTGGCTACCTGGTGATGTAATATCTTCCTAACTTATTGCAGTTGGTTAGTGCAATCAGTTACTAGTCTGTCCTCAAACTCAGGCCTCATCTATATTTGAGAATATGCCCAGTTAATCAGCCAGTAGCCAGAAACTGGGGTAAACTCAACAGTTTTTCTTATCTACCGCTGGGGTTTGCATCAGTGCAGTTATTCTGGCTTCTGGGCACTATTGCTAAACTCAAAGGAGAGATATAGCCTTGGTTTAATCTCAAACAAAATAAAAGACTTAAAAAAAGTTAATGGTTATGGCCAGAAAAATGGGACTTGTGATCCACAGGCTTTTCTAGTTCATCAGCTAAACTGGAGTTACATAATAAGCTACTAATGTAATTTTACTGCTCTCACCAATGTCATTGGGGTTCTGTCCATCAAAACATGTCAGGAGAAAACAGAATTATGTCTGTGTTGGTTGTCATCTTGAGGAAACTAGTCATTATACATGAACATCACAAATGGCAGCTTATCTATTCTTACTTCTCCCACATGGAATAAACAGTTAAGTCCAGGGAACTACTGCAAAGTTAACTATTACAGAATTTTCTATAAACTTATGAACAAAAAAACAGACACAGACTTAACTACTCGCTTCCAGCCCAAACAATCTGCTCTCTGATTGCAGTGAATGGTATAGAATACAATAGTGACTTGGCAAAGGGAATAATGGGAGGAATGTTTCTAGCATAAGCACCAAAGCCTATTATGGAGAAAGATTATTATTAATGGCAGTGCTCAACTTCTTCCTGTGTGACATCTCTTGACTGGCCACCTAGCAAATACAAGATAAAATGATATAGTTGTGTCTCAAATATGCACAGCTGTAGCTAACACCTCTGACGATCCAGCAGCAGTGCAAGCTATCTGCCAATTTTTAAAAAATATTAGAATGGTTTTAGAGGTGGCAGGCCAGTAGGAAGAGAGAGCACATTCGGAAGCTTTGCTGCATGCAAGACAATGATATCTATTTTAGTACATAGGTTCCTGGATGATGTAACTGGCTGGATGGCACATCCTATGCTTGCAATGTCTAATCAGTAAACTTTAACATGATACCCAGAATACTGATGATAAATTAAGGATGGCACCACACTTCAACCCAGATTCTTCAGGGACTCTTATAAATAATGTGCTAAAATCCTTATCTACTTACACTTTCCTAGATCAGTTAAGAAAAATGGCATAAATTCTGTATTGACTTGCAACTCACTGATTTCAGTGGGAGTTACGTATGCTGTAAGGCAGTGTAGAATCTGGTCCTTTCCCAGTGCCCACTTTTCTATACTTACTTTTCTGTACTGCATATGAACATAAAAGAGAATAACATGGCAGGAAACTAGGTCCTGCATGGGCAATTTCAAGGTCAACATTTTCTAAAGTCTAAAAACCGACTTCAGCAGCAGAGCCTACCTACATTTGCGGGTTACAAGCAAATGTATGAACAATCATGACAAAAATATGGCAAAGCTGAGTAATCACCCAATCATACATCCATATTGTCCCTGTGTGTGTATATTACATCCTCGCTTGTCCTTATCCTGTAATTGGAGCTATGTAGGCAAAGGGTCTGCCTGTGTGGGTCCAGTTACAGGATCAGGGCTTGTAAAATCTTTGGGATAGCAATGTATCTCTTGTGTGCCTTTTGTGAAGGGACTAGCACACTTAGAGGTAAAATAATAAGAAATAATTTTGGCTTACAAACTTTGAGAGAGGTCTGTCCCATCTTTAATCCCTGTTTTAAGTAATTCATATACACTTGTAAACCCAAGCATACATATGTGTGTACTAAATCTATATTAGTACTATACATCACGAGTGTGCTTATTTTCATAACAAAAACTGTTGAAAGATTGTAATTAGGATTGCAAAGTAAAGCATTTGGAAGTTAGGAAATGACAGAATTAAGGTTACCTATGCAATTCGTGTGTAATATGATACAATCTTTAATTACATAGTTACATAGTACTTTAAGCACAAGTCCCCTTCATCCATTAACGTACAGGATGCTCACTGAATGAAGCATCCCCCACCATGCATCGAATACAGATTTTTTTTTATTTCCCCATGAACTCTTCTATTGTGCTCTGTGATAAAGCCTCTGTCCCAAATCTGGACCTTAGCATCCAAAATTTGGGGGCTTACATAAAACTCTCCCCAAGCTTATACCCAGCTTGGCTCTCATCTCGCTGCCACCAACCAGGATTTTAGGGCTCCTGGT